>NW_028277042.1:5891666-6203333 GCF_059951505.1 Python bivittatus | reverse complement strand
TGTAGTCCTCAATATTAGTTAAAAATAAATGTAACAACAATATAAGCAGGAGCAAGTCAAAGTAGTCTGAAGCCAAGTTATCTCCCACTAAAGGGTATTCCATAAGGATGGTCCACAGCTAATAGCATCAATAATAACAAGAATGGAAAAGAAGCAAACAATCACAGAAATATACAACAATAATAACTGGTGGTAGATCAACTAATAAAATAATAAAATAAAACAGTAACCATAAATAAATAATGCCTCCCCCAGAACATTCTTAATATCAAAAGCATCTGACTGCTAAAAGCACAACATATTAATACTATTTGAGTTCCTTTGTGTAAGGCTTTGCACAGCTTTGGGGGCTAAAAAAGTCCCTGCTTCTTATCAAAGGTACATAGAATAAATTTGGGCCTTTTGGCCATAAATAAATTGATCATAGAATGAAACAGTGTTTCTCAACCTCCGCAACATTAAGATCTGTGGACTTCACCTCCCAGCGAAGGCGGGGAATTCTGGGAGATGAAGTCCACACATCCTAAAGTTGCTGAGATTGAGGAACTCTAGAATAGAACCTCAAATGCTGCATGAGGCCCATGCGTAGATCTTTCATATACTGTGACTGATGACCTTTCTTCATGCATTAGCTATTCTCCAAGAGGTAGCTGCAAGTAATTCTCAGTCGTTGAAGAGCATACCTGAATGAGGCACATCTCAAAAGTTGTAGCCATATTTGAATATTATTGTCTGCAACCTGAAGAAGGGCTTAGATTGCCTTTGCTACCAGCAGCAACCACATACATGGTACATGTAGAAAAGGGACAGAGCGTGTGTTGAGAGGCCACAACGCTGTTTTTAGTCAGTGACATGAAAATGAAACCCATTCCCCCTTTTCCTACCCCCACCTCCCCAGAAGACATTGTTTGCTACATTTGACCCAACTTCTCCACATACACTTTCTGCACTGAACAGAGAGGACCCAAAGGGAATTCTGCAGGTTTAGCATTCTCCCCTATTGGAAAATTGATTTTAAAAAGTCAGATTCCTCCTTTCTCCAACCATATCTCCATCCAGTTATTGCTGGTTATTTCCAGCAGGTTATTATTTCAGAACTTTTACTTAATTTAAAGAACTGTGACTCCTGAACTTGTTTTGTTTTGATTCCTCTTCCCTCTCCAATCCATTTGTCCTTTTCTATCATGGCTTCTGGTTTGGACTCCTGCAGGTCACAGCTCTCTTTTATTTTCTATAATGGTATATAATTCACTGATGAAGCCTGTTTTGACTGGAGAGTGGGATTAAAAATGCTATAAAATTATTGAACCCTGATAATGCATGTTTCTAAGTTGCTGGAAGAATGCTACATGAATTTGGATGCATGTGAGAAGAATCTCTCTTCCAACTTCCACTCTATCCAAGAAAGTGGGGGTGGAAATAGAGGTGATGCACTCCCCTTTCATTGTCCTTTGAACTCATTTCCATATTAGATCTTAGAGCAGAGAATCTCTCAGCTGCACTTGTGGAATTGTACCATAAGAGCTCATGGGGAAGGTCACACTTTGATATCAAGCATGTGTCTACATTGGAACTATAGATGGTAGGTTGAAAATGGTTCTTTGGGGGTTTCTTTTTTTTTTCTGCTGGGGCTTCCACATAAGGGCTTTCCACCTCTTCTTGCAACATTTCCCACTAATGAAATATAAGTACATACTGCCCTACACTCTAACTTTATCTTATTAGGGCTCCTGACTTGATTTAGACATTTGATATTTAGGCCAAGTGATAGTTATATTTGTGTACAGATTCATCTGACCCCCCCCCACCTTCTCTCGCTCGGTCTCTCTTTCTCAATCTCTCTTTCCCCTGCCCCTCCAACCTTTGGTGTATTTTATGTAGAACATCTGTTTTTTAAAAAGCATCACAATTTCTAAACATATTCTAACACTCTTGGGATTGGAATATCAACAACTGTCTATTGCGGTGAACCGCAGGCCTGGAAAACGTTCCTGCAAACTGAGTTCTTAAATAAACATCATGCATCCATAACACATAATGCAAAGCAACATTTCCCTTGCTTTCCCCTTCCCCCCACCATAAGCTCAATATTTAGAACAGATGAGGTGCAAAATAGGACTTCCAGGACAACGCTGCCAGAAAGTACAGAAATAGTGACTGTCTTTCCCTTGGGCACAAAGAAGGGTGTGTAGGTTGCACCAACAGAATAAGTATTTCCATTTGATTTGGTTCTTCCTTGAGGGGGAGGGGTATTAGTTTGCTATTAAAACAAAATGTTAGAGAAGGAAGAAATGGATGCTACAATTGAGATGGTCTGATGTTGTAGAAAATAGAATAATGCAGGGACCACTTGATCTGTTCTGGAGTCTCTGGAAGTAGCTTCACCCATTTTTCAAGCCACCTCTACAATATTCCCATGCATGTTTAACACTGTTAAGTCTCTAGGGGAAGATGGAATAGGTTGGTCCTCTTGTGTAGTTGGACGGGAGAAGAAGAGATGACATTCTTCCCCTTAAGCCCCATTTTAGCACATTCCGCTTTAGGCAGTGGCAACTGTCTGTCTCCCAAGACATACTTCAATCTTTACTTTGACTCAATCATATGCACTCTTAAAAAAATGTTTTGTCTTTCAACTTAGCGACTGCTTTCTCAGACAGCTCTTGCAGCATTCCCAATAAAGAATAAATGGTTAAGGGCAATGGCAAGTGGTCTATTGTTGTTGTTTCTACCTGTAACTTAGGCTTTCAAATGTAAAGTTATAAAGAATTAAGAACGAAAAGTTGGCATTTAAATAGAGACGATCCATAATCTGCAGCCCAGAGGAGTGATTGCTATTAAAAGTGACATAACTATTGAAGAGAAAAATATGGTTTCTGAAAGAGAAGAAAGGTATTTGGGAAAGCTGTCTCTGAAAAGAAAAACAAGAGACTGATCATGGGTTTGCTTTTCAAAATATTGACAAATGGAAACCGAGAGATGGCTCTGTTCATAAATGAGAGCACTATTAACCATGATGTGGCTTTCTTCTAACAGTAATGTGACAGATTTATCTTTGTTTTAAAACAAAAATGGTAAAACTGGATATTACCCTTAAAAAAGTTGATAGCTCCAAACCTCATAAAATATTAGTGTTTGCCGCTATAGCTATTAAAATTAATGGCTATGGATTTCTTTCTTTATTTCTTGTTCCATTCTTCTGCTCACTTTTATTGTCTGGAAGGGAGGATGTGTGTGTGTGTGTGTATTATTGTGTGATTCTGGCTTTTAAAAATGTTGAAGATTTTATTAAGGGATAATGAATTTGCAGAATGGCATAAGGGCAATATGTCAGAGGGAGGCTCAGTGCCCCAGTAAGTTGCCTAATTACTTTGTTAATCAATTAACAGTGGTGCAATGGGAAATGCTGAAGTCCATGAACTCAACATGAAAGTCCTACAGCCATGCCACCAGTGGGAATCTAACCATTCAGGGTACCATCTCAATTTATATCCATATCAATTTGGTCTGTGTGAGGTATCTTGGATTTGCCTTAGAGCTTGGAATCAGTACAATATCCTTTTCAAGGTGATGAGGAGACACATTTTGCCTTGATGAAGTACTTTGGGTCATCTTATGACCTCTTCCATCCTTTGTGCAAATTCTCCTCTCACGTGTGAAAGCTGGAAGAAGTTTTTGTCCTGGAATTGGTTTGTGCAGAAGACTCTTCCAATAGTTCTCTGGAAGCACCAAAAGAGCCTTCTTAGCATGTGTAACACCAGCCCTGAAACCTCTTCTGGGTATTTGAAGAACTGGAGAAAGCTGTAGAGGAAGTAAGCAAAGCAGAAGAAAATTTGATTGTTTCACTTTGCTCTTAGAAGCTCTTTGAGGGTTGCTTTGCTCAAACCTTCATCAGAGCAAAGCAACCCCTCAAAGATCTGCACAGCCCTAACCCATACGTATGTATGTATTTATGTATGTATGTATGTATGTATGTAATTAGAGTAAGGGGGCCATGTTTTAGCAGCAAAGGTCCTTCCTCTTAGAATCAAGGAAGTGATGTTGCTTCATAAAGTGCTTCAAATGGGACCTTGGGTCAAATCTGGGCCAGAGTGAAGCACCCCTTTTGCAGTATCTGCCAAAACATTCTCTTCTATTCTTTTCATCATTCTTGTTACATGTGATATAAAAGACAGTGTTTTCAGGGTTTACTTGTTCTTTAATATAAAAAAAAAAATGGCAAGATTTTGGGTAGGCTACAGGTTTCTGGCACCTACCTTCAGGACAAATTGGCCAAGGTGTTTGCTTTTTCCTTCACAATATAGCCATTTCTCCAGCAATCTGTTGTAATCCTAGTTTCTTCTTGTTCAGTTTAATCATGAGTGGAAGACATTTCTCCTATCGGGTTTTGTCAGATCAGGAAAGGGGTGCAGGGAAGAACGTGTCTGCAGCATGGAGAGATGTGAACAGAAATAACTCCAACAATATTTCATTCCCAGATGGAAGTAAATTAATTGTCTATTAACATGAAGTATTAGGAATTCTCACGTATAAGGCCAGCTCAGAGGAAACCCACTGAAACCAACAAATCTACTCAAAGCATGAAGATGTCTAGGGATCCTTTTATTTTGCTTTTTTCATCTTTTATATTTTCTAGCAAAGGTATTCCAAAACTCCCCATTACCTCCGGCTCTTACTGGCCTTTCATTCAAAAATGTTTTGAGAACCACTCAATTTTGCTATTTGCATCCTCTTACATAAGAGGACTTTGCCCCAGTGTTTAATCAATCATGCTGAAATGTCTGCAACAACCTTTGGGAAGGCCTCTGGAAAGCTAATGTAAATGGACCCAATCATCATTCCCCCCCCCCTCTTTTTGTAATAAAAAAAACTCTAAAAAGTTGCATCAAACTGAAACTGAATTTTTAAATGTCCATGCAAAGAAAGCCACAGGATTGGTCCCATTTTGGCTGCTAAATGAAGGCACCCAAGTTTTTAAGCCTCAGTGTCCATAGCTTAGTTTTTATCCAAATTAGATTGAATGTCTATTTCTATTTACATTATTTTTATCTTCTGTTTACATTACATAGGAATCACTTGCACTGATTTTGTTGGGCTTTGATTGTTACCTACATCATGATTGTGTCCTGCAAAGACACATATTCCTCTACAGTGCATTAGAAGTATTTTTAATAAAGAATGCATAAAATAAACATGAAAAAGAAAGTAAAATAATCTTCTCATTCATGTATCTGCCCCCCTGTTCTAGCATTACAGCAAGAAAGGGTGCCTTCTCCTTTAATCACAAGCCTGCTTTTCATTCTTCTGGGCAAAATAAGAATGGGAGGATGCTTGGGGAAAACCTCTCCAATTTCATTTTAATGTTCAAACTCCTGGTTAATGTTCCTTAAAGGGCCAGCCAGGAATCCACCAATCTTGGCCACTGTGGGCTGGCAAAAGGAAGAAGTGGTTAACCCATTTTGTTTCTCTCTTGACCTTAAAACCAAACTTGAACTTTATATGGACAGAAATCTCAAGCATATCCCATCATCCTGTTTTTAATTTTCCCCAGACTCTTTGCCCTTTCTAATTCTTTTTATTTTTGCCCATGACCTATCAACTATGAGGTAGTGTCTCTGCATTTGGAAGTGGGTAGTACCCTCAATTATTTAATGATGGGGAACAGCAAATTTGCTGAGATTACAAGTTGGATCTCTAGGTTTTGATTCCTACAGTCCCAATAAACTAAAGATGGGTTCGTACATCTTTATTTCCCAAGTCAGTTTTTTCTTCTTTCATAGGGGCATTTGTGCTTCCAGATGTGGTCCAAGTCTGACCTCTGGAGTCAGTGGCTTTCTAAATGGAAGGCATGTATAGATGTATAGATGTATATATTTCATGCGAAATGTCTGATAGAGTTGACTTCTGGGTAAACTGATTGAAAGTTCAATGAAAGAGAATGCAAGAGATTTTTGTTCTGAATAGTCAAATTTGGATCAGAAATGAAACTAAAGCAGGGGATGGAAAATGTGTGGCTCTCAACCATCTTTTTGGAAGCTCTGGAACTCCTTCTAATATTTAATGGTATGAAGGCCAACATTATTGCCATGACTTCTTGGCCTGTTAAGTGGGAAGCATGCTAAAATGGTGGTGAAAGCTTTAAAAGAGGTTTCACTCAGTTCTTTAAAAACAAAAAAATCCCCACTCCAAATCTAGTTTAAAAGGAAAGAAAGTCCAGCCCTAACTGTGTGGTTGCTGTTGCCAGTCCTTCTCTATCCCTCTGGGGCCCTTGCCCCTACCCAACCCATGAAGTACAGCCCCCATCTACCCAAAAGTTGCCCACCTCTGCTCTAAGGGATGAAAACGTTCTTTCAGAATAGTATGGTATTTCAGGACCTGTTATGTACCTATGTGGGTGATAGGGGTATGGGTGAGAATCTATCACGAGCCAAGCCCAGAGGCCAACACACCCATTGGTCATGCCCTCAGCATTCACATGTTCAACAACATTATGGGTATATTTTTCTCTAATTGGAGGAATTGCTTTAGTTTCCATGAGGGAGCCATTATACTAGGGATTCCTGATCAACCCCGACAGCATGTCCTGTGCTCACTGAGAGGTATAATGTGTCACAAAATACTGATTTACCAGACTTCAAAGAGAAGAGACTGCTCCTTACCCACCCCAGCTTAACTTTCATGCCACTATCCCTTCCCCTCATCCCTCTTACCAACCCAGTTTATCTTGACCTTTTTTCCCCACTGCATCTCACAGAAGAATAGAATTAGAAGGAGCCACTGAAGAACTCAGGTTTAAACCCTGTTCAGTTCAGGAATCCAAGTTAAAACATCCTTGACCTTGTCTCTGGGTGGTAAACAGTCCCAAACCAAGCCCAGAACTATAGCCATTCTCAATTTTTAAATTTTATTTCCAAGGGCTCTCGGGGACCCTTAGCGAGAGAGGCATTCCTGGAACTAGAGTTGATACCAATGGCTGCTACTTTGCTTTGCAACATGGCAGGTTCTTATTTCTTTATGTATGTTTAATCAAAGTGTTTTTTAATGCAAAATGTCAGGTGGAGCAAGCAATTTGGAGGTCAGGTTCAATATCTATAGGCATACTGAGACCTTTGATTCCTTCCTGAGAATTTCCATCCCCACGTTCACATACGGCTGTTATGTTAATGCAAAAATGCAGCTTGCCAAGCTGGGGGGCGGGGGGTAGAGTCAGAGTGTTTTAAAGGCGGTTCTGTGATTGCCACCTAGGTCTGATGGGGAGGCCGTTCATTCTGGAATGTTTTCAATAGCTAACCCTTTGCATGTCCCCTCACACAAAAGCATGCACACAGACTCAGGGCTAAGTTTTTGAAGCGAGCCTCTGATGCTCACGGCACATCAAAACATTAGCAGCACAGCCAAATGAACAAACTGGTAACTGACCCAAGGCTCACGAGGTTTGCCCTCCTGTTTTTTTGGCGTGCGGTGGAAGTTATTGATCTGAGATCTCTTTGTTTAAACAGCCCCTACTGTATTTATTTGTGCTGCTTTTCTCAAGTCAGACAAAAGGAGATGGTTCGAAGCCAAACGCAGCATGACATCCCTGCTATGTGGCTCGTTCACTCCCTATACAGATGTTTTCAATCTGCGGAGTTTGCCTTGCACATCCATATGAGATGAAGCAGGCTTGATTTAAGCTGGGAGTGATGCCAGCAAAGAGAGTGCGAGTAAAAATACAGCGTTGACCCTCAGTAAACAACTCCGAGAGAGCTCTCATTTTCGTCGTTCGAGCTCTTCTCAAACTCTCAGATGGATCAGGACCGCACCTTGGAAGCATCCAGGCACTCTTTTAAAAAGGGCTCGTGCTATTTTACAGCTGTTTGCATGGAAATTTGATCTTGGAATTCAAAAAAAAAAAAGTTTTTTGCAAGCCATAGATAGACAGATAGACAGATAGACAGATAGACAGATAGACAGATAGACAGATAGACAGATAGACAGATAGACAGATAGACAGATAGACAGATAGATAGATAGATAGATAGATAGATAGATAGATAGATAGATAGATAGATAGATAGATAGATAGATAGATAGATAGATGAATGCAGTACCAGCCTTAGCTGAAGGTTGTGGGCAATGGCCACCAGCCAGTCACTTTGGAAGCAACTCTTTTATTATAAGCAGCAATCAGCAACTCCAGCCAGACATGTATCTTTGCTTTCTTCAGTTAGAAAAGAGAAGGGATTTTCTTTCTGGAGAGACACTTGGCTGTCCAACCAGGCAAACACCAAATGCCTTGGGCTCCCACTCCGTTTGATAGGTCCCACTTAGGCGTTCTGCATCTGGGCTGCAAAATGCCAGACAATGACTAGATGGGAGAAGAAAGCTGAAGTTTTCTGTATCTCAGCCAGTATACTATATCTCAGATAGCTGTTGTTTGTACTTCTCCAGCTCAGATATAGAAGCCCTCGTCCTACCCAATGTAAGGCCCACGATAATGTGGCGTCTTACTGAATTCAGAACTGACTCCAGATTTTGGAACAGCATGATAGAAAAAACAATCAATTTACACTACTACTAATATAAACAATAACACTTTTTTTACCCATATGTTAGAGGGAAATGCTACACTTTTTTGTACAGTTACATAATGTTAAACCATTAACAATGTCTACTTATATAGATAGCAAATCAGCCAGGACTTCTATTGAACCTTGTCATAACTGTCCTTAAACCTAATCTTTCAACCCACCTATACATGCATGGTCTCTCTTGTTGTCCAACAGCAAAAGAGGTCTCTATAATGTGTGAATGATTAAAGTATTCCATGCCTTGCGAGAGAGAGAGAGAGAGAGAGAGAGAGAGAGAGGAACTAAGATATCTCAAGTCAGAGCCATACACTTGCTTTGAATCCAGGGATATTAGAAACATCTGGTGATTCAGTGAGAGTGAGAACACTATACAGGCTGGCTGGCTGGCTGGCTGGCTTCCCCATTCACCCCCACCCACACACTTTTAAAATTATTATTTTATAACTCGTATCTAGAAGAGGATGTATTATCTCTCAAACTGCTCCAGTATAGAATTGGTAATCGATGCCACTGTTAGCAAATCAATCAATTACTTGCTTTATTACTGACATGGGCAAAGGTTTGCTGAAGATTTGTAACACGCCTCACCCAGAGTTAAGTCGTTAATTTTCAGCAGACAGCTTAATGTGGCTTGGAAGCACATCGTCATCATCATCATCACCATCATGATGATACAATAGCAATTATAAATTGCTATGTCTCCAAAATTCACCTTTAGGCAATATTTTTATTAAGGCTAACTAAAATGCCACAAAAGAGTGTCTACCCTTTTCTGTTTTCTGAACTAGATGAGGCAAAACACAAGCACGCAGAGACCCATAAAATGAGGGAGGGGAAGGGTAGCAGGAAAGAAACAGAAAAGTTAAAATGTAGGCCAGTTGTAAGTCACAGGAACCAGAAAGATCTCTCTTGGAAAGAGTATTCTATGGGGAATAGCTTAGTTCCACCCTCCGAAATTCTGATTGGCTGTGCTTTCTCATGCAATCTTTGAGTGACTTCTACAGCCTCTTTTTACACTGCTGCTTTCCAAGCAAAGATAAATGCAGGTTATATGCCAGGAATTGGTAATGCAAGCAACCCCGAAGCACCAAAGGATTGTTGTTCTCCTGAAACATTGTCCATGACTCACCTGCCTTAAATTAAATTTCCACTGAAAAAGCAAAGGAAACACCTCAACTCTTGGAAGACTCTCCTAAATCGTAGAAGTTTAGGTGATCCCATGAGATTTTTTATGATGAGAATCTCTGAATTTTTTACAAGACCTGGGGCAATTGGGACAAAGTGCCTAGATATTGGAAAGGATACCCATTAGGGCCATAGAGATTTTTGAAGGAGCCTTTGGCTATGGTGATGATTTGAATGGCAGCCCCCTTTAAAATGCCTCCATCTATTTCTAACCTCCTGAGCAGAATAGACACATTGCCTGGCTTGTCATTAGCAGTTTCTGCCCATGCGCAGGTCATGCACAAAAGCTGTTCTTTGTGAGATGGGTTGGCTGATTGACACAACTGGCCCAAGTTCTGCCCATCCTTAACACTGACCCCTGCCATATGCAACTGCAGTGGGAAAATGAGTGGGAACGGCAGAGACGTCAGAAAGAGAGAGATTTGTCATAACAAGAAAGCACACAGCTAGATTAGGCAATCAATAAACTCATCTTAGCCTACAGTCTGCATTGACTCAGAGAGTCGTCCTTGCTCAACAGCTTGTAAATCAAGCCTCATTTCCCCCTCCCCTTATTTTTTACCCCTCTCTGCTTCCCCAAGCTGTCAAATCAAATTGATTTCCAGTCATCTTAAACTGGTCAAGCTCAGCACACTGGTCCCATCGGTGACCAAGCAGGACAGTGAGAAAAAAACAACTGGATGGTTGATGCGTCCATCCTCTTTCGAAGAGACAAAGAAGAGGTTTGTCTTGCTTATGAGGGTAAGGATTAGCTTACGAGGCTAAATCCCTCACGATTCCTGGGGTATATTCTTCACACTTTTGGTATCAATACAGATGGCAGGAAAATTCCCAGAGCTACTAGTGCAGCTGTCTGATCAAGAAGGAACCTCACTGGGCCTAGACATGTTGGGAAATGATTTCTGCAGATCCCTTCAAAGGTCAGTCAAGGGGTAAACATGTGTTCTCTGTGTCTCTGTCTTTGCCAAAGGGGAAAAAAAGGGAGGGAATGAGAATAGGTGTACAAGTAAAGAAACAATTCTGAGACAGCTATAGAGAGGAGGAGGAGGTCGGAGAATGCAGCTGAATGCATAACACTATGCAGAGTGTTAATATCAACAGGGACAGCACAAATTGCCTTTGGATGTTCCCATGATGGGTTCAGTAAGTCTGAACTTTGAATGGTTCTTGAGCAGCAAGGAATCAAAATCAGGTGCTACGATTAGGAACGCATGAAGCCTTGAGGAACTGGAATCCAATACACTTGCCTGCTTTTATCCTTCTACAAAGGTATGTTAAATAAGAATAAGAGTAATACTTTGGAGATATTGCTGTTGAGTGTGTTCAAAAAATGCAACAGAGTAGGAATGGCTGTCAAGGCTTTGTGCACCTGGAAGATGTGGCTCCATTGCACCCTGGGTGAATGTGGAGTTGACAAGATGATTTTAAGGAGGTGACATCCCTCTCAACCTCTGAGGATCAACTGCTGAAGAGGATACGGCTACCATGCCTTCTGCTTAAAGCTCTTAGGACAGTGTTGTCCAAACTTGGCCACTTTAAGATGAGTGGACTTCAACTCCCAGAATTCCCCAGCCAGCACATCCACAGGGTTGCACAGCACATCCACAGCACATCCCCAGCCAGGATCCACAGGGTTCTTCTTCTTCTAAAATAGAGATACGTACCCCTCCCTCCAATCAAATTCCCAAGGGAGATTAAAAAAGGATGAAAGCAAAGCAAGAACCCCTGCAAAATGGGACATTTTTGAACAGAGGGCTGCATTTCACATTGGAAAGGTATGATGGAGGCTGCATTCCAAAAAGAAGCTGGGGATAGACCCCCCCCCCCCAACTGGGTAGAGCCAGAATCAAAAGTAATGGGGCAAGAAGAAAATTACCCCCAATGATTTTTACAAAGTATTCAGAGATATACTTAAATGCTGGGCTTTTAAATGAGGACCATTGCTGGGATTCCAATTTATGGAGCAAAACATGCTGGTGAAATTTACAGCAGGAAATACAGTAGAACCCTTCCTGGCAATTGAGGAGAGGACTCTGGAGGCTCCAGGATACTTCTTGACCATAGTTGTTCAGCCCTGCATTACAGGCTGTAAAAACTGGATAAAGCATCAAGTACCATTCCTCAGAGAGCAGGAGGAACCATTCAAAGTACGGTTCCATGCTTGAAGTGGGCCTGCTTCTGAGGTGTGTTTGCAATTTCACCTCTTTTGGAATTGTTGAGAGAAACTCTCCTCCCAGTTTTCAGTCCATGTAATGCAAGAGAATTTCCTTCCATGGCCTCTGTAGACTCCCTTCAGTTTAGGGGGGGAACATCAAAAGGAAACAGCAGCTCCTGCAAGGGAACTGTCAAGTAGGCCAGTCTGATGAAAGCCAACTAACACTGTCAACCCACAATGCCACAAGCTTCACCTCTTTTACTACCAGTCTGAAGTTTAACAATGCAGATGTGATTGTACTTAAAGAAATCCCAATTCAATACACAAACAGGAAGAGTCTTACTTTCTGACTGACAAACTTAAACAGAAAAAGATACCATCAATGTTCTTGTACATATTTAGTTCCATAGTGGCCAAGGGGTGCATGTCTTTCTTCTTTCTCTTTAAAATCATCTCTCCAA
The DNA here is from genome assembly GCF_059951505.1 of Python bivittatus. NCBI lineage: Eukaryota > Metazoa > Chordata > Lepidosauria > Squamata > Pythonidae > Python > Python bivittatus. Next base: position 6,190,965 of record NW_028277042.1, on the reverse strand, counting down.
TGCTTTTTCCCCCCCTAGTTCCCACACTTCAGTGAAATCCTGGGGGAATTCCTCCAATGGTTTTCCAGACTGGGAAATGTTGGCAGTCAGGAAGGCTACAGAGTGATGGAAAACTGTATCTCACCCCAAACAAGCCCCCTCTGCTATTCCCAGCAAAGAACGAGCTCAGAACCACCATCAAGAGACAAGCAAAAGAAATTCTTACACACCCCAAGAACAAGCTGTTTTGCAGAAGAAAGCCTTTGCGAAACTGTATCTACCTAGCATGAGTCAGAATTTTGCAGCCAGACTGTTGACCAGGGTTGACTGTTGACACGATTTCCTTTAGTTACCAGTCCATGTGTATGCATTCATATTTATTTGTTTGTTTGTTTGTCTCTTCTACTCAATGTTGACTCCTGGAAAGTGCTTGGACAAGTCCTTGAAGTTTTCTTGGCAAGATTTCAGATTTGCCCCTGCCTCCTTCTTCTTAGGGCTGAGAGAGAAGGACTGCCCAAGGTCACCCAGTTGGCTTTGTGCCTAAGGCAGGACTAGAACTCACAGTCTCCCGCTTTCTAGCCTGGTACCTTAACCATTACACCAAACTGGCTTTTGTGCACTCTTTAAGCACCCATACATTAAGTGGAATTTATTCCAAGTAGAATCTTCCTGACCTATATGTGCTATGAGGGAAGGACTGTTGGTGATTTCCCCTTCCCACACCATTTGACAATGTCAATATGGAGAGAGACTTTCTCCATGGTTGCTCTGATCATCAAAATTCTCTTTCCCTCCTGGATGCTCACAGCCGGGGAAGCTAGATTCTCACATTAACCAGATTCATTGAAAGAAAAGTTAGGTGACTAAAATCTTGGTGTGTGGATACATTTCATTTAGCACTCTCTTTATCTCTAAGTTTGTTAGGGCTGGGATTCCTTGATCTTCTTGCTAACTGTCTGTTGGTCCAGTGGGGAGATGGTTACCAATTTTTCTGCTAAATGTGCAGATGTTCCCAACTTGTAATGTTTGGCAGACTGCCATCCTTTTTCCCAGGCTCACTACACTACACCCAAGACGAGAATAGTTTCCTCCTTAATGGTGTTTTTGAAGCAGGTAAAGAACATCATCTTTCATCAAGTCTTTAGAGAAGAGGTCAAAAGAATCTTGGATGCTGTTTTGCTCCTGGAGCAAACATACTTCTATGTTTTCTGTTATCAGGTGACCACATAGCCCTCTAATTTTATATTGATGTTATTGTTAGGAGACTATTGATGTCTTCCATTTGTGAACCTCCCAGAAATGGGCAAAATGAGTAGCATATAAATAATGTAAACTAAATCAATATATAAACAGATAAATAAACCTGTCTATCCTCTTCCATATGATTTTTTTTTCACACTACTCTTTTCTTTTCAATCAAAAACTGAAATATGTGGGAGTTTGAGAAAGAGTCTTCTCAGTGGCTGCTTCTAAGTTTATTGGTAATTTTCCACCAATAACCAAATATAGTATTACTACTATTATTATCATTATTACTATTACTACTACTATTTCTCTCGACTGACTTTTGTCTGATTTGTTCCTTTTCATGTATTTTTAAATAAGTTTTAATAGGTGTTGTTTGACCATTTTGCTGTTTTATTGATGGCATTTACTGATCTTCTCTGTGTCTTGTGTCGCTTTTCTTTGATTTCTGTTGGCTGCCTCGCACGCTACCTCTATAGAAAAGGGTTATGGACCTCCTGTGACTGTATTAGGACATTTTTCCCAATCTGCTTCCCTTCAAGATGCTTTGGACTTCAGCTCCCATTATTTTTGCTCAGCATGGCTGATGGCCAGACTGGTTATAGAAGAGCTGAAGCCCAATATAGAGTTGGAGGACATCAGGCTGGGGAAGACTGTATCCAACTTATAGATCTGTGGAAATGAATGAGTGGATGTTCTTCAAGTCTCTTCGTTGCTTTTCTTTTCCCATGCAGGTAAGTGGTTCCAGGTGCTTGCTTCGTTTCCAAGCGTGTTGCAAAAGCTCTGTTTTGCAGACAGATTAGTATAATCCGTGCAAAAAGAGGAACTACTTGCATCATTGCACTGACATCAACACGTCTCAGCCTTGCCCAGAATTTGGCAAATGATCACAGCGGCAGGTAATAACATTTGGCAGGAAGGACTAGTATAGGCAGCCCTGCTCTAAAAGTAAAATTATTTGGAAACCACTAAGAAATTTTGCTATTGTATTCTTTTTTCTGCACAAGTTGTGCTCACTTCTTGCCTTCTTCCTTTCTCACCCGCACTTTTCCCATCTACTTTTTTGGGGGGATGGGGGGGGTCTCTTCTCTCTAATTAGAAAATTACAGTGTTGGCTTCCTATCCGTTTAGCTTGTTCAGTGTTATTTTTCTCCCCTGCCTGTGAATGCATTAAGAACTCTTTCTTTTATCACCCACACAATTAGTTAGGGGCCAATTCTGTGAAAAGAAATGAATTGCGTTTGGCATGGTGCATTATGGAGAAATGAAAGGGGAAGGAGACAAGCAAGTGATCATGGCAAGACAGTATATCCTTTGGCACTGGCACTGGAAATTCAGAGGTTGTAGGGTGAACCAGCAACTTATAGAGCTGCAGTTTAGTTGTCATGAGACCTTAAGTTTCACTCAGCGGAATTCAGTGATGAATTATATCAAGGGCTGGTCCTATTAAGAAGCAAGTAAGAAGGGTGAACTGGGGGATTCTGTTGTCCTCTCAACTTGGGGCCAGAGTAGCCATTTCATTGTACTGAAAGCATTTGGTTCTCTTGAGCTGTTCTGGTCAGCATCAGAAGAACATATGATGAGATGGGCGTCTGTCGATATATCTGTCGATCTGCAGCCATCTCACCAGGGAACATTCTGAGGACCATATCAGAATAATGTTTAATGAGAAATCTGGTATATGGATGGCCAGAAACTGAATGATGGCAGTTCTGACAGGGACAGGGGCATGGAGGGAGTAATATGCCTTCCCAATATAGCCGGAGAGCAGCAGGTTCAACAAGGATGTTCAACCCTCAGTTCTGTTTTTGTGAAAGATGAGCTGAAAGCAAAAGGGAAGATTTCATATAGAATGGGATAGAGAAGTGGACAGAAAGGGTGGCCGTGTTTCCTGGTAAACTTCTCAGCTGAAATTGATTCTGATATCTTACAGTTTAAAGGAAGTGAAGTACAAATCGAGCCATGAACCCTCTAGGCCTCTGTGTCTTTTCCTTTATTTATCTCTTTTCCTTTACTCAATCTGTCCAGCAATTTGATTCTGAATCTGAATCAAGCGCTGCCCCAAAATATAAAACAAAACAGCTGAAGTCTTAGTTAACTGACCATACATGCTGGGGACAGATTTCATGTTACATTTAATGTACATCATGCGTCGAGACCTGTTTTTTAACTTTAATACTTAATTTCAGGTGTATGGGGCTGTTACTGGGACTAATGTGGAGGGGCAGATTTAGGGCTACCAGATCTGGGCGGAAAAGATCTGTAGGCCACTAGATGGAAAAAAAGCTAGATATTTCTAGATTTCTTTGCTATCCAGTGGATGTTTGGATGTTTGTAGCCCAGATCTGACTACTCTAGATAAGTTTTTCCCTTTTTTGTTGTACTTCTGTTGTAAAATCATTTTCTTTTGTGAGTAGAACACTCAAGAAACAAGTTCCAATTAGTGCCAGTGTTACTGTGCATACTATAGATCTTATTTCCTGTTTATTGTTTACTCTCCATTGTTGTTTTGCTAATTGTCCATATTGATAGAATGGTGTTTTTTGGGAGGGGGGTCTGTATGTGTTTCATGTGAATCAACTGTTGAAAATGATATACCAGTATATAATACCAGGCACATGTAATATTAGTAGCAGTAATGATAACAACAATGCCTAGTAAAACAAAATTCAGAAGATTTGGGCTCCAGTCGAGATCATTCAGCTTCCAGCCTTACAAAGTAAAATTTAAAGGCACATTGGTATGTTACAAATTAAGTCAGATACAACTTTTATGGCAGTCTAAAATGAATATGGAATACTTTAAGGTATATCAGCTAGGTTAAAAGATCATAGGGATATATTTCTTAATCAAGCAATTATTTGTATGCTTTAATGCTTTTACTTGGTTCAATTAGGATTACATTTGTTTATATTATATTAAAGAAATGCATATAAAGAACACAAATGTGGAAATTTAAGTTTGGTACCTCTCTTCTGGAAGTATGGAAAAATGAAAAGCTTATAGTTTACCGTTCTAATCTGCTGAACAAATCACAGGGCATAGATTTCCCAGCAAATCTTTGTAGATTTCCTTGAATTATTTACATCAATTGTGGAAAATACCAACATGAAGCCAATGGATAGTTGGCTAAGAGAAACAAACATGCTTTATTTCATCTGGTGGAATGTGGGGAAAGCTCAATTTTGAATGGGTTTCCCATTCAGCTCAAAAACTGAGCATAGAAGCCTAGAATCATAGCATTGAAAGATGCTGTCAACTGGTTCAATTCCCCTGGTAGACAAAAAGGGTGAAACATTTTTTAAGCCCAGTACAACAGGATAACATTTGGAAGTGACTTAGGCAGATGCTTCCTTAATTCACTGGAGTATAAGAAGGAGGAGGAGGAGGTCCAGCATAATCAGACTTGCAAGATTCTGTCATTATAGCCAATCTCAAGAAAAGCAGCGTTAGCCTTCCTGTAGGAAGGAGGATGACTGCACAGGAGTAAAGATGATTGCACAGATGCCTTAAAAATGATTTGGTGGGATTAAGAATTTGAAATGATGCATTTTGAAAGTGCCTTTTCTCTTTCCTTCCCTTTCTCTCCCTCTTTCTGCGCTGTCCCCTTTCTCCCCACCTCTCTCTCTTTGCTACTCTCTTCCTTCCTTCTCCCTCTCTGTCTTGTAAGAGGCCAGAGAATTTGCTCTTGGTATTGGCTGACCACATCAGGAGCTTCTGAAATTGTTTCAAGGATCACATGAAATTTTGTTGAGGATTACATGCAGCTCTGAGGCCGTAAGCTGTCAATCTCTCTTAAATAAATTCAGCTACAGCTAGTGAGTCTAGTCCTGGCCACTTGATCATCAAAGATCTGATTCACTGCTTCCCATAACATTTAAGAAGCTAGCCTGCCATTTTGATGTACATGCATCCCATGTGATATTTGCATCAAGGCTCTTCTGTTTGTATGTCTGATTTATTCACTGTGATATCTTTGCCCACTAGGCTCCAACTGTTAAGGCCCTAAAATCCACTTATTCATGCCACACTCATTGGACTATTACTCCCACCTAATAGAAAATCAGAGAAAGGAAGTCTCACGTGACATAAAAGCCAGAGAAAGGAATAAGCTTTCAAAAGTTCTTCTGGCTTTGTCTATTAACTTGGTTTGTTGTTATTTTTGGTTTGGATTGGTTTTTAGGTTTCCTTCATCTACTTCCCCTTGCTTTGTATTCTGCTGATTATTGTAAATTACTTTTACAATTGTAATAATAATAATTTAACACCATCAAACAACAACCTCTGCCTATCCCAGGTCCTTGGGAAGGACTCGATGGGTGGATAAAAAGGCCAAATCCAGTCTAAACATCTGGCTGACTGTGCGACCAACCATAATAACAGCAACCATATCTGAAGATTTTTAATAAGAACCGTGGTGATAAGAGAAGTAAACATTAAGCAATTGGTTGTCTTCCAAGCTGAAGCCACTGAGCAGTTGCTTGGGTCTTCTGCTCTTAACTCCGATTTTCCTTCCGCAAATTACAAGGAAAGCTTTGGCAGTGGCCCTCTGTAGCCATTGCACATATGACGATTCAGCTATTACAGCCTCAGCAGAACTGAGCCAAGGCTGGCACCTCCCCAGTGCTGTCAGGAAATTCATCAAGCCTAGCATACCAGGAGCTGCTCCACGCCATCTGTGCCTTTGCCCCAGGTTAGCAAAATTGTGCAAGACGTGGGGCAAAAGAGTGGCGCCACGAGGTAAAAGGGAATGAGGTCTGAGAACCGAATGCTGAGAGTTCAAGACAGTTGAAGGAAAGCCCTGGAGACAGGAAAACCTAGATAAATGCACAGGGTGAATCACGTTGCATTAATTGAAGACAGAGATAAGTGAGTAATCTCTGTTTGCACAACTTTATTTGTGGGTAAAAATGGTTGAGATGCATACCCAAGTGAGACTTTGCCTATAGGAGACTTATTGCTCTAGGTCCTGGTGCCCTTCCACCACACAGCTCTATTTATTTATTTATCTCACCTTTTTTCCTGAATCTCAAGGCATCTCCCTTCATTATCTCACATCCATCAATCAGAAAGAGAGCGAGTGGTTCTTCTCCTGATTGATAGTCTCCCACTGATTATCTGCGGCTGAGTAGACTTGAACCTGGGTTTTCCCAGTGCTCATACAACACCTTACCCCATTATCACATTGGCTCTCTCACTCTACTACACTGGCTCTCAGGTGTAGTGACCCTAACCTGTCTTTACCCTTTAGATGTAATTGTCAAGTCCACAAAGTCCAAACCCCAATTCAGAAGAATTCTCATGAAACCAGGCCTGGTTCAGATAAATGCTCCTTTATTGTGTGGTACGTGCAGCTTGAAACAAAACATTGCTAAAACTAAAGCCTGGGTAAACTTCCCTCTATTTATCCCCCTCCCCTTGTTGGCCTGGTGCCTCAATTCCTCTTCACCTGGTGGTGACCTCTTTCCTTCCTCCCAGGGATCCATGGCTCCTTCCTGGCCATCAGGCCCCCACTGCCCTTGCCTGTGATCAGGTCCGGCCTCATTGCCCATATAAGGTTAAGCTCCTCACCATCTCCCAGTACTACTCCAATTACAACCATTAACTACTAGCCCCCCTCCCTAGTCACAATTGGCAGAAGCAAATCAATCAAACTCCCATTGACTGCTATGCTTTGTAAATTAACAGTTGTTGGTTGATGCAGGTTCTGACAGTAATGAAGCAGCTACAGTGGTCGATGGAGGATCAGGAGAGCTTCAGGTGAAAGTTTTATTCCAATTCACTGGCTGTCCCAATTTCTCAAAACAGCTACTTCATTCTCTTAATGGTAGGACTGTCCATTGCTAACAAGACTAGAAAGTGTAGAGGTATAATACAAATCTAGGCAAGTCTTCTTTTTAATAACCTTTGTTTTATTTTTATTTTTTTTAATAATGGCTTTGGCCAGGCTGTTCCTTTACTCCTCATTCAATTTGCTTTGAAATTCTTATTTAAAAAACATGTTGGTGCAATTCTTATGATGAACTTCCATTGGCAGAATGCCAAGTTCCATCTTTCATGATACCATTCTTTCTGAGGTGGTCTGCAGCTTCCCTGATTTCTCAATAGGCCAAAACTCCATTCACGGGGGTTGTTCAGAAGCAGTACCCTTGTCACTACTAAGGAAGAATCCTACCATTGAGAAATGGTTGGAGAATTTCTCCTCCCCCAGAGAAATTTGCAGAAATTGTCCAGCAGAATTTTGAAAGGCCATTTGTGAACAGCTCTAAAATGATGATGGTTTGGACCACAGACCTGACACACCATCCAACCCTTATAACACATCGGTCTCTAAAATTAAAGAGGTTGAAAACTAGTTTGCCTTGAGAGAATGTAAGAAAAATATTCTCTAGGCTGTTATCGAAAACTTAAAAATATATGTATCCAAATTTGATAAAAAATGCTTAGGAATTTCGGTCAGCATATACAAACATACAACTGATTCTATAAATTTCTTGTTTCCCTGAAAGGGATTCTATTGTTGTCTAAAGGCGGTTCTTTTGCCTTGGCCCAAACTGATATCACATATAATGCAGTTTATTTACAGTACAAAACTGCCCTGCTGGGTATGTGTTCAGAGATAAACCTAGGTCTTTTAAACTGGCTCTCTTTCTCCTATTGTATGATGTAGATGCTTCAAAGTTCAAGGTAAGGACAGTGTGTTTAAAGCCTGTTTTCTTCGTACCAGAGGAACTAATTTTATTCTACTTTTCCCCTAATCTGGGGAAAACTGGGACAGGTTGAAGTGTTTGGAATAAGAAGTCAAGGTTTTCTAAGGCACATGCTCTCTGTTTTGGCTAAGAGCACTGGAGAGATCATAAATAGATTTTGGGGGTTATTGTTTTTGAATGAAATCCTGAAATATAGCACTTAACCTGAACAAACAAATCCATATTTCTTTCCAAAGTGATAATAATAGTCCTTATGAAAACATCCCAAATTTCTCCACACTGATTCGGTTCATGAAACATGTGAAACCAGGCAATGACCTAGGCGTTGTATTTATGCAATATGCTAAACTTGGTTAATTCTTTTTTAAGACTTAGTGTATGGTGCAACCCAACCCATTTAGTCTGGAATTCAGTGTATCGTGTGAACTCAGAAAATGGTTAATTCAGCAGGCAAATTAAATGCTTTGAGGAACATAGCCATTAAGTTAGTTAAATGCTACAGTCTAAAAAAGTAGGGTGGGGCTCAGCTGTCCAAGTTGCTCAAAATTCTGTCTGTGTTGATATAGCAATAGTCTAATCCTACAGGTTTTTCCTATGGATTTGTTTTTTAAAAAAAGGTAGAAAACAAATAGGAACCTGTAATGTTTGCAGTATCCTGTAACATGCTGAGTTTCTGCATGCATCTTCTTCTAATGTATGTAACCATTGATACAAATTGCTCAAATTCTTTTTAGAAAAATTCAAATCAGTGTGTTGGGTTGCTTGATGTGTAAATTTTCCAGCTGCTGGCTTTTCAAGCAGAATTTCCCTCCATGTATACTCTTTTTAGAAATGTAACTGCAGCTATTCACGTGGGTATTTTCTTTGTCACTTTTATTTTGCTGATTTTTGGACAGGGAAAGAAGAACTCTTCATCTGATGCCAGAATTTGTGCAGTTATGAAGTATAGTAAAGATGGAATGCCCAAATTATCTTGTAATAGAATTAATGGTAGATTTTATGTGGCTACAGTTGGACTCTTAGTGCACCAACAGGAGCTACCATTGGACTTCCTACTTAATAAAATATTTTTCTAGCAGCAGAAAGTGACAGGTACTTTACATAGTATCCCAGAAAACTCCTACTGTGAAAAATTAAGTTTGTCCTTCCATAAAGACTTGCCAAAATATGAAAGACAGGATATGGTGGGAAATATGTACATGTTTACAAGCTTCTTTTATCTAGTGCTCTACCAGTGTGCATGCTGTCTGTAACACATTGCACAATCTTGATGTAGCCACATATATGATGGATTGTTTATTTCTCCTGTAAGGTTTTAATAACATGTACACTCATACTGACAATGAAGGAATGAAAAAAAAATGCATGAAAATGAATTGAAGGATGCCTGATGGACGTGGCAAATTGTTATTATTGTGTTATCTCTTTTAAAAAAGAACTGTTCTAATTGAACTGAAATTCTGGAAGAATGCAATCTATGAGAGCGAGGAAGAGGAAGAGGAGAAATTAAAGGACAGAACAGGAGAAATCCACTCATTGCTAAATGATATTGTTTGGACAGTCTACTCCATCTCTTATGTGTATGCAGAATTCATTGGCTGTATCATACAATTGAAATTGGCAAGCCATTGTTGGTTGTAAACCATGATTTATGGCTTAGTAAGAGTCATCAATGAATCAGATCATCCAGATAAGTGTAGATGGTGTCCATCAACCACTCCAAATAAAAGTTAATTGGATAAAAATGGACAATATTCCATGAGTTCAGCAAACCTCATAAGATTTTGGTGCTTCCATAGGCTAGTTTCGCAAGATATCATGTGAAAATAAAAAATTCTTGCTAGACCCTCTATGAAAATGAGAGTTTTGAGCATTCTTAGCTGTGATCACATTTTCTATTGGGTCTATAGCAGGGTTTCCTGACCTTGATAACTTTAGGTATATGGACTTCAACTCCCAGAATTCTCCAGCCAACATAAACATTGGTAAGAACTGTAGGAGTTGGTCCACACATCTTCATATTGCTGAGGATGAGAAACAGTGATCTATAACATTATCCAGCTGATATTGTAGTGATAATTAGGGCTGTTCAGGGCTTCAGCTTTGAAAGAAAAGTGCTCCAGGCAGGAAAGAAGGTCTCACATAGTGTCTGTGGGTGACTCTTAAATGTTTTCTCCTAGAATTGCATGGCTTCCCCCTGAAGCTACGGTTCACTTCTGTGAAAAGGCAGAGCTGCTGCTCTTTTTGTTCCTATGTCTTCTCCAGTCCTGCTTTTTTTTTTTTTCTTTTGAATACTTCCCAGTCCTAGCCATAATAAAAATATGGCTGGACTCTGCTCTGAGATTCTCTAAATCACCAGTAAGGGGGGGGGGGGAATCTTAGGGATGTGATGATCAAAATTTCACACAATCTGCAGAGAATTTGCCTATGTTAAATTCTTCCATGTTAATGTTTTTGGACACCTTTACCATTGGTGTTTGAAAGAATTGCCTGTTCCCAATTTAAGATTATATGGGAGCTAGACCATCATGGCATATCCCATAAAATATAATTAAAAGTAGCTGTGGTTTAGTGTTCTTTGTTGTCTTGTTTCCACATCTTTCTAATACTGACAATGCTACAGATCAAATGAAAAGTTTCATTCATCTTCCTCTGCTTGCATTTAGCTTGTAGCTACTAGTTGAACCGATACTTTTCTGAATTACATATACTCTCAATGTGTGTAGATCTTCAAGCCTGCTCCAATGTAATCAGCGCCATTGCCTGAAATGGTGTATTTAGATACAACCCAGAACATTATTTGTAAAAGGGGGCTGAGTTCTGCCTACTTCCTATAATACTCTTGACTCTCAGCTCTGACACTCAAGCATAATTAAGTCAACAGAAAGCAAAGTCTGCATTATATATGCACAGCAACTATGCTTTCAAAATCTGAAGATATTGAGTTCCTATTTCTTTGTAGAGTATATTAAGTTAATGACAGTGCTTAATAATATCTTACATGAGATGCTTTAATCCCCCAAATAAATACTTATTTTCTGCTTTTCTGCAATTTTGTTAGGATTACATCATGTCAGATTACTCTAAGTCTGCTGTAACCCACTTTGAAAAACACTAATTATTCCAAGGTCTTTCATGTTCTTAATGTCACTTTTATACTGCAGGTCTTCTGGGAAAAGTGGGATCTGCTGAAATGCAGAAAAATATGGCTGGTAGGACAATAGCAGAAGTGGCTCAGGGCTGGTGTCCTCTAGGTGTACTGGGACTACAGCTCCCAAAATGCAAAGCGAGTGCAGCCTGGGGACACATCTGAAATAAATTGGATCAAAGAAGTTTGCTCTAGAGTGTGAACCTCCTCTTCTTTAGCCAGTGCTTCTAATAATCTCTGGGACAGCTCACATTTACTGGTGATTTATAAGGCCCTAAAAAATTTGGGATTGCATTACCTGAAGAAAAGCCTATGGACTTTGGATCATATAAAAGAAAGCCTTATCTATTGTGACGGTAGATATATGGAATAAACTTCTTATCAGAATTAGAAGTCTTTCCAGCTACAGCTAAAGTTGCTGTTGCTTTTTCTACCTGTCAGTTACCTTAAGGAGCTTTGGAGGCATAGTTTTAATTTTTTATTAATTATCCAAAGGGGTGTTGTTGTTCTTAAAATATACTTTAAGGCTATCTTGCTGTGAAATATTTTGAGTTTTCCAATAAAAGGAAAGGTGGAAATCTTAATATAAACAAATGCCTGGGTTTTTTTAAAGGAATGCTTGCTGCTCAGGGATGGGCAGATGATGACATCAATAATAATGGTCATTCCTTAGATTCAGAGAACTGGAAAGACCCTTATTGCCCATCCAGTCCAATCCTTTGCCCCATCTTAGATGAATATCCATTTTCTCTCTGAAATTCTCTAGCTAGGAAGACCCCCTTCTTCCCCTGGGTTTTTCATTCCTTTGTAAAGTCATTCTGTCCAACAAGAACATTTAAAACTTGTTGATCTATTTGGGATCAACAATGCTTGAGGATAATTACCCAAGTGAGAGATGTCTTGCTTAAGGTGCCCTTCTGCAGGAAGGCTTTTAGCTTCTTTTGCTGCTGTCTAATTGGAAAGGTTAGGACAGAGGCCCTAAGGTCAGATGAGATCCCCGAAAACCTTGGGTGCAGGCTTTCCAAGCTGCCAGAAGGACAAGTTGATTACATACGTGGCAAGTAATCCTATTAGCTGTACTTCATTGATTTAATTTAATTTAAACAAAATGTAAATGTAGCATTAGTTTCATATATAGTTTTTGTCTTCCTCCTTCTTTATCCTGGCCTCATTGGCTCAGTTTTTCTTTTACTCTGCATTTTTCAGAGACAGATATGGTAACAGTTTAAGGTGAGCCTCCAGAATATTTGCATGCAGCCTTAGTTGTGGCTCTCTAAATAACCTTTGCTATAATTTCACACTTTGCCATAATTATACATGACCTCTAAAGATACTTATGGATCTCTCTCCATCTCACCATTGTGTGTATAGGCTTGGTTTAGAGTCCAAATGATTACAGAGAACCAAAGTGTATTGATAATTGTGGTCTTTTCTCAGTGTTCCCAGCAAATGATAAATGCTTTAGATAGTGAGGCTGTACACTATTTAAAAGAGAAGGGAGGTAGAAGTGGGAATTTACAACAAACAATGGTTGTCATTCCCTAAACAGCCTAAAGATATATTTTTCAGCATTCTTCCCCTTGTTGCACTTTTTTAGAGCAGAGGCTTGCAACACACTTCCCAGATGAAATTAATTCAAAAGTATGCTGGCTGTTTAAAAAAAAGAAGAGAGAGAGAGAGAGAGATGTGCCGAGCTTAGTTCTTCAGCTCTAAAACGAACAAATCTATTTGCAAAAGAAATTCAGTGGCTCTATTTTCATTCCATCTGATAAACAGCTGCATTTCCTAAATCTTTCAGAAAGAAGGTCTTAAACACTGCACACAGCCTGTTAGCCTAATTGCATATGAAAAGTTCTCAGTCTCAGCACATTTGTGGAGAATTCCTAAGAACAGAAAGGAGCAATTACTATAAACCTACATGCCTTGTTACTGCCATTTTTTAAAAGACCTGGATCCATAAATTTACACAAACTTATATAGCAACAATATTGATTGATTGATTGATTATGTGCCATCAAGTCATTTTCAATTCCTAGCGACCCCATAGACAGATTTTCTCCATGATGATCTATCCCTAACTTGTTTTTTCAAATCTTCCAACAGTGCACTCATTGACACTGTAACTGAGTCCATCCACTTTGCTCCTGGTCATCCTCTTTCCTTCCACTTTTCCCAGCATTAGAGCCTTTTTCAGAGAGCTGGTTCTTCGTGTAATGTATCCGAAGTAGTATCATTTGAGTCTGGTCATTTCTGCCTCGAGCGAGAACTCCAGGTTGACTTGTTCAATGATCCATTGGTTTGTTTTCTTGGCTGTCCATGGAATTCTCAGGAGCCTTCTCCAATCCCAAAGTTCAAAGGCATATAGCAACAATATAGCTGAAGAATACCCCAGAAGACCAATAAGTAGCTATGCATATGTAAAATAATAAGGTAGTCCTTTTTCATGTTGAGCTCAACCCTTGGTGACTTCATGGACACACCCACAAAGTTTTCTTGGCAACAATACAGTCGTGGTTTGCCATTGCCTTTTTGTTTGTAGTCAAGCTTAGAGGTCTCGTATTCTTTGGTGTGGTCTTCCAGCCATGGAACAACAACAACATGCATAGCTTCCAAGCTCAGAGAGGTTGGATAGATAACAGCCATATTATGTATTCCTGATCTAGAAGACTTCCAGGGTGGCCTCTACCATAAAATATATGATGCTGTAGTGAGAATAATGGTTGCAAGAATGCATTACACCAAAGCTATAATGTGTTCTTCATTTACGTTGGTTACAGTGTTTTAGAGAGCCAGTTTGGTGTAGTGGTTAAGGCACCAGGCTAGAAATTGGAAGTCGATGAGTTGTAGTCCTGCCTTAGGCACAAAGCCAGCTGGGTGACTTGGGCCAGTCACTTTCTCTCAGCCCTAGGAAGGAAGCAAGGGCAATCCACTTCTGAAAATCTTGCCAAGAAAACTGCAGAGACTAGTCCAGGCCATTGCCAAGACTCAACACTGACACAAAGGCACACAAATACAAAAAGCAGTGTTTTAGAGCTCTTTTTTAAAAAAAAAAAAAAATACAAATACTACAGAGGCAACAAGCAATGTAAAAGAGGCATGTGTGAGTGTAAAGACCAACATCTCTTCAATTGTCTTCAGTGATCTAGACATTTCTCATATCAGAAAACAAGACTGTCTTATTTTTCAATTTCTGCATTGTTTTCTTCTTATAGGTACGTTTATTCAGATCGAATTGAATCATTGATGCCTTCAAAGAATTGACTGGATTATTTTAAAGGTGGATGACTATACTAGTAAATACAACTGTTCATATTTAGGCCAGGGCCAAAGCTGGGGGAAAGGAAAACAAAGGGCGGGTGAGAGCACAATGCAACGTAGTTCGTAGCTTCCTTTGACTCCTCAGATAACTTCAGATGTACATGTATTGCACTTGCTCCCAATTTTCCTTCCTTTCATAAACATTAACCTTGGAGTCCTTCAGGAAAAATTCTTTTGCCTTGGCATAATTTTAGCAATAGGAAATACTTTATCTTGTACTTTGTGCCTCTCTAGCATCCAAAGATAGGGCATTTGGCTGAGTTTTTCTTAAGTTTCTTTTTCTTCTTTAATTAAAAAAGTATGGACACTTTTTGTCATTGGAATAAGATGAGATCCTGTGGATTTGTGACATGTCGATAATTCTTTCTAAAATAAAAGATAATGGTGGAAGCCAGCTAGAGAAGATAGATATTTTGGCAATTATGATATCATATTTAGTACAGTATGTGTAACTTTGGTCAGCCTTTTTTTTTTTAATGGAGTCATACCTTCAGTTGACCTATTTCTTCTCTTCTGAGCCCAAAACATCAATTTGATGTCCTCCAGATGAGTTGTAGAAATACTTCTACTGGAATCCCTGGCTATTTATAGTTCTTTGGATGATTATCAAAAACACAGATTTTAAACCCTCTCATAGCTAAAAGGACTCATGCAGCCCAGGTTAAATACTCTGATCCCCCATGTCAGTGGTTTATGAAGCAGGCACTTACTTAAGCCTTCCTTTTAAATCAGTGGGATTTCAAAATGCTTAACTTTGGCTGAAAACGTCTGTGGTTTAAGATGACTGGGACTGCTTTTTCTTCTTTCTCATCCAAAATTCTTCTTATAAAGTTCCTTTACAAGAAAGAAAATAGGTGCTTGTTGATTTGTGAAAGAAAGAAAGAAAGAAAGAAAGAAAGAAAGAAAGAAAGAAAGAAAGAAAGAAAGAAAGCCTCATTAAATTAGTTAAAAGACCCAAATCTGAAAGTGAACAACTTTATTTCATTAGAAATGGGATAGCAGGAAGGCAGGGTTGTGGGAAAAAGACCTTTGTCCTGTAAACAATGAAAACTCTGCTGGAAACTAGGAAGTAACCAAGAAATTCAGCCTTGACTTCCTTCCTCAGAGTTCCTTGTTGCCCTCCCAAGTGGGTCTTTCCTGGAACACATCTTTTTTCCCCCCTCTCTTTACTGTTTCATTCATCCTGTTTTAAAGCAATGTCACAACACTGCAGCTTACATACTAGGATATGAATACTTTAAACAAATGTTATGAGGCTTCTCTTGCTTATGCAGATTCTTCCACCATAGAGTAAAATATATATACTCTATGGGGGAAAGAAAGTTGGGTTCAAAACTCTGCTCTTGGGTGTGGCATCAGTGTATAGAGTACAAACTATGTTTTGGTTCACAGGAGGAATTTGTCAGCAGCTGCAATTTTAACTATTTTTATAGTACCTGTATTTGGTATAGGACCTCTCTTTAAGTTATATGCTATATTCAACCACAACATGATTTCCGTTATTACAAGATTGAAGTAAGATGTGGGGCCCAACTTTTGCTGGACTTGAATGGTGTACTCAAAAGTAGGCAGATGTGATGGAATGTTAGGGTGGCCTTGGAAGACCAGGGTGGGGGGGAGGAAGACATGCTGCCTAGGGAATCAGATCAAGGGGTCCACAACAGAATAATGGCCAGAAAAAGAAACTTAGGAAGGACCTGCCCTAACTATTCAGGTGGTAAATAGGGTAGCATGGGAAATTTGTACTTTCAGACTTGCAAGATTTTAGATTTACATTAAAGTAGAATTAGCCCATCTGGTCATCTTTCCTGTCTGGTTTACCTGGGAGGGCTGACAGCAGAGCCAAGACAAAGGAAAGGGGATGAGCTCAGGACTGAAACCAGTTTCATGTGATTTCAGTTACATTTCAGTGCGATTGAAATTATAGAAAATTACTTAATTATAGTTAATACAATCACACCTGATGTGTATAATAAGGTCCTCTTCCTATCCAATTAGAACAACAAATGGCTGACAACTTTGGATTATGTAGAGGGCAGAGGGAATGGCCTTGAAAGACAGGAGGAAGAGCTACTATCAAGACAACAGTCAAATAAGAGGGTCTTGAGCCCAGGCCAAGAAAATAACTTGAGAAAATTTCTCAGAGGAGCCTCTACCTAGTTTGCACAAATGGAGGGGGGGGGGGAGCACATTCAGACTTGCAAGACTCTGTTACTATAGCTGTAGTAGTACTGATCTGCATAGCATTGGTTCCTTAGTCTGGTCTACCTTGTTGGGCTGACAGATGGGGCTGCAGCCAAAGCTTTCAGGGTCTACATGGATCCCTGAGACCCTAGATTGTGCAAATCTGAGTTAATGATACCTGGTACTTTGCTGTTTAGTTTCTTTGATTCCGTCCTGACAACTATATACTATTTGTAGGACAGAACCTTTTTTACCTCTGTTGGTCATGTAGATCTTTTGGTACTTAATAAGCATTCAATTTATAAATTATTCTTTGGAAACTTTTACTACAACATATTACATATGAGAGGATTACTGTATCTGTTTATGTGCTGTTACTCGCCACCGACTAGCACATTCCATGCCCATTTGTCCTTAAAAGAAAAGGGTTGATGGTTATTCAGAAAGTTAGCTTTTAAAAACATGACCATTCAAAAGCCAAAAATGAACTGAACAAGAAGTACTTCTTAAGCTAGCTACCCTTGAATGAGAGGACTCCTGAGATTTTCTGGCAAGAGAGTAGGTACAGAAGATCAGGGCCCCAGTCAGCTCTGTATGGAATAAATATCAGAAGTAGATAGTATATGTTGCTTCAGCACCTGTCTGGAACTAGCTGTGGGCTTTAGGTGTGTCTGTGTGTGTGCCTTTGAGTCAGGGTTGACTCTTGGCAACTCCCTGGACTAGTCCCTGCAGTTTTCTTGGTAAGATTTTTGGAAATGGTTTGCCATTGCCTCTTCCTAGGGCTGAGAGAGAGGGACTGGTTCAAGGTCACCCAGCTGGCTTCATGCCTAAGGCAAGACTGGAAATCATCATCTCCCAGTTTCTAGCCTTGTGCCTTAACCACTACACTACACCAAATAAGCTCTCAGCTGTGGTCTTTAGTAGTCATATAATCAATATAATCTTTATAGTTCCACCCCGTTGATGAATGCTATTTAGAATTTAAATCTGTGACTATAGTTGGAAAATTAGCAGGAAATTAGATAAGAGCTATAAGTCGCCTCTACCCCAGTGTGTCTAAAAGTAGGACTTTTTTGTTGGGGGAAAAAAGCACACATAAGAGAAAGAAGAGATGCTTTTGAATTCATAGTTTGAAAGAAGGTATAACATGACTCAGTACAAAGCAGAACTAGAACTAAGCACCCCTTTTCCAGAGGTGTAGCATGGATGTAGCAAATTCAAGCACTGTGTTTCATTGAAATGGGGAATAGCTATTCTAAAGTGGCAAAAATAGCTCCAATAGCCAATCAAAATATAGATCTTTTCCACCTCACCTTAAATGTAGATGTTGTACAGTACCCCCGTGTTAAATATACAAGTAGTCCTCATTTCACAACTACTCGTTCAGCAACCATTCGAAGTTACAATGGTGCTGAATGGGAGGTACTTAAGAATGGTCTTCAAAGTTCTGTCTATCCCAGCATCCAGTATCATGATCTGGGCGCTTGGCAACCGGCTTGCACTTATGACAGTTACAGGATCCTGCAGTCACATGATCCGGGAGTGCCAGGAGTGTCGTCACTAAGTGATGTGGTCACGTGATCTCATGCTTTACGACTGCATCAATTACCGATGGAAATTCCAGTCCCCATTACCGTTCTTAAGCTAGGACTTCCTGTAATGTATTTTAAAAGCTTAGTTCAGTAAAACAAAAGCTTATGTAGCACTGAAAACTATACATAGAGTAAGTTTTTAGGATCCATAACTGATTTCATCAATTGAACTGCAGTAATCCTGAACTGGCAGATGTTTAGGAATGCAGGGGTAAGAAAAAAATAGTGATCTAGATAGCAAGGAATGAACTACAAGATATTCAGATAAATACAGTGGTACCTCGGGATACGAACTTAATCCGTTCCGTGACTCTGGTTGCAACTCGAGTTGGTCTCAAGTCGAGGTAAAGTTTCCCATAGGGTTCAATGTAAATCCGGTTAATCCGTTCCGCCCTCCCAATTTGGTCGCAACCCGAGGCGAATTTCCCCATAGGGTTCAATGTAAATCCGGTTAATCCGTTCCGCCCTCCGCCCGAATTTGGTCACAACCCGAGGCAATTTCCTCTTCAGAGCCTGACTCCCGCCAAGCCTGTTCTGCATTTTCTTTGGAGCCATGCTAACACGCACACCAAAAACCTTCACAAAACACCGCAAAACACACCACAAGCCTCACCGAACATCTCCTTGCTACCGCGACCTCGCCCACAGGAAGCCGTGACTGCGTGACAGCAGGGAAAATGGCCGCGGATCCGGTTCGTAAGTAGAGGCAAGTTCATAACCCGAGGTAAAATTTTCCTGCCGAAGCTGGTCGTAACCCGAAATGTTCGTTAGTAGAGGCGTTC
This sequence comes from Python bivittatus, assembly GCF_059951505.1. Lineage (NCBI taxonomy): Eukaryota > Metazoa > Chordata > Lepidosauria > Squamata > Pythonidae > Python > Python bivittatus. Next base: position 6,172,007 of record NW_028277042.1, on the reverse strand, counting down.
GTATCCCGAGGTACCACTGTACAAAGTTTAGATGTACAGAGAAATTACAATGACCATTCAGATAGCTGCACTGAGAAATATCCTGGCACTGATGTTCATTAACACCTGCAGCGTGACTGAGGAAGAGAAAACCCACCATTATTTCAATTCGAGCCACAAACTTCTTGATCATTCAGCATTTTTATGCCAGATCCTTCCTTTGAAATTCCTTTCTTCCGTAATAGTTCATCTGGAACAATCAAGTTTAAAAAGATAGCGTTATTAATCAGCTAAGAGAATGAAAGGAGACAGCGCTTCCAGATATCACAAAATCTTGCCATGCTGCAATGTTAATTGTACTGTGATGGGGGAGAAAAGATGGTCATATCTGCTGGCATGTCAGACACCAAGATTGTCCTATTTCTCTCGGGGAATGGACTCCTGTGGATAAAAAGCCAGAATGTTGAGGACATCTGTTACAACTCATGGCATTATATTAAAGCTCTGAGAATGTTTGTGTATTATTTATGCATTGCCTATCATGGAGTTCATTTCCCAGCAATTTATAGAATTTTAAAAAATTAAATTAACAATAACATCCAATAATATATCTGTCTATAATCACAACTTGAATTAGGGTTCCAGATGAGCTTCAACTTTCTCTTTTTCAGCCAAGCCCCAAACCTACTTCTTTCAATAACTTTTAAACAATTAGTCGGTTAATATTGCTGGACCTCAAAATAAAAATGATATCCTAATTTATCTGGTGGAACACAACAGTGGAAAAGTAGGATAGCAAATAATTGGCTGCTTATTTGATTTCTTCTCCACTAACATATTTGCCCACTAAATTTGTAGTAAAGATTTGAATTATGTTATTGCACTATTCATCCATTATTTTTCTTTCATTTTCTAATGATCCCCAAAGTAGAATGTGCCTTCTTCATAACTGTTACACAAAGTTTTAATCAAGCTATGTTCCATCACTCTTTAACAATCACTGCCCATTTAAGTCCTCACCAGCATTTATACAAAGTTAGGCTTTGTTACATAATAAACCTCATTGTACACTTGCCTAGACTGAACCACATTTCCTCGTTTAGCATGATTCTCTCAAATTAGAGATGGTCCTCTTAATTAGGCCTAGTGGGCCAACCCTATCAGTTGCAGAACACCTGACTGGAGATTATGAAATTCCATAGGCATGTTAGTGCTAATAAGAAAGTTTTCTCTCATAGCAATGCTACAAGAAAATAAATACACAAGAGCTTATGGTGACACGGCAATCCTTCTATTGCCTAAGGAAAGAGAAAGGCGTCATTTAATGTCTGTGGTTGATTGTACTGTCCCACTACATGAGTTTTTCATATTTAAAACAAACTACATGCATATTGCTGTATATATGTTATGAGGACTGGAGGACTGAGAAGGTAAAGTAAGTTTACGAGGAAGAATTTAGTTCAAACATTTTAAGAAACAAAGCCTGAATTACACTGTTTCTGGGATCTTGGTGGTATAATCAAGTGATTCAGCTAACTCTTCTAACCAGCTTGGCTGTAGATCTCACTTCTCTCTCCCTTTTTTAATTTTCATGTCCTCTCTGTTGTTAGTGGTCTGATTCTTGTAGGAGCAGAAGCCGACTCTATCATTACAAAACTTTATTGTAGGATGTCCATACCAAACCAGAAGAAGATACACAAAGACCTATAATTTCTAGGCTCACTTGCCAGCTAGGCCCTCTGGTTCTGTGCCCTCTTTGTTCCCAGCATAGCTCCACCCAGTGAAGTCTTAAACATATATTGCATGTAGCTTCTCTGAGATGGAGCCTAACAATTCAGTATATGCCTTCTGGAAAATTTCCTCATCCAAATAAGGAGATGCACACATAAGGGTTGGCATACATATGGAAAATGGGGCTGGTAATAATTTATACAACTCAGCATTTCAAATGGAGAAACACAAATGCATGGAGGAGAATAAAATTCTAAATGGGTATGTGTCATGATACCAATTTGCGGGTTCCAGCTTTAGAAACAACAGATCTCTGAATATTCAGAAGCAACATTATAAGACATTATTTATGTCCCTGTGCCCTTCATAGTCTGGTTGGCCACTGTGACCCCTAGGATGTTGGATTAGATCATGAGTGGAAATTCTGTGGCCTTCCAGCATCCTTTATGTCTTGCCATGGTAGAGGTTGCTGTTGTAGTTCAGCAACATCTAAGAAGACCTCCTCCTCCTCCTCCTCCTTCATCACTGGGGCTTTTCTTATCGCTTTAGACGTCAGAAAAGGAAAGAAAATCCATCTAGAATTCTAGCCCTGAAACTTCATAAAATACAGAAACAGAATGTGGATATCCTTGAAAACAAGGCACATGTGCTGTTGAGGATGCCTATTTCACAGTTTATTCTAACTGCAACAAGAGGACTATTTATGGATACAGATGCTGGTTATATGGAGAGAATGCCAGCTCATAGTTAATGAAGAAATAGTAGGACTTTCTCAGAAAGAGTATTGTTGGTTGCATTCAAGAATCACATCCAATGTTTTATAAATTGAAAGTTCTGTTTATTTTTAAATTTGAACTGCAAATCCTGGAATGAATGAATGAATGAATGAATGAATGAATGAATGAATGAATGAATGAATAATATATAGACAGAGAAATAAAAATGTGGGAAATCAACTCTCTGATTGAAGCTGATTAGCATTTACACATTGATAAACTAGAGTTATGATCATTGCTGCATCCTGGAGAAAAAAGGTGCTGTGCCTCATAGGGTTGCTCCATTACAGAGATAGGAGTATATTTATGAAGCTGAATGTTGATGAGATTGGAAATAAAAACAAAAATAAATTCTAAATCATATAATGATAAGCTCATGCCATGGTATGCGATCTGAACTATAGTTAGAACAAATCAGGCTTTAGCATGTTGTCTGAATTCAGCTGGACCCTTGATAAAATAGAGGAGCCGTCACAGTATTGTGAACATCAAGAAATAAAATAATAATTTATCTAATCAGTTAGAAAATGCAACAGAAAGTATATCTGAGAGCAAGTATCAATGAATGCTGCAAGTCCTTTTCAGTGGAAGGAACAGATTTCAAAAGAATCAACTTCAGTTCTGAAACCTCTTTTTTCTATGAATTTTACAGCTTCTAGGTAGCCTGTTCTGGGAAATATGCAGCTCAGAGACAAGTAAACTGAATTATGGTTAAAGCATTGTGTAAAATAGTTCATGTATGTTGAATGGTAGAAAAATGGCAGCAGATAAAATATGTTTAAAAGATATGCTTGCACACTAGATTAAAATGATTTTATGAATCACAGCAAAGATACTGAAAACAAAATAATTTATCATAAAATGGGGTAAGTATATTTTCTGTGCCTCTATTTTATTATGAAGCTGGAGTTTTACTATGAGACATAGCAAAACCCTTATAATGGTTTTTCATTTATGTTTTTCAGTGGAAACACAAAGGCTAAAGCTGTTAGAATTAATGCTAAGTATGTTATTTAACCAATAGCTTCATCAAACCTTTTATCTTCCTAATGCAGGAGAAAATTGTAAGATTTTTCAGGAATGGAAACAGAAGAGAGGAAGGAAGGAAGGAAGGAAGGAAGGAAGGAAGGAAGGAAGGAAGGAAGGAAGGAAGGAAGGAAGGAAGGAAGGAAGGAAGGAAGGAAGGAAGGAAGAGAAAGAAAGAAGACAGAAAGACAGAAAGAAAGAAAGAAAGAAAGAAAGAAAGAAAGAAAGAAAGAAAGAAAGAAAGATCTCTTCTACGCAGTTCAGTGTGGGTAGTCATAAAGACGTTTTTGAGAGTAAACAAATGAAGAATTGAGAAAATAAGGAAGAAGCTGGTATTTAGAGAATGTGGCTATTTGGAGAATGTTCAGTCCTGAACACTGAAGGGGCTGTTCATTTATTGGTTGGGTACATTATAACAGTAACTGGTTAAGTATTATTTTTTAAGAATATATATACAGTTCCTTGAGATAAATGGACATTCAAATGCTGGCTGTTTCCCACAGGCCAAAATTAATAGAGTGAATGGAAGTGATTTTGTCTAGGGGTCAGTCTGGAGGTTCATTCCAACAACCTTTTGCATCCTATAATGATAGACAACTCTGTTTGTCTCATGTTAGCCACAAGTTTATTTTTCATTAGGAAGACAACTGTGGGCGAGAACTGTTAGAAAGCTTGAGAAAGAATTGGAATGACTCATCCAAGAATTTGTCCACTAACCCTATCCTGACTCCTTAGTGGTGAAAATCATGCAGAGAAGCCAGTATTTCAATGTCTTGGGTTTACCTAGGTACCTACCCAACAGCAAGTTCCATTTTATCTTAGAGGCATTCCCTTTCATCCTTTTAGTAACTTTAGGTGTTCGCTGAAAGCCAATAGATGAAGAAATGGTTGGCTAAAATTTTGTACAAATCTCAGAATAACTCCAGAAAGGAAACTGTTCTGTTCCATTCATGGCTAGATGTGTTTTCTACTCCAGCAAATGAAAAGAACATAAGTTGTGTCATTTGCATGATGAAGCCATGGGGCACGTGTAGCATTTGCCCCAATCACTTGTGGATGAAGCTTTGCCTGCAGAGAAGCTGACCTGACATTCATTTTTGTCAGTTTGCAGCATTAAGAGAAGGGGATTCTTTTCTTTTAAATTCACCTTCCTAAATTATTGCTTGGTTGCAACCTGAACCTGCTATCTTGTTTGGATGTTTATTACATATTGCATCGTTTTTATTTCATTTCACTCACTTTGTAAATCCCTGTATGAGAGTCTTTAGCTGAAAATGGTATACTAATACTGCACGGTGTTAAAGAATTTGAGAATCACTGCGTTGGCAAGGAGCATCCAGGCCTTCAAATCCAGTCCCTGCTCAATGTATCAGAAATACATAATCTGTGAATGGAGAGCCAAATGCAGCTCTGATTTTTATTTTTATGTATGTATGTATGTATGTATGTATGTATGTATGTATGTATGTATTTATTTATTGCAGCATTTTGATGCTGTGCGATCCAAATCAATCTAGGCAGCTTGAAAGCTTTGCTCCTGATCACCTGAGTCCTTCCAAAAAGTTGCCATTGCACTGTCATTTCCAGCATGATGGAAGGGGGAAACTATTAAATAACATGGGGAGTATTCATACTACCTCTATTTAATTAATTTGATTTTTTTAAATTAAATTTAACTATAAATTAATTCAAATTAGGTTGTTGTGTATTTTTTGTCCTGGCAGTAAAAACCTTCTGGAAGGTAGTCCTCTGAGTGCTGTTCAACTTTTAAGATGTTGTCATTATCTAGAAAAAAAGGCTCTGCTAGAGATGTACAACTAAGAAATGTAGAAGGCGCTCAAATACACTATGTTAAGAAATACTTTTCTGGAGAAAAAAAAAATTTGCACCAGCTCACCTCATCCCTTCAAGCCATAGTTATCTAGACATAAATCACATTTATACAAAAATGTATTAGGCATCCTCTATGTTGTACTGTAGGAAGAGGCTAGATTAGAAACACAAAGTTGTGGTTGGTAGTGTTGTTTACAAATCCATTTATTTATTCATTTATGTATCTATTTATTTCTTTATTAAATTTATACTCCAGTTATGGTCAAACAATAAAGATGCATACATTAGAACTATATGAAATATGGACTTCAAGAAAACACCTGGAGTGTGAAATTTTAAAGCTCTTCCCCCTTCTTCCCTTCCTAATAACAACTAACTTCAGGGCTTTTTCTCTGAAATAAGTATCTTTTAAAAAAAAATTTTTTTTTTTTCCCTTTTGGGGGCTGAGAAACTATTTTTAAGAATTCTGCAATGCTGGTGAGGCGATGTAATGCCTATGTATTTGGAGAGTTACAGTCTGCTTAAACTGTTAAATAAATTGATAATGGAGCTAACTGGTTGGAGTGTGTTTGCAAAGACTGGCTTAATTCACAAAGTTCTATTTGTTTAACGTCTTAATCTGAAAAGCACGGTTATGAATGAGAAGAATGAAAAGTTTTGATTTTTTTAAAAAAGGACAAGAAATATTTGATTTACAATGATTATATATAATTGATTATATAGTCAATCTAATCTCTTGAAAGTTAAGGATGCTTGAGAAAATGGATTTTTGTGGTTTATGATACAATGACAATCTCTATCCTTTGGATAAATGTGCAGAACAGAACAGAATGATTTTCCCTTCCTATGCATTTTGCAGGGAAGTTCTTTGCTGGAGGAGGAGGAGACGCCAAACGGGTTAAAAAGGTGTCATGTAGGAGACAAGATATTGGATAATATCTATATTTATTTAAAAGTGGGCATTATAAGAAAAAAATAGATTAAATAATACATATTTTGATGTATTGTGCAAACTTTTGTTTAAAGTTGCACATCAGTGGAAAATGAGACCAATTTAAGAAAGAACCTAAGAAAAAGTGACCTGGAACAGAAACTGACTGCTCTGTCCGTCTCTACTTGAACAGATAAATTCTGGAGTTTTATTGAATGAAGTATCTCTAAACCGATATGCCAGAAGGGATTCTCAAATTAGTTGAAAATGGATAGAGAAGGAGTCTGTTTATGAACTTCCCACATCTATCACAATGGTAGAGTTATAGAGGACTGTTGTCAGAAGAAAAAACAAACAGAACTGGCATGATACAAAGATACACAAAGGCCCCCAAGCTGTATTAAATCACCCCAAGACATTGCCATTAAACAGAATTACTGTCCCCATTAAGTAGCAGTCATTGCTATTTAGTGTCACTGACTATTTATTTGGTTCCCCAGGAGACATTCTGATTAAGCAGATGTCACACTTGGGTATCTCCTGAAGAAAGGCCTTGTCTAGGGGAATTTTTACTCCATAGACAGCACTTTGTTGGTAAAAATCCCAGTGGCTCCAGGGAAAAGGTACTATAGACCAGAAACAGTCAGCTTCTGTGCATTTCCCATCTCAAAATGATGAGAAATCAAGCTATCAGTTTTCTTTCATTGTGGTTAGAGATGGTTTGGAAGCGAAAATTTGGGAGTCAACCTGGTAAAGTTAGTGGATATTGATCATATTCTTTAAGCCTAAAATGATTCACAAGCAACACTGATAGGTAGTCTGTTAAAAGCTCATCGAATTTGTAATGGCATCCAAGATAAAAGAGGGGGGGGGGGGATTTCTCTTCAACAGATGATTATGCAATGGAATGGGAAATAAAACTCCCCAAGGCTCAAGTAATGTAAGCTCCCTGATCACTCAGAAGTCAGGAATGAGATTATATGCAGAGCCCTCAAAGCAATGCAGAATATTTTCTACCACGTGTGTATACATCTGTGCAAACATCCAGTTTTAAGCATGACAGGGGTCAGGATGTTTTCCTAAATGTGTCAGCTAAATGTGTGAACAGAGCCCTAGCATTCCATTTATTGACACATAGCATTTTATCCTAAAAGTGAACCTTAAAGTTTTGTGGGCACACCTTAACTGGGTTTGTGGATAGCGTTGTGCATAGAGGTCTTACCCCAGGGACCTTCATTTTTATTATGCTTATTATGCTTATTATTTATTATTTAGATCTTTATGTATCCAGTGCAAGGATCCGAAATGGGCCCTGTAATGTCAAATGGTCAAACACAGTTACAGGGAAGGGGGTCAGGGATCTAGTAGGAAGCCATGCACGTGGGGGCTTCAGTGCAGGTGAAAGTCTGCATACAGTAGGCATGATCTGAAATGCATCTAGACAGCACTGAATGTACATTCATCAGGATATGTTGGACGATGATCCAAAGAGGGTGTTTTATTTTTACTCCCAATTCTAAGAAAGTCATAGAATCGTACAATTGTTGAGTGGGAAGGGCTCACAAAGATCATCTAGTGCAATGGGCAGAAAAACCAAATAAACTGTGAAAGATGATTAGCCAGCTCTTAAAAAACAAACAAAAAAAACTCCCAAAATTAGCAGACTGTTCTACTATTGTACAGTTCTTATCATCAGAATTTTTTCCTTTATATTTAAATGAAATGTAAATACCTGCCACTTACACCCGTTATTTCTAGTCCTAGTTTCTCTGGTTGTAGAAAATAGGTCTTGACCATCTTCCTTGTAGCTTCCACAGCTACAGAAACTAGGAAACAAAGTCACTGACAGATCATTAAACTGTTCCAACAGTTTGAAAATAGACCTTATTTCCCCAGCAAAATGGGTTACGGGTCCTTTTTGTTGCCACTCTGAAAGAGTTACTAAAATTCAGATATATTGTGTAGGATCTCTATTTTTAGTTTTGGCTCACTTGACATTTCATCACTCTGCATGTTTCAGCTAGCTGCTTCCAGCAACTCTGTTTCAAGAGGGGGACAAAGTGGGTTTGTAAGTGACATTAGAAATAAATAAATAAATATTGTGCCACTTTTAGAAGCAATCACTGAGATGTTCTGCAGGAAAAGTGGAGAAACTTTTACCTGGACATGATCTGTGCTTTAGCTTCTTCAACCTTGGGGTACATGCATTATCTATTCTTGCTTGGGGAAACAGAGGTTTTTGTTATTAAACTTAGTCCATAGAACAGCATTCTGCTCTCCTTCTGCAATGAATATCCTCAATAAACCATTCAGCAAAATAAACTGATTTTCATTCTAGATTTTTTTTAAAAGGAAAGGAATCATGGGATATGCACATCATCCCCTTTGCTTCTCACGAAGCTTAAAAGTGGTGTTTTTTTTTCCTTTGGTCTATGCCTTCCCAGTTCTTCCACTAATAATAGAACTGTATTTCCTTTTGGTTCAAGGAATGCCACTCCAGTAAGAAGCTGCTCAGCTCTTCTAGGCACACATGTCATATAAATTTTAGATATATGTCCTCCCCCTCCCCCTTGCCTCTGAAATGCCAGTACTTAAATACATGGCATCAGAATAGAGTCTTAGTTTTTACTAAACTGGATGTATGGCTTAGCATGGACCAAGAGGTGCTATACTTATGGAACAAAACAGATGGAAGAAGAGGATATCTCAATTTACATTTTTGTACCTGTATGTGTGTGCATGTATGTGTTGATGCAAACCTCAAGAAAATGTCTAATGCAAATTTAGAGCTGCATAGTGATATATAAATCATGGACCTATCATGTGCTGTTATATCTGTGCATTTCATATGACTTGCTTGGATTCATGTTAAACAAGCTCTGAGACTCTGCAGAGCACTGGTGAAAATAAAGCTGAAGACTTCACAGGATGATGCATTCTTACATTGTGAATTAGGTTGGGTGCTAGCTTTCTGAGACAAATATTTCAGTAAGTTCCCTGTTAAAAATACAGTTTTAGATATTTTGGGGAGAATATTCCTTATTTTGTTTTTGTGCCTTCAAATCAGTCTTGACTCTTAGCAACTGTCTGGACTAGTCCCTGCAGTTTTCTTGGCAAGCTTTTTTGGAAATAGTTTGCCCTTGCCTTCTTCCCAGGGCTGAGAGAAAGTGACTGGCCCAAGGTCACCCACCTGGCTTTGTGCCTAAGGTGGGACTAGAACTCCTGGTCTCCTGGTCTCTAGCCTGGTGCCTTCACCACAACACCAAACTGGCTCTCTTTTAGAACATACTTATGATAACATTAACAAGATGATACCAGGTTTTACTAGGATTTGTTTTATCTTTAAAACTTGTAGTAAACATTAGCACTGGAAGTAGATTGGGGAGAGAGAAGAAATAGGTAGGTGAAATCTGAGTTTGAGCTTTTATAAAAATATGGGCTGCTCACTATTCTTTTCATGTTATCAAAACTCTGCGAGTGGTCCTTTGGAATTACAAATGTCATTTCCTGGTGTTCCATGTTTTTTGTCAGGTTGTGCTTTTAAAAAGTGGGGGGGAAACCTTATTTTAAAAATATTATTATGACATGATTGTAGGCATCCATTCCTAACCATCATGACGCCAAAGCATACATCATGACAGAATGATACAAGCACCATCTTTACCCTGCAATATCATGATACAGGTACACAAGGAGAAGAGTTTGCACTCCAACGTTGTGACGTGTGTTTCATCACTTTCTCCTTTTGCTCTCCCTAAGGATACCGATGAACATAGCAGTTCAATAATCATATGCAAAATAATGAAAAGGAGCTGCGGTTGAATATTTCTGAGAACACTTTTTTTTAATGCTACATTCTTCGTTCTTCATTCAGGATATTGCTGTTCCTCTACAGGCCATGATGGCACACTTAACTGTGTGGGACCAGGACTGAATGGATACATTTTTCTTTTCCCAGAGTTTTTTTTGGGGGGGGGCATTATTGAATTATATAAATCCTGCATTAAGGATTCCACTGCAGTAGTAATTCCCAAACCATGATCCAAGCAACACTAATAATCTGTGAACATACTGACACCCTGCGAGTGTTCCTGATGCAGATTCCAGGGTAGACGGATAATGGAGAGAAAGACAGAGAGAGAGAGAGAGGGAGAGGGAGTGGGAGAGGGAGAGGGAGAGGGAGAGGGAGAGGGAGAGAGAGAGAGAGAGAGAGAGAGAGAGAGAGAGAGAGAGAGAGAGAGAGAGAGATGTAGTGGGGGAGAAGAGACACTTAATCCAAAATGTTCAAGTCTCACAAGATGATGCAAAACCTCATAAGATTTCAAGATGGAAAGCTCAAATTTTATGAGATTTTGTGATGTCACAAGATTTGGCTCTTTTAATTTTAGAACATGAAATTGATTTTCATTTTATTTTGGGGGTGCCCCGTATCTGGTTCTGAGAACCTTTCCATGACTTTCCATGACATAGAGCAATTCATACATGGTCCAGAACATGGCATCTCACACAGTGCTGGATACCCCTCAGTTTGCCCATGTTATGCCTCTGCCGTGTGAGCTACATTGGCTCCCAGTTTCTTTCTGGATCAATTCAAAGTACTGGTTTTACCTTTAAAGCCCTACATAGTGTAGGGCCAGATTAGTCATGGGACGACCTCTTCCTGTGGGTATCTACCCATTCCACCAAATCAGATAGAGTGGACACACTTCAGGTCCCATTCCTTAAATATTGTCCTCTGTTGTGACCTAGAGAGCTAGTTTAGTGTAGTGGTTAAAAGAACAAGCCTGGAAACTGGGGGCCCTGATTTCTAGTCCCTGTCTGAAACATGAAGCCAGGTAGGTGATCTTGGGCCAGTCATTCTGAAAAAAATCTTGCCAAGAAAACTGCAGGAACTTCTCCAGGCAGTTGCCAGGAAACATCACTGACTTGAAGACACCAATGAATGAATGAATGAATGAATGAATGAATGAATGAATGAATGAATGAATGAATAAAGTGTGACCTAGGAAGTGTGTCTTTTCTCTAGCAGTCCCTGTCCTGTGGAGCACCTGGGATCTGGAGCTGTGTTTTACAAGTTGGGCAGCCATATAAATCCTATAAATAAATAAATGGATTGAGAACTTCAGTTTTGGTAGGTTTGCCACCCCATAATGTTGGACAACCATGCTACCATCTTTCAACTGAAAGCCATAGTTAATGAAGGGCAAGCTGGCAAAATATGGCTTCTGAAGTCCTTTTCATCCCCTTTACCATTAGTGATTGTACAGGGTATCTGTGTGCATTGGTGTATTTCTTCTCTCCCCTCATGCTGCATCTGTGTGTTTGTGCATCTGTGTGCACTGGGTAGCACATGGCACACTGCATATGCTCCATTCTGGGTCACATGACAGGAGGAAGATGTAAGGGGGATTAAGAATGGTCCAGTTGCCACCATTTTGAGCCACTACCCAGTTGCCTCTCTCACACAGTTGCATTTGGGGAAACTTTCTCTGGAAGGTTTTGGGGTTTTTTTTGTTTTTTATGTAATCCCCAGCTTAATCTGGCCCATCTTCAAACCCATTCCTTCTTTTGCTAGCTTCTCCCCTCATATCAAATTTGGTCCCATTCTGTTCAGTTTTTGGAGAATAATTTTGCAGATGGACAGATAGTGCTTTCCGTAATTCCTTTCGAACTTTCCCTTGGATTGAAAAAAATCAAAATGGGATCATGTTTGTGGGATCCCTGCTGTAGGCCTATGTCAGTGGAAGGGTCAACTGTTCTGGAACACCAGATTTGGATAGGGAGGCTAACAAAATAACATTACTATGCCAATAACTACCTATATTTTCTCTTACTCCTCAGTGAATGCCAATGGTGGCTGCCGACATACTAATTTTATATCTTTGACTTGCTTGGTTCTCTAATTATTCCAAGCTGTGAACCATCATGTAATGATTCTGGACCCCAGTATGGCAATTGGATGTATTCAAAATTATTTCATCTCTTTAGCAAAAGACATTCCCCCACCTTCCCTTGCCCTAAAAAAACCCATCAAATGAAACAATAAAGCAATCATCCTTTGGCAATAAAGGTCTATGGCACTGAAGAGGTTACGAACCATTTTGTTCAACCAGACTATTTACAAGAAGCAACAGAGTATCTGTTTCCTGTCATCTCCATCATATATCTCAAGCCCGAGAGACTGGAGCCCAATTACAGTCTGATATCTAATCAATACACACCTTACTCCTAGAGCAGGAACTAAAGGAGTAGGCCCCTGGGAGATAGAGTTCAAATTACTCTACTGACAATTCCAGATAGCAGCTAATGATAGCATATACTTCTCCGAGAAGGGGGTTGGGTTAGGAAGATGTATGATGCAATGCAAGAGTCAATAGCTTGATCCCATATGCAGATTCCTTAATGCTTGAAATTCCAACCATTCCACCAGTAAAAGCAACTGGAAAGATAGGATGCCCCAAACCTTCAGGACTTTATAGCAGGAACTCAGAACACAGGGTGACTCCAGAGGTTTCTCTTCTTTTATAAAAGATGTATAAGCTGGTTTGGGGAGGATATCCTTGCACTCTTACTTATATATGAAAGTATCTTTCAAAGAGAGCTCCAGCTTGAAAAATTAAATGTTTCTCCAAAATTTTTGAGGAAGAATTGCAATATATCCTTTTCTAAACTGAACTATTAAGTAAACTCTTCTGGTTAATATGGCAGTGGTGTCAGTTTTAGCCTATTTTGCCCAATCAACAAGGCTGCTAAATTGAAATGGTTGGGTTTATGACAAAGCAAATTATGCTGGTTGATGATGGATATAGCTGGACATTTAATTTGTTATGAACAGTACTGACAATTTCCCCAAGATCTAGGTAAGGTTGAAACAAAATCATACATTTAGATTTGCATTCATTTTGTTTTTGCAGAGAAGAAATATTGTATCTATTTCTTCAATGATATCAATCCCTATCTCTCTCTATCTCTATATCTATCTTCACTGACTTTGAAGAATAATTTCATCACTAGTGCATAACTACTATGCATAACAGATTTGCACAACTAAACCTCAACCTTATCACTAAATATCTCTCTCATATACACAATGTTGAAGACAGTTTGATGATGCAACATTTCTCATTAATAGATTGATTTAAAGGAAAATATGTTATGTATTAATATAAATATTAATGCTATGTTTCCAACTCTACACATAAAAATGAATTGGTCATATGATAGTCATATATTTATGGTTACTATAATTGAGAAGAACCCTGAGAATACCATGGACAGTGAAGAAAACAAACAAATGGATCATCAAACAAATCACTCAAATAACTAGGCTCAATTATCGTACCTTGGACACATTATTCGAAGACCCAGCTCTCTGGAGAAGGCTCTGATGCTGGGAAAGGTGGAAGGAAAGAGAAGAGGATGACCAGCAGCAAGGTGGATGGATCAGTTACAGTAGCAATGAGTGCACTGTTGGGAGACCTGAAAGACCACGTTAGGGACAGATCCACAAGGAGAAAATCTATCTATATGGTCATTAAGAGTCAACACTGATTTGATGGCACATAATCAAATAATTGAGAAGATAGAACAGAGATAACTATTCTGTGGTCCTAGTTCCCTGCAGTCTATCTTTAAGCTTATGGCAGCCCCTGAAAGCTTTAGATGTAGTCCTAAAGACTTAAAAAAATTATTACCAAATTGTAATTTTTTGTAGTGACAGAAGGAAATTATTAAACACATGTTTAGAGAGTAATCTTAAATGAAAATTAAATATATACAAGGGTAAATGAAATGAAATGTAGTTTTTATCCTGATCATATTTTATTTTTATTTATTTATTATTAAATTTATATGTCACCCATCTCCCTCAGAGATATCATACCCACTGCTTTTTAGAATATCCCTTCCTTCCTTCCTTCCTTCCTTCCTTCCTTCCTTCCTTCCTTCCTTCCTTCCTTCCTTCCTTCCTTCCTTCCTTCCTTCCTTCCTTCCTTTCTCCCCCATACTTTTGCTAGACTCCAGTCTCAGTGCTTGAAGGAAAAGCCAGCTCCTCCAGTCTTCTGGAAGGCTAAAAAGGTGGGGGCTTGCTAGATCTTGCGGGGAGGCTGTTCCACAGGGCAGGGACAGCTATGAAGAACCCATGCCTCCTAGGTCCCACCAGATGACAACATTTAAGGGAAGGGACCTAGCACATACCCACCCTATCTGACCTGGTGGTATAAGCAGACATCCTCAGGGAGAGGTGGTCCCACAAATAACTTTCCACCATGGTTATTCAGCATTTTAAAAGTGATAACCAGGACTTTGACTTGCACCTGGAAAAAAACTGGAAGCCAGTGCAGTTCACACAGCAGTGGTATAAAGTGTGGGGTGCCCAGAACTGAATGCACCACTGCATTCTGGACCAGTTGTAACTTCCAGATGGTCTTCTGGAAAAAAAAAAAATGTCCCAATGTGTGTATCCTTTGGCCAACAGTTAGTCCTTTCTAAGCAATTCATATAGACTCTGGTCAAAGGGGGCCTTCCATGACCACTTGCTACATGGAAAAGTGTGTGTGTGTGTGTGTGAAAGAGAGAGAGAGAGGAGGGAGAGAAAAAGTATATTCCAGAGAGAAGAGAATGCTGGCCCTATCTCCACTTACTACGTGATTCAATCCGTGTGCCATGGTTCTGAAAAATATATTCATATAATCTGTTATGGTATCCCCCAAGCCCAATGCTCCAGAAAGTTGATGTGCCATCTGACTATCAATTTAGAAGCTTCATATTATACTTCATTCTTTCAGCCATCCAGCCTTCAGCCTTCAGCCTTCAGCAGAATCAGAAGATAGGTGAACAAAACACTGCATGCAAAAATGAAGTGAGGAGGTCTTAGTACTTGAGCTGGGAGGACAACAATGCCTAGTTTGAATGGATCCACACTCCTTTTTGAAAATCTGCAATCAAGCTGTTTATCAGATAATTGTGCCATTAGATCAACCCGGAACTTCCAAAAATATCCTTAAATGGGCATTCTGCCTCCAGCTGTGTTTATGGCAGATAGTATCATGTATGTAAATACATTCAGATGTTTCCTGAATTATTTTAAAACAATCAGTTTAACTCTAATCATTTGATAGACATGAGTCTTTTCTTCAAGGAGACCAAGTGAGTGAGCAATGTGTAAAGTCAGAGAGTTGGCTTGGTGCACTGTAAGTAAATGCCATAAAAAATACAAGTAGAACCTCTTCCTCTTTCTTTCTCAAGGGGAAAAAAAAAAAAAAGATGAAGACAGGGGACCAGTACTGGCCCTGTTATTCCTTCTCTTTCCTGCTTCTTCTTCTTGGTGAACAGTTTATGGGATCAGGAGAAGGAGCAGCCTTGTCATCTGTATAACATGTCCTCTCCCCAGAGGGAGAAGTCCATTGATAAGTCAACAGTTAATGAAACTGTAGGCTTAATCAAAGGTAAAAATGTTCCCAAACCCAGAACAAGTACTGCAGTAACCTGCAACTCTTGCTCTTGAGTGGACTCCTGGGAATTTTCCCACATCTCTAAACATTAAGTACATGCATTGAAGCTGTTCCAACAGCTGTGTTTATTATCTTTAGGATTATAACATGGACACATTTGCAAAAATACCTGCCGTCATTGGCATTTGGTTGCTCAGTTCATTGTTGGGAACGTGGAATCAGACAGCTGGTTACCTTTTAGGAGTGAGGTCTCTGTGTTATAAACACAACCTACCCAGAAAATCTCCCTTCCTTCACTTCCTGGGACTAAGTTACAAAATCAAATCCGAGATGGCCTGAAATAAAGATATAGAACTTTTAATATGTAACTGAAACAAAGACTCAGATCTATCTGTAGTGCATGCTGAGTTCCACGGTGACCAGAATGAAGTCTTTCTTGGACAATCTGTAGATTACACTTATTCTGGAATGTTATTTTTCTTGTACTTTGCATCTGAAAACATTGCAGATGCATTAATTAAATCTCCCAAACTGTCTTGGGAAGCTGCACTGTTGAAGCAAGGTCTGTGGAACAGTGTGCACTGTAATTTCTAAAGATGACTTAATGTCTTACTTCAGTTCTCCCTGTGGCTTAAGGAGCCTAACTGTTAAAAATGGATGAGGTGAGATTTAGCCATCATCTGTGTTCTAAACACTGTTTTCTTCCTAACGGCTGGCAAAAACAGATAGCAATTTTCACATTAAACTTTCCAGCTAAGCATTTCATTTGAAATGAAAACCAGTACTTTTGCACCAAACAACAGGGTGTAACTTTCCAAAGAGTGGAATGGATTTAGATGGTCCTGTGTGGTCATGCTGCTTTGGGATAAACATGCCTTCCACATCCAGAATATCTTATTTGCAGGTACAAATTGAAAGGATAAGATTGTGTCATCCAAGGTCTGGGAGATCTGGACTGAAGTCCTAGCTTCATCATGGACACATGAAGGCCAATAACCATAGAAAGTTTTAACCCTCTGGGTCCTAACAAAATTTGTATCTTCTACCACAGAGCTTAAATTGGACCACAGTTTCATCTATTTGTTTATTACAATTGTTGTATACTACCAGATTCCAAAATAACCAAAATAACAATTGTTTATTACAATTGTTGTATACTACCAGATTCCAAAATAATAATAGTTATTTTCTAATAAACTAGAAAATATTAATAAAAATATGATTCCCTCATTAAAAAACAAACAAACCCTGACACCTGTAAGGTTTTCTCTGTATGTGTGACAAGCTAATCAGTGTCAAAGAACCCCATAGAAAAGTACAGTTTTACTTCTTTCCTGAAGGACAGTAGAATAGAAGCCATCTGCTCCCCTGGAAGTTGATAATTCCATGGGAATTTGTCATAACATTTGCAGAAGAGAAACTTTATGGACCTTATCAATTTCAGCTACTAACGCAACCATTGTTCAACCCACTCAGTCTTAGCTGTAATCCCCAGAAACCCTTTCATCTGGAATACACTTCTGGTTGTTGTGTGATAATCTGTCCTTTAGTCTACACGCAACATATACATATTGCCAGTTCAACAGCCCCAACATTCAGAGCCAATGATTCTTGGTACTCTAATAGATTGTATCACACATTGTGCTAAGTCATATTTGCTTTGATCATGGTTTATTGAATAAGCCATGACCATCTGAATTTGAACTCATAAACCTTTGTGGCTTTCAAGTCTCAATGGCTAGGTTGGCATGCCACACTCAATCAAAAACAAACAAAATACATTATGCTTAAAATGTGGTATGCACCTTATTTTTGGTAGACTGAAGAACCAATAAATTCCTGTTTATTTGGAGATGTTTTTAAAAAGTATCTTTGGTTAAACATTTCAGGAGCACTTCCTGGATTCAGATATATTCCAACATAGAAGAATGGGTCCAGAGGCATCCTTAGGATCTAAATGATGAAAGCAATGTTTCACCATGGTGGTGTAAGCTTTGTCTTTTTTGTAAATGTGTGTGAAATTATGACACAAGAATAAAAAGTACAGAGCTTGTGTCATGACCATGCAATGTTGTTTCCATCATTTGCTCCCTTTCCCTCAGATTCTCCTGCAGACACCTCTGGGTAGATGTCAAGGAAATAGCAACTGGTGGAAATATATAGAAGACCAAGGATGGCCAAGGAGTGGTGTGTGGTCTTTATATACCCCCCAGCCCATTTTTGCAGCCTCCAAATATTCTTCAATTCCAGTATTGCATTGCAAAAATTTAGTGCCAAAAATGGTGATTTTCAGTAATGCAATTTTTGGTCTTTTTCCTTAAACATTTCAGCTTTAAACTATTTTCTGTATATTCCCATCCCCCCTATTTTTTGGGGGGTGGAATAGGCTAAATATTTTAGTGCACCCACTTCAGTGATGTCACCTTATCCCCATCATGCCTCTTGTGGCTCTTGCAAGAATTATTACAATGATGATAATGATGATGACAGTTTGTGGGAATTCTGAATTGTGATGGTGCAACATCTAGAACACACATGCCAGATATTCAGTAGTTGAAGGAAAACAAGTTTTACCTATAGATGTGGCAATAGCAAATGATGCTAGAATGGCTCAAAATAAAGTGGAAATTATTGTAAAGTATCAGGACTGAAAAACTGAAATATAGCAATTATAGAATAAACTAGCAAAGGTTTTTTCCCATAATTACTGGAATATTAGGAGCTATAACAATCAAATTATCAAAACAGCTGATGAAATTAGAATTATTTGATCTCACAATGTTTAGTTGATGAAGCACAGCTTTGCTTGGAACCACATATATATTTTGGTAAAATGTAGACAATTCTTAGGCTTTGGGATAAACTTGAATTGACTCTAAATTATTAACATCTTCATTCTTTAAATCATCATCATCATCTACCTGCTGGAAAAAAGTCACCTCTGACAACCAATGTCTGATACAAGCCTTCACACCTGTCCTGTTGAAGTTAGAATAATGTAACCTTGCACACATTTCTTTTTTTCAGGTCAGCCATGGATACCAAGTCTCTCCCTCAAAGAATATTCTACACCAAGTGGTGTGGGAATGAATATTGAATTTGAAACAATTATTAGTTCATGGTGAAGTAGGATGCAAAAAAAAAAAATCTTTCTGCTTCTTCATTTTCTCACCACCATCAGGGATGATATGATGTGCCTCCTCGAATAATCACACTTCATGGAAGCAAGATGTATAATTCAGTGGAAGAACACATGATTTCCACTCAATGTTTATGTGATCTGTTCCTGACATCTAGCTGGCTGAGAAAAATGCCTGCTTGGAAGTCTAGAATGGTCTTCCCAAGCTGATGTATTATAGATTCGAAGTTTGAAACAAATGAAGAACAAGTTTTTAAAAAAGCTATCATAGCTGTATTGGTCTATGGGAAAAATGAAAATAATATTGGTTAATATCCTTATTTGGACCAATAAAATTTACACTGGGATATGTGCAAATGTTTGTGTTTTCTAGAATGCTTCTTCAGACAGAGAATGAAGTTAGGGAAGTCTGTCCTGGAGAAAGGCTGTCATCTGTCTTCTTCAATCTGCTGCACGGTAGACATGTTGTGCTGCAGCTTGTATAATATAGGCTGGGAATTATGGGAGTTGTACCCTGAGACAGCTGAAGGATGTCAGAGCAGCAAAAGTTTGCTAGCAGGCCATAAGGCTCAGTAGTCTGATTTAATATGATATTCAGTAGTTGTAGCACCTGATTCATCTTGTCAGGAATTGGAAGCTAACCAGGGTTAGGTCTCATTAATACTCATTAATCAATAGAAGTTGAGCTTGATCCAAAGGTTTTACCATTTAAGAAAAAGGAGAACTCCGATGTGCCCTAGATCTGTTTGACTATGGGACAAACCAGCCTTGCACCCATTTTGCCTGTACATTACAATTTGTTGATGGCATTTCCATAAAGGAAGGATCAGAGGTTCCCAGGCAGGGAGTGAGATGGGGAAATACAGAAGGGAGATTAGATTAGCCACACCAATCCCTGTCAATATTTATGTCTCTGTGGAAAAGTTCTTCCCTTTATTGACTTGGGACCTTAATTTTCAAAAGTGCGTGGGAAGGCTGAAGGTGGTGTTTTAAGGGCTTTAAAGGAATCGCCTCCGGTGGTTTTCTTGATTGAATTATAAACCTGAAATGTTACATCATGCCTGCAATGAAGCTAAATTCTACTGCTGTTCCCATCCTTTGCCTCTTCTTGTTCCTGGATCAGTCTGTCTCTCCATTCACAGAATACTTCAGTCTGACATCAGCACATATTTTTGGTTTCCCTTTAAATCAAACATGATTTTATTAGATCCAGATCGTTTTTCAGTGGGTTTGCCCAGACAGTTAACTGATGATTAGATGAAGTTAATAACAGCTTTAATAGAGTTTAGAGGTAATTGTTCCCACTGAAGTGAGAATTTACTGAAATGTATATTAAACTTGATTGATATGAAGACTGGAGCAGACTGAGGTTTTCAGGCTGGTTGAAATTCTGTGATCCCATCTTTTCTAGCTTAGTCTTGACCCAATTATAATTTGGAGAGTGAAGTGGACTTCAATATAGTGCTTTTTTCTAGAAATGGAAGACCAGATCCATATATAAAGGGAACCAGACAAAGTAAATCTGATCAGTTTTAACATCCATTTCTCATGAGAGATTTCCATTCTAACTCTTTTCCCCTTTCATATCTTAAATTAAATTAAAAATCTAGGTGGGGTGTGGTGAATGTGGAGAAAATCCACTTCAAGAGGCCCGGTCACTAAAAAGCGTAAAAGAAAACCTGCTGACTTGTCTTTCCTGATCATGGGCAGGGAGAAGCCCAGGACAATTAACTTTGAGGACTCAATCAAGAGAGTGAGGTTCCTCTCTCAAGGGAGTTTTCCAAAGGGGAGTGCAGTCTCCATTTGGTTTTCACTGGAGCCTTTTGTTTTTCTTCCCTGAGTGTGTCTGGAAGACAAGTAAAAGCAGAAACCCAACTGGCAGCAACACAATTGAAGCTACTAATTTAGACATCAAGCTAGTCTTGGTGAAGATCATGATGGCTGAAATTATGCTGAACTTTATGGATTGAGATCTGGCATGTATGTGTGCTTCTAGTAGGTTCTATGAGAATCAGTCTAGTGTAATGGCTAAGGCACCAGGCTAAAAACCAGACCATGAGTTCTAGACCTGCTTTAGGCATAAAGCCAGCTGAGTTACCTTGGGCCAGTCACTCTCGCTCAATCCTAGGAAGTAGGCAGTAGATGATAGATAGATAGATAGATAGATAGATAGATAGATAGATAGATAGATAGATAGATAGATAGATAGATAGATAGATAGCTGGCTCTAAGCTTGAGGGAGCAACAGACTGAGGTCAACTTCATTAGAAAGCAAATGTTCATTCACAAGTGCCTATAGAGGGTGCAAGAAGATGCAAATGACATGTGTGTGATGATGTCATGGCACAAATGTGATGATTTCTCTACTTGTGTCAAACACCATGATAGTATTTGTTATGGATAGTGCTGTGTTCATTCCTTCTTTTCTTTCTCGTTTCCCCTTCAACTTTCTTCCAGATTTCTGGCCTTGCAATATGAAATAAAGATGTAAAATTCTTAATGAACTTCTGGTGCTCATTCTGGGAAAGGGATCCAGTGCACACCTTCCTGCCAGATCAGGCTATAGAAGGAAAGGGGTTTCCACTTATTTCCTCCCTGGTAAATCAGTGGCAGAGGGGATTTCTCTGGAGTAAAGTGGCTGATGGCAGCACAGCTAGGCACCCCTCACCAGAAGCCCCTCCTGTGTGTGTGTAGACCGTTAATGCCAGAAAGAGATTTAATTTCTTTTTACAGATGCACTACACAGCAAGAACTCTTTTCTTATTTTCAGCAGATAGAACATCCCCATGCATTGACAGCATCAAATTGTTTAATTAGACAGTGAAATGAATATAAACACACACATATGCACACATATACCTACACCTGTAGATATATGCACACATAAATCTACAGAAATATCCACACACACCTAAACCCAGATATCTATACAGAGGGATATATTTGCTGGGCAATTTGACGTTTTGACTTCGATAATTGGAATTAGTCTGTTGGGTTACCTGCCCAAATTGTATATGATCTATTCCCTGAGAGCAGCCTTCGCTCTCCTTTTTGCAGAACTTCCTGTCTAAACACTTCAGCAGTTTTATTATTTGTTTTGACATGCTAAAAGAGAGTCTGTGTAACTGAGCCTTAAAGTACACATTGTATTAAACACCTTGTACTCATCTGTGTCTCTCATTCATTCACAGATGCTTGTGTAAGTACCTAGGGGCCCAGTCAGACTCAAGCACTTTAGTGCTTAAAGTTTAAAAGCAATAACAGTAAGTTATCCATTGGCATAATGCAAGTGCTTTTTTAAAATCCATACAGGGAGCTGGGAAGAGTGTTGTGAGCAAATGACAGAGAGTAGGAACAATCCCATTTTGGCAGCTGCATGTTTTTACAGGATGGTGTAGTTAATCTGGAGAGACTTTGGCAGAGAAATAGCATAGGATCCTGCAGTAGTTTGGAATTTTACTGAAATTAGTTTCGATATCTCCCAAACGTACAATTTCACGGTGAACTAGGGGTGTGCATGGTAGACCCACCAGATCTGCTGTAAGCATCCAGACCATCCCAAAATGGCCACAAAGAGATCCAGCTCTTCTCAACCAGTTAGCCATCATCTGGATTTTTGCAGTGCAGATCTGGCAGCCGTAGGCCACTTCTGGCAAACCAGGTTTGTTAGCTTAAGAATAACGGTAACATCTTGGATTATTTTTTCCCCCAAGAAACTGACTGAAAGGGGGGAAAATCCCTGATTGCAAAAGTGCTAAAACTCAGGAGAGAATCTCAACAATTAGAGTAATTACTTGGGAGGCTTTTATGAACATCTGGGAGAGAGATAAGTAGAAAGTTGTAATTTGCTAATTCATGTAATCACCCAATGAACACCTAGCTTCAATGCCTGTTTGTTTATAATCCAGGGCTGAATTCTGCCTTCCAATTTCCTAAAAGTGTGCTTCTCCTGCAAAAGAGATGTCTGTTTTCCTGCCTCATTCTCAGGATGTTGAGAATTCATTAGAATTTCTTTCTGTCACGGTTTTACTTTACGATTGCAAGACAGCTGGAGGTATGTGGGCCGGGGTTTCTTTCTGTTGCCCATTTCTCTATCGCCCTACAGTTTTCCAATTTGCAGATTTAAAAAATCCTATAGGATCTTTTCTCTAGGATTGAACTGTAGTCTGGGAAGCCTCAGCAAATTACTGGAGGAGTACTTGCACAATAGAGATAGGAATGTTCCATCTCAGCCACAGAAATCAACCACCCATTCTTGAAAATGTCACAAACACCTTATTCTCCTTCTTTCTCCATAACAAAGGAACGTCTAACTTCTACCAATGGTTCATCATAGAACCATGTCAACACAACATCCACTACACTTCACCAGTATTTGAACCACATGATATGAATCCTTTCATAGCTCATATATTTAAGTGGAAATTATCACTTTTGCCCAATTTGATTTTTTCCCTCTTTCATATTGGACTAGTCCTACAGGCTTGCACTAGAATGCCAATGGTGCAAGTGATGAATGAATCACCTCCCTAGGTTTAACATCTGTTAATTCCCATTTGTTTTTCCTTTGCCATTTTACTATTAAGCACTGTTATGTGAGTGTCTCTTTGTCCAATGCAATCTAAGAAACAATCACCTAAATTGATCCAGCCTTAACCTTTAAAAGCATGCAACCTAGACTGGGTTTATCTATTGTTCAGTCCCATCTGCAGCATTAATTCCCTGTAGTGTTCACATCCATGTCTTTGTCACTATCCAGTAAGTTTCCTTTCCTCCACCCGCCCCCCAGCCAGAGTACAAAGTGTTTTCATAAGTAAATGCCACTGTAAACAAATATAGACACCCAAACTTGTTTTGAAGAAGACTATGCATGCATATAAATATAAAAATACATAAAGTGATACATTTGATGGAGGTGTCACTTTTTTAGAGCTTTGTAAAGATTGATGGGGGAGAATAGGGTGATCCATCATTGGAGGCGGGGGGCAGGATATGATATTGGAATTTCAGAAATCTGTTCCCAATCACATCCTCTGCTGGATGGCTTGGTAACGACCCTATTTGTGAAGCGTTACTGAAAATCAATATGCTGCATTCAAGGTCAATGTACTGTTAGAAAACTCTTTAAGCACTGATAGATGGATTGTGCTCGTTCAGAATAAATGCGAAAAGAAATTGACAGCTGAGTGTCCAGATCTTGGTGCCAAAACTTTGAGAGCTGGCTCTCTTGATAGGGAAATTCGATTCCCTGGGGGATTACATCAGCCAGCTTCCTTTGTTGTTTCACTTTGGGAGAATTTTGGTAATTGTTTAATGTATTTGTATTCTCATAGTTAAGAAACTTCAAAGGTTTGGAGTCACATGTTAATGATCAACAGTATTCCCTGGACTTCACAAGCTGTATAATATAATCATTGCCAAGTCATTTGAAAGAAGGTTCTTAAAGTTTGTAAGAGTAGTATACTTATTAACTGGGTCACAAAGAACCTGTTTGGTTTTTTAAAGAAAACATTTTAAAAAGATAGATTATCTATCTGTTATTTCTGTGTCTATCTAGTGATCATGGGCTATTGATACACTTTTTCAAAATGTGCGCAGTTGTACATCCATCAAGATTCCAAGAATCATGGTACAAAAGGGAAGAAAGCTTCATAAAATCACTTCTAAATTTCTTGCGGTTTGGTATTGAGCTATCTTTTGACCAATGACATGTTAGCTAGCTTTCCATCATGGCCACCATCTTGATTTTTTCTTTTTTTAGCATGTCCTATGTACCTATCTGAGCTGTGTAGAACCAGTTAATCTGCTTTGAAAGGCATTGTTGTTGGATTAACAACAGCTAGATTTCAAGAAGTGAGGACTTTGTGCAGTTGTAACTACTAGCTGACCAAGGAAAGGCACACTATAAAGCTTAAGTGGGTCAAAAAATTTTCAAGAGATCTTCTCTTTTGAAGAATCATTCAGCTAGGTTCTTGGATTAATTTTGCCATTGTTATTTTCTGTGCCAAAACTCAGCTTCCATTGCTTTGAAGTCCTTTAAACATTTGACATTTGAATAAACTTTGCAAAAACTTATTACTGATAGTGACTATTAAAATCCTGAGAGGACTTAAAATAATACAATTAGAATAATAGTTCTACTTTTGTTCTTCAGATGTAAAGGAAACAGTTCTATTTTCAAAGATTTGTTATCCTTGGCTTTGTAAGGGGGGCGGAAATATAGTTTAATGAAAAAGGAAATGATGAAAGAGTAGAATTTAGCATGTGGTTGGTCAACAGCTTAATCTATGTAGTTGACACAATAAATGATGTCAGAATTCTTCACCTACAGAGTCAACAAAATGGATGTTGTCAAAAACAGTAAGACATCTTATTGACAAACTCTCAGGTTTTCAAAGTGGTTTTGTCTTCTCCCTAAAATTATTGAACCGGCAGCATTGATTCATGGGATACGTTGACACCTCAACAAATGCCTTCTGTGGATATTTGGAAAATGACTAAATCTATTAGCTAGATGGGTTGCCTGATCCATAGAACAGATACTGTGGGAAATTAATTTAAGATGGTATGTTCCCATTGAAACATACTGTATATTGACTCACCCCACTAAAGCCCTACTAACATGGCTTGGTTAATATCTGATCCAAGTCACATATGTTCCTTTGTACCTGAATGGGATGTCTCCTGAGCAATGTCTTCCCTATTGTTTGCATATTAATATTATTTCTTTAGGATAGCCATGGATATTTTCTTTAAGTAGGACTCTTCACATTCATCTCAGATTTCCACAGCAGAAGAAATGTAACTCACTTATAGTCACTCAAGTGCTGGGCAAGGTTTAATGGGTTGAGGACTACAACTCAGTCTTCCAACCTTCTAAAGGACACTGGAGGAAATATGACTTCTCCAATGCTCTGATGTCATTATAAGGAATTGGCTTTGGAAACCTCTGGGCGGGAGGAATTAATTCTGTGGAGGCCTTCCACATTTATATCACTGCCATTCCCATACTTAAACCACCCCCACACCTTTAAAAATGGGCCAAAATCAGGCTAGGGAAATGTTGCAAACCATGGTTCTGTTTTTGTCTACCGTTTTTTAAAATAGCTACATGAAGCTGTAGGGAGAGATTGGGGACCTGAAGTTCAATGTCATAGGTCTTCTGTTTTTCCATTACCAGTTAACAGCATGCTTACTCAGTCCATCCTGTTTTTCTGTTCATGTTGAACTCTTAAGTCACAAAAGAAAAATTAGAGCGCAAAGAGAATGACAGAGAGAGAGTAAAAAATGTAAATTTAAAGATGTGACTCAATGAGGAGCTGTTTTAAAGGAAGAGAGAGTTTGTCCCAACATACCACCTCAGAGCAGGAAAAGGCCCTGTCCTGCTTCCCAATAAATGGACCTCTGGTAGTAGAGGTTCTAGATACAGGTAGTCCTCACTTACCTCCTTAAAGACGGTAACTGGGATCGGCAGCTCCGTTGCTAAGTGGCACAATCATAAAGCGTGACATCACATGACTGTGCTGACTTACGGCAGCAGTTGCAGAAGTTCCAGTTGCCATTGTTAGGCAAATACCTCATGGTTGCAGCATCCTGCAGTCACATGATCACCATTTGTGACCTCCTGCCAGCTTCTCCATTGACTTTGCTTGTCAGAAGCCGTCAGTGAAGGTCACAAATGGTGATCACCCGACTGCAGGATGCTGTGACCGTTGTAATTGCAAGTCTGTTGC
Organism: Python bivittatus; assembly: GCF_059951505.1. Taxonomy (NCBI): domain Eukaryota; kingdom Metazoa; phylum Chordata; class Lepidosauria; order Squamata; family Pythonidae; genus Python; species Python bivittatus. The sequence goes on along the minus strand of NW_028277042.1, from coordinate 6,145,407 downwards.
CAACTGCCTGAATCGCAATCACATGACTGCCAGGACACTGCAACGGCTGCAACTATGAGGAACGGTCATAAGTCCCCTTGTTCGGCGCTGTCGTAACTTCACTCACTGAATGAATGGTCATTAAACGAGAACTACCTGAAAATATAGATCTTAAGGTCCAGATCAGTTTGTTATAGAAGTAGCATCCACAGATAATTAGGCCCCAAAGCATGTAAGGGATTGGTGTTCACTTTTAAAATGCAGTAGCATGAGCAGTTATGTGTGCCTCTAGAACAGTGTTTCTCAACCTCAGCCACTTTAAGATGTTTGGACTTCAACTCCCAGAATTCTCCAGCCAGCATAGCTGGCTGGGGAATTCTGGGAGTTGAAGTCCACACGTCTTAAAGTGGCTGAGGTTGAGAAACACTGCTCTAGAACAACACACATTACACTTCTGCTCTGTGAGCTGCATTGGCTGCCAGTTTGCTTCCAAGTCCAATTCAAAGTACTGGTTTTGACCTTTGAAGTCCTTCATGGCATGGGGCCATGTTGTTTGAGAGATTGTTTCTCCCAGGTTATATCTGCCCATCGCATCAGATCCAGCAGAAGAGCCATGCTATGGGTCCCTTCATCTAGAGAGCTATACTTAGCGGATCCCAGGAGGCAGGCCTTCTCTGCATGGTGCCTATCTTATGGAACATCCTCCCTCCTGAAGTGAGGCTGGCTCCATCCCTGTTGATTTTCCAGAAGGCCCTCAAAACCTGGTTATGCCCCAGGGGACCGGTGAGGTACTGAGGTGGCTCCATTGTTATTAACATCTGCTGTTCTCTTTTAGCCTTTGTGTTTTTAATTTTTTTTAATAATAATAATTTTTTTTATATATTAACTGTTTTATCATCTTGTGGAATACTGCCCAGAGTCATTTTTTGTGAGATAGGCAGCCATATCAATTTGATGCATAAATAAATGGCCAAGGAAATAATGAGCACCTTTTCCAGTTGTGACCTGGATGAACATTACCTTCTACCTGGGTAGCTGTGGGGCTTTATACAAATGTTCCCACTGACACCAAAAGGAATTTTAAAAATATTAGCTCTTCCCCACCCACCACCAGCCACCCGTGATTTCTGACTTTATCATAAGTGAAATGGATAGTAGTAAATCTTCCGTCCCTGTGCACCACAATCAGTAAAACAATAGCCTATGGATGCTACTAATTAATTAAGGCAAAACAGAAGATTTAGCTGTATGGCAGAGTCTGGCTCTCTGAAAGCATCCTTCCCATGCTTGATTTAGTGCTCAGTCAAACACTGTTCCAGACCCACCCAAACTTACTGTCCAATATGTTAAGAAACAATCTGGCAACTGTGACTTTTCCATCTATTATACAGCTGTGATTAAGCCTCCTAATTAATAGAGTATATAAAACATTTATCCAAACGGAATTTATGGACCTGCATAAAATATGAATTGGCATAACCAATAATCAATACTAAAAATACACAGTACCAAGAAAGCTGAAAGGTTCCAGTGATGGAAAGCGAGATGCTGCTGCACTAGCGTATAAACATAATTAATTTAGTGTTTGAATGGAAATCTTTAACACATTGCAGTTGGTTCTTTCAGTCCACTTAAAGTTCAAGAGATCTCCTTACATAAATTTTAAATGCAGAATTGCAGAGACACGACTTCAGGGGTTGACAAAAGGAAACTTTGTGAATTCACCTACAATAAAGACTGTCTTCTTGTGGTCAGCTGACCGGAAGTACCAGAGACAGAATAGTTACAGTGGAACTCCACCCCAAAGAAAACAATGGGAAGTTATAGAAAGGGAAAAAAAAACGTAGGTTGTTTTAAAGGTGTTACACAGATTTCTCTGAAGGCTTCTTCAGGTCTGAAAAGGAATGCAAGGCTCACAAAACTTATATTACGGGGAGCTGTGTTTTAAAATGTATTATTATAGAAAGTTGTATTCAAGGGAGGAAGGAAGATCTAGGGTAGTTACATCGGAAAAAAAACATTTATTAGGAAAATTTTATACAAGAACACATGTAGATTTTCTTTCAGTTACATAATAGTTTATTTGAAAAATTGGCAATGGAACCTTGAATGAATACATATGGCCTTGGTAGAGGCCAGATTCAGTTGTTCTGCATTTACTTACTTTCGTCTTCTCAACATGATTCCAAACATCAACTTGGAGGATAATTTCTCTTGGCACATGGGTTGAAGAAATTGGGTCTTTGACTGATGCGCCACACCTTTGCTTCGATGGAACTATATCAAATTAAAGTTTGTGGCTTAGGGCCATCAATTTTTTTCTTTTTGTCTCTAGCATGTTCTTTCCTGTCAGTTCCAACTCCTCCCAGTTGCAAATACAGGGATCAAATGTGAAGTATAATTAATGCGGTCCTTTGCTCTTTAAGGGCTTAATTTCTGTAAAATTCCTTATATGTGTTTATTTTTTAAAAGAAGAACCTATGATACTTACATACTGTACTGCCCATATTTTTCTTAGCATTATATATTGAAAATGCATAGCTTTGTGTATGTTCTTTATCAGCTTTATCAACAGTCTATCATATCAACAAGGACAACAAGGAAAACATCAGTGTAAGGTGCAGTACATTTTTCTAAATTTTAGTATAACCCCACTAAAATGACAGTTGGGTGTATCTTATAATACCTGTCATTAATAATTAATAGGTCCTTCTATAGCTCCAGCATTTTTAAATTCAAGAACCTATCTGGATGGCATCTACTTAGCCAATTTATTCATGACTAATGTTGAGAAGAAGAAGAAGAAGAAGAAGAAGAAGAAGAAGAAGAAGAAGAAGAAGAAGAAGAAGAAGAAGAAGAAGAAGAAGAAGAAGAAGAAGAAGAAGAAGAAGAAGAAGAAGAGGAGGAGGAGGAGGAGGAGGAGGAGGAGGAGGAGGAGGAGGAGGAGGAGGAGGAGGAGGAGGAGGAGGAGGAGGAGGAGGAGGAAGGCCACCCAGTGCAAGTCCATTATGCTTAGCTTCTGAATTTTTCAGGATTTTTCTCCATAATCATCTAAGCCTTCCGGATCTTAATCAATAGGGTTCCATATTAATTAAGAAATGCAAAGAAGCTGAAAATGAAAAGTGTGCCCCATTAGGAGGGCCTAAGTTGTGAAGCACAGTGTCACACTTCTCCAAACTGATTTGCAAATACGACTTTGCATCTCTTAATGAAATGATCTCTTGCACCTTAGGCTACACATCTATTCTCATCCAAAGTTACTCTTGGCCACAGACTACAGTGCTGGGGGGCCACACTCTAAAAGGTAAGTGGGGCCAGTACAAAAATGAAGAGGGCCAGAACAAAACCTAAACCTGATTTGATTTGAGTCAATTTACATTTAAATTAAATTAAACTGCATTCAATTAATTTAATTTAAGCTAAATTAATTAAATACACTTGATATGATTACTGTTTAATCATTTCCTGCTTCTGGCACATTAACAATTACAATTTGATGGGAATTTTTCCAAGGCTTGTGAAGGTGGAATGCCTGTGGTGCCTGTGGTGATGGGTTACAGACAAATAGTTTTGTGCGGGGAAAATGATTTAATATTTCTTGCATGGGGACTGAGATCTCAGTCTTCCACAGTTTAGTTCCGTGGTGTATCATCTATTTCCTGTGTGTGCCTTCACCTTTGTCATCAGTCTCATGGGGAAGCTGACCTAACAATGGATACTTTTACCAGCAAACTTCTGTATTAGCCTCTTCCCTCTTTCTGTTCAACAATTTATTGGGGATGAACTTTAGGAAGATTTCAGGTTAAAAATAGGCATCTTGGAGGGGAAACAAATTTTCATGCCCTGTTTTTAAAAAGTCAAAAGGTGATGCAGAAACAGGATGAGGCAAAAGAAAAGCTGGAAGACTGAGAGGAATCAAAATGGACAGATTCATATATCCCTAGTGGGTTGTGATTGTGATAAATACATACATAATACATGAAACCCAGTGATCCTGGAAAAGTTAAAATATATGACACTGCTCTGAGTTGTCTCTCTATTCTTTATGTCAGTGAGCTCACAGGTCAGTATGATTTTAATGTACTAGAAAGGCTTCCCCAATTTGAACCCTCCTCCAGATTTTTTGAACTACAACCTGGGAGATACCTGACCATTGTTGTTGCAAAGTAATGGGAACAGATATCCAAAATATCTGAACAGTACCAGGTTGGGGGAAGCTGTTCTTGAACTAGTATATCAGGAAGGAAGGAAGGAAGGAAGGAAGGAAGGAAGGAAGGAAGGAAGGAAGGAAGGAAGGAAGGAAGGAAGGAAGGAAGGAAGGAAGGAAGGAAGGAAGGAAGGAAGGAGGGAGATTAACTGCATTTATATATTTATTTATTTATTTATTTATTTATTTATTTATGCATTAGTTTGTTCATTCATTCATTCAATCGATCAATTTATATAGCCGCCCAGAGTTACTGGTCTGAGATGGGCAGCTATATAAATTGAATGAATGAATGAATAAATGATTGTTTCCTTCCTTCCTTCCTTCCTTCCTTCCTTCCTTCCTTCCTTCCTTCCTTCCTTCCTTCCTTCCTTCCTTCCTTCCTTCCCTCCCTCCCTCCCTCCCTCCCTCTGTAATTTTTCTAATCTGTCCCAGACAGTATTCTGGATGACATACAACAGAGTAATAATCAGAATATTCTAACAGAAAAAAAAATCCGCTAAGCCCAAATTCATAAAAAGAAAAGAAAAACCAACACCCCCTCCCTCTCAAGATGCATGTTACAAAACAATCAACTCAGATAGAAAAAGCAACAGACCATAGTTGTTTTAACTGCCTTATCAAACTTTTGGAGGGGGGACCTGCATGGATTTGCAGACATCATAGTAGGCAGGGCAGGAATTTAGATCCAATGAATCTGTAGTTCTGTCTCACTTGTTTCTCCCATACTTTCTTTGAAGGCTTTCTGAGGTCAGAAAGAGCTGGTTTTGACTCCTGATAGGGACCTGGACCTCTAATTTGCTTCCTTTTCCAAAATGGAACTTTTCCCTCTAACTTTGGAGGGGGAACTCCAACATATCCCTTAACCCCTTGGATATAGTTCCAGGAACCTAGAACTGTTTCATTGTTAGATTAATTCCTTTAATTACTGTGAATTTGCTTTTACTGTAGAAATGGATTGCCACATCTAATTCTACCCTTTCTGCTAAGGCAACATTAACTTCTGAGCATTTCCACTTGACCCAGTCTTCCAAAGTTTGGAAGTTGGAAAGGACCTCATTCCATGTGCTCATGGAGTTAATGCATTAGCAAGGAGAGAAAACTGCAGGAAAATGAGGAATAGGCTGCTGTGCCAGCAAAGTACTTAGCCCCAAATGTTCATTAAAGTCATGGGATCTCCTGAACCGCCAAGAGAGTGATGTAGAAGTAAATGGAAGTAGCCAGAAGTGAGAAAGAGAGATAAGATTTTGGGCTTCAGTGCATTTGAGGAGTGGTAGAGGGAAAGCGCAAAATGATGTCCATGTTGAAGTCGGGGTGAATTTCAAGGAAGGCTTTGAATCCTATGGTTGGATATATTCAACACTGAAGCTGTGGACAAAAGTAGCACTTGTTAAGGAGTTTTTGTTGCAGTTGTCATTAATACTTTGGAATCAACACTGATATACATGTTCTGAAAAAATGCTAAGCATGCAGAACCTAAGAGGTGGATGAAGGCAACCACATTCTTAGGAGGTGTAGGAAAAAGAAGAAGATAAAGAAGAACTAAAGCGGGAGATGTAAATGTTCTTATCTTAGTCTATCTAGAACATCTGCATTCTGGTTTCTAACATCCCACATTTTTCAGCTGCTCTTAGGCTGAAGTGCTTAGGTATAACTGGGCAACCATGTGTAATCTAGAGCCAGTCTGGCTTAGTGGTTAAAGCACTGGGCTAGAAATCAGGAGACTGTGAGTTCTAGTCCTGCCTTAGGCACAAAGGCAGTTGGGTGACCTTGGGCCAATTATTCTGTTTCAGCCCTAGGAAGAAGAGTGGCAAACCACTTCTGAAATCTTGCCAAGAAAACTGCAGGGACTAGTCCAGGCAGTCGCCAGGAGTCAATGCTGACTTGAAGGGACACATACTATTTCCTATACAAATATATATTTGTATATAACCTATTTACACAGATAAAATTAGGGTCAGACTACCAAGCAAAACCTGCAGACCCTAGAGCCCCATATCTTCCAAATTCGTATGCATTGGTAGAAAAAAAATAAGATTTCCCTCCCCCTGCTGTATGAGTGTCTGGGGGAATAGAAGCAAATGACCCCACACGGATCATCACTATGGCTTATACAAGGCTTATGCACAAGTGTGTCAATTTTTTAACCCATCCCATCTCACTGTCTTCTCTCTTGACTTTGAGAAGAGAGAATGGAAAGATGCTCATGCCTAGAAAATGGGAAAGGAATGAACAGGAGGACAATCATTTAACAGAGATAATAGAAAAGAAAGGAGAAGGAGACAAATTGGTGGTACACAGTTCTGCATGCACAAAAGCTGCTGTTGTCTGGTGAGGCAACGAAGTGAAACTCTTCCACTCCCCTCTTTAGGCCAGGGGTATACTTTTTACTTTATAATTTTGCTTCCAAGGGCTCCTCACATTACTGTTGAAGAAATGAATTGCCCCTTCAAAATTTTGCATAGCTGTAGAATTTATATTAAAAGCTACGTACAAATACCCTGAATAGTATTCATACAAATGCAAATCTTATAGATAGATAGATAGATAGATAGATAGATAGATAGATAGATAGATAGATAGATAGATAGATAAGTTGTAAATGAAAACATGCAGATATTTCTTAGCTCTTTTTTTTTTTTAAAAAAAAGATCCATAAAGAAACCAAATGGGCTGAAATATTGCTCTGTTAATATGTCAATAACATGAACCAGATTTATACTGATCTGTACATTCTGTTTGTCTGTGTGTGTGTGTGTGTGTGTGTGTGTGTGTGTGTTCATGCATGTGTAGGCAAGTAACCAAACTGTGCCACATAAATTTTCCTGGCATGCAGATTCTGCACCACCTTTAGTTCTCTGTTGTTTGTACCAAGTGAGGAGTGAAACGCGATATAATTTGCATGAAATATTAGCACATGCCTGTGGGATGCTTCTAACGTGGCAATTTGCCTTTTGGGGGCCTCAACTGAGGAGACATGTCAACTTGCCTCCCATTGATCATTTTATGGGGATTTAATTGAATCCCACTTAAAAGGTATCAACTAACAGTTCTTCATGAAGTCATCCAAGGCTGTTACCACAAGCACATAGTTAGGTAATTAAAAAAAGGACTATCAGATTTTATATCTAAAACTAGTTATCTTTGATTCAAGCTCATTTTCCTTCCCTAAACGAACTGTTATAGAATGTGTATGTGTGTGTATGCATGCAGGTATAAACTTATTACTAAATAGCATGATTAGATTAGATTAGATTAGATTAGATTAGATTAGATTAGATTAGATTAGATTAGATTAGGTTTGGCTGGGCTGGGCTGGGCTGGGCTGGGCTGGGCTGGGCTGGGCTGGGCTGGGCTGGGCTGGGCTGGGTTGGGTTGGGTTGGGTTGGGTTGGGTTGGGTTGGGTTGGGTTGGGTTTGGTTTGGTTCAGTTAGAAGATGCTATGTTTAATATAGTCTCCCTTCAGGTACAAAGATCACAAGCAGTGTTTTGCAAAGTCACATGGCATTGATTCTGCAGCCACAACTTTTTATTATTAGTGCTAATACAAATCTTGGAATACAAGGAAGGGAGAAACCTGAATTACCAGCCTAGAAACACTCTCTAGAAAACTTGTTTTGTGCCAATCTAATCTGATCAAAAATAAAGTAACTAAGGAATCCAGAAGGAAGGGAGTTGGGCTATTGGAATTGTTCTGTTCTCTATTGTTATTGCGTCTGTTTTCTTTTGATGTTAGAACCAGCTCATCTTCTTGGTCAGTTGGATGAATATGTACCCTTAATCAATCTTTTAAGGTCCTGGGATTTGCTAGCTCACCTTTCCTTTTAGATTTTTATTAAAATAGATTTTTAAGATATGCTTTGTCATATAACACAAACCTCTCCAGCTCAACTGATTTTGTATTTTCCACGGATTGTGTAGTCAGGGATAACAGGGTCCCACTGATTTTCACTGTTCCATCAGCTTTCTGATATGCCTCCTGTGCCTACACTTTCTTTTGACCCAAGGATCTCTAATTAATCCATTTTAGCTTTGGAGCTTCTAGAATTTGCACATAAAGCACCAGAATTCATTCCTCCAACTGTGTCTTATATCATTCTCACTAAAGTTTCATTTCTACTGACTACACATAGAGATGGATGCTGGACACAAAGAGGATCTCCATAGTGAGATACAGAGAGAAGAACCTCCATAGTTTGGTGAAGAAGCCATAGTAGCCTGTTTAAGATAACTTAACTTAACTTAAGATAAGTTAAGATAACTAAGCCCCAAATACACCACAATGTGGCACCAAGAGCCTAAAAGTTTACTTTTTTTTGTGGAGCAAGAAGTCTGAATGAAAATGTGGGAGTTGGACATCTTAGGTTCTCTCTCCTTGTAATGGGAAGAAGGGAAGAACCTTGAGGACCATAAGAAACAGCTGCAACCAAAACAATGGTCAGATAAAAGAAATCTGAGTCCGGGTCAGAAATGTAATTTGAGAAAGCCTCTCAGACATGACTGTCCGTAGTTCTCATGAAGATAAAGGGACAGAGGGGAGAAGTACATTCAGTCTTGCAAGATTCTATTACTGTATCATAAAATAAAAGTAGCATTAGTATTCATAACTTTGGTTTCCCAGTCTGGTCTACCTTGAAGGGTTGACACTCCTATATTGCAAGGCACCATTTATGCTCATGTCTAACTAAGAATTATCATCTCCTCCTCTTTCTTTTCTCAACAAACTCCTTAATGTATATAATTATTTCCCACAACTTTCAAACCCAGTAGGCAAAGTCATTATGGGTGTCACAGACTTATGGAGTCACAGCCACATCCAGTTCCCAAGAAAGCAGCACTGGGCAAAGAGACAGATATCTGAGCCTAGAGAAAAGAAGCACTAAGGAAGTACTACATGGATTTGGCTCTCTAGATGTTGCCAGACTTCAGAACCTAGATTCCCTGAGCCCATTGGCAAGCATAGTAGAAGTAATAGTTCATCAACATCTGGATGGCTCCAGGTTCTCTGAATCTAAACAACAATCTGATAGCAATGAAATCCTATTGCCGCTTATGCCACCTCACCCCAAACTTTGTTGAATGCTGAGATACTCTCACCTTCTGGCCATCAGCAGTGATAATCCTTAATGATATGACAAGCTTGAACTCAGTCTACAGTGGCTCACATAGGCACTAAAGTCCTGGATCACATATTTAAACTTTTCAGTTTGAGCCTTCCAGTGCTTTGCTTATACAGATTGCCTACCACTCTCAAAAGACATCTCTTTAAAACACTGCCCAGTATTGTTGAGTGTCAGGTGGCATATAAATTTGATAAATTCCTAAATAAATGGAAGAAAAGCCGCCTGAGACTAAATATGTTCTTATGAATAATGAGGTTGAGTGGAGGGATCCAAATCTCTCAAGGGAGTCACTATTAAACCCATCCTCATGGAGTGAAGAGTACCCCCTTAATTCTAAGAAAGAGAAGGGAGTATGTGTATGGTTATCCTGTTGTTCATTATACAATAGTCTCTCCAGTAAATTAGCAGCATTGTGATTTGCATGCTTCCCAAGGGAAGAAATTAAGAGGGAACTCCACATGTTTTTTTTTTCCCAGATTGGGAAATTACATAGCAAGGGAATCCTCAGAATGTTGGAAAAAATGTGTAATAGAACTGAGAACCACAGCAATGTATACTTTCTGCCATTTCCAAGTTCCATTTGCAGAAATGCAAATTCAAGCATCTCTGACAGATGGCTGGTGTGTCACTCTAAGGATGTAGGTCATACTCTCTTTTGTCGTGTTTAAATTGGTGCTAGAACTTCTGACCACAGCAGGATGCTTGGTCCCCCAGACGCCAGAATGTCTACGAGGATTTTGGAGCACAGGACATCCTTTACAAGGAGTTTACTGATGGAAGACACCCACAGGCAGAGAGCTGGTGTTGACTTGGGGCAATGATAATTGAGAGACAGGAAATATGGGGACAGCAGCCAGTTTGACTAGATGTCTTCCTGCTGCCTCAGGAGAAATGTCCTTGGAAATGCCACCTCTCCTCAAGTGCCTGGAGGATGTTGATGACAAAATCAGTTCTGCTGTATCCCAAAGGTATCTTCTTCCTTGTCCTCCCTTCTGTTCTCCAGCATAGTTTATATAATTGGCAAAGAGAAAGGTAGTACAACAAGAATATCCAGCAGTACAGTGGTGGAGAATAAAGCAGACATCCTTATTTACCCTTTTCTTCTGTTCCTGGTACTCCACCTACTCAAAACTGGAGTCTCGCTCTTTCAGAAGTTCATTGCATGTCTACAGCAAGGAAGGCAATGGTGAGAAGAATGGGAAAGAAGATCCAGCAATATCTGGAGGTGCCGTGTTGACCATCTCTTATCAACAATATGAGATTGCTGCATTTCCCCATGATATCAAATCCTCCATGATTCAGTACAGTAATACTGAGTACCTAAAGAGTTCTCCCCTCACCATTTTAGTTCCCCTCCATATTTATCTCCTGAGATCTGAGAAGTGTTGAAAAGCATCCTTATTCAAAATCATGGAGAGCTGCAAATCATTATAAAGCAATTTCCCCCAGCCTGGCTCCCTGCAGGTGTATTGGGGCTCTTATTCTCTCTCACAAGAAAGGGAAGGATGGTATAGACAACACTTAGCTTAAAAAAGAAAAAAAGAAAACCAACAATTTGACCATGGTTAAAACAAACCATGCATTAGCTATGGTCTATTTTAACTGTAATTTATTGTACAAGACATAGTGGCCCTTTCCCACAAATAGTGCAAAGCCACAAGCCATGGTTTGCAAACCATAGCAGCTGGGTTCGTATATCATTCAAAACCAAAACTAACCCAACTGTATTTTATCTGAGCACCTTGACTCAGTCCAGCCAATGTGCATTGTAAGGCCTCTTCTGTGACAGCACCTTTGTGCTAAAACTCCCTCCCTTGGCTTGTCTTCATCCTACCATCTCTATTATCTTTTAGGAAAAGAAAATGCCCATCCAGTTCTTTCAGTGGTGCTTAGAATCTTTTCTGTGGAATTTGAAGATGGTGATCTGTTTTCTTTGAGTTTTAGTGCTGGTAATTTTTACATTGAGAACCAGTTTGGTGTAATGTTCAAGGCACCAGGCTAGAAACCAGAAGACCATGAGTTCTAGCCCTGCCTTACCCACAAAGGCAGCTGGGTGATCTTGGGCCAGTCCCTCTCTCTCAGCCCTAGGAAGGAGGCAAGGGCAAACCACTTCCGAAATCTTGTCAAGAACTCTGCAGGGTCTTGTCCAGTCAGTGGCCAAGTGACTCAAAGGCACATACACACACACATTTTTACATTACGTTTGACTATTATGAGTTGCCTCAGAAACATACATTGTATCAAAGAAAGAAGCAAGAACCAGTTCAAATTGGCTGAAATAATAGTTCAATGAACAGAACATGTCCTCCGTATATACAGTCTCATATTCAAATCAGGACAGAATAAAGGAGCCAGGGTGGAAAATATATCTACCACTGAAGGCAGGTACTACAAGGCTCAAAGAGCAGACAGTTTGGACATCTGGCAGAAGGAGGACATCTCCTCCTTTTTGTCCTCATGCCCTCCATCTGGCAGGCATAGCCTTAAAATCAAATATTCTCTGGTTTTTTAAGTATCTGAGTAGCTTTTCTCTTCCCTTCCCTAATAAGATTTAAGGGCAAGTAAATAAACTCTACCTGAAATTCACAATCACACACTGAAGGCTTTTGCCTCCTAACAGGCTGGCCCTAAGCAGGTTAGGTAAATGGCCAGCACTAGCCCGTTGCTCTCAATGTGTATTCCCCATTGTGTGCCTGTTGACTCGCTTATCATCCCCTCCTCTCCAGTGAATGTAAATACAAATATCAAACGCTGTGTCCTCCTTTTCCCCACTTGTTCTCCTTTCCAATTGTCTGTGTCCTCCTTTGCCTGTTCAGGTGCCTGGTAACCCTAGTTTGATGTATATATAGAGATTACCCAAAGTCTTTCCCTCCTGCAGCCAAAGGGGCCAAGTTGTGGCTCCTCAACTCTTTTCCATGACCAGCATATATTTGGAATGGCCTTTGTGTCGTTTTAACCTCTGGAGTACCTTTTTCCTTTCTACTTTGATTTTGCTTATCTTGTTTTTACATATCCTTCATCTGCCTTCTGTAATCTTGAGGGTCTTTTGAGTTAAAGATTTTTTTTTCTTTTCTGCCCTTGTATCAGCATGATACATAACTCCTGGGCATGTGTGCTAATCAAGGATCTTCCTTGAAGTCTCTGCTTGACAACATTTTTGAGAAAATGAACCTTCATGTCATGTTGTCTCCTGATGTTCAATCCCCAGATTCTAAGATCTCTTTTGAGTTCCAACACGTATTACTGTCTGGGTCCCTTCCCCAAAACTTGTTCAACGAATCCTCTGTCCTGATACATGGGAGGGGAAAAAAGTTCTCCTGTTTGATCCAGTCTTACATCAATACAGATAGCAACAGCTAAAATGTGACTAAAAAAAAGTAAATCAGAAAAACACAGTATTTCTCCCCCACCTCTTAAAAAGGGTTGATTGTTCTTCTCTTGCTAACGTTTGCACAAGTTTGTAGAAAGCAGTCATAATTTTAAACAGTGGAGGTTCTCCCTGATTTCCTTTTTTCCCCAGGTGTTTCCTGGTAATATCTATTGTCATGGTCAGTTGGCTGTTCCTTAAACTCTGGCACCTCCTCAACAGTCCTTGGAATGGACATAAAATCATTTCAGGGCTTGCTTGCCTCATCCAAATGGAGCCTCATTCACCTGGCCAACATCAACTCTCCTTTCCTTTCTCACCAGCTTTGCCAGAGAATGACAAACCCATCCTTCCACCACTCAACAGCAAGGGCAATTGTCAGTTGGGGACCAGTGAGCCAGCCCAATGGTGTGGTGAGAATTATGCTTGAATGCAAATGCCACCCTTACTCCACGGTTCATCTTTTCTTTATAATGAGGTGGCTTCTGCTGAGCTCATCAGATTGGGGACTAAGGTATAGTCCCAGAAGAACAATGACTGCTTCCTCCCATTGCATTTGAATGCATCCTCCCCTTGGCAGGACACACAAGTCTAACTTCCAGAGAGGGTGTGCCCATTGCTCAGAGCATTAACCACTTGAGTACAATAAGGATATGCAAAATGGAGCTAAGCCAAGTGGGACACAGTCCGAATCTGCACAGGAATAGAAATGACCTCCATCACTTTGCTGGTAATTCTGTCCTGGCTTTTAACCCTGATGAGAGATGCCTAGTGGTCAGAAAAGGAGTAAAGAGTGACTCAACAGTTTATAACAGTTTCCACGTTTCCTTCTTTGTATTCTTTCTTGACTCTTCTGTTAAGACCAAGCAGCAGTGGGTAATGTCTTTGGAAATTAAAGAAGATGATCAGCAGCAAAAGATGGGAGAGAGAACAGATAGCAGGCTAGTTATCTACCCCACTATAGTGTAGAACAAGATATGCAAAAAATGTGGCCCACGGTCTTATACAGCCCACCAGTATCTGTTCTGTGTCTTTTCCTTCACACCATATGAAATGGATAGATGGTCACCTCTTTTGAATGGGCTGGCCTATTTCCATCAGCCCTTTGTTTCTGCAATTATTAATCTTTAATTCTGCAAGATTAGTCCTTCCTTCCTTCCTTCCTTCCTTCCTTCCTTCCTTCCTTCCTTCCTTCCTTCCTTCCTTCCTTCCTTCCTTCCTTCCTTCCTTCCTTCTCCCCTCCCTCCCTGTACTGTGTGACAACTCTTATAATGACTTCTTGTGACATCATTTTATTACTATCCTGCCTCTGGTGGACCTGGGCCACCTGCTCAATAATGGTAAGAAGAGTATAAAAAATAGTTGCTTGGGTTTCAAATATTTAAAGCTGTCATGCTCTGATCTATATATCCTTATGCCCATCAATGATTTTGAATCTCGTTCTTGAATGAGAATTTTTAGAAACTAAATAGCCACTCATGACTGGTGTGTAATCAACTGAAGTTTCTTGCTCTTTCTCCAAACCAGGGACTGCAAAGGCTGTTAACTCCAATGGGCCATTCATCTCAGCTTAAGGTTATTTAAGTTATTTCAGAGGTCAGTGTGGCAGACCTGTAAAACCTAGTGGATCTTAATAGTGGTAAAGATTCTTAACATTGGTTAAGTAAACTTAATGCAGTTCTCTGTTCCCTTTCATTCTATTTATGTTCATAATTGTATCCAAAACTAGTTAAATGCCCCTTCATTCAGTTCAAAATCTATCCCTGCATATTCAGTAACACCTGGTCATTCGTTTCCCAAGTCATCTATAAAGCAGATAGATGACAAATCAATAAAGGCAGATAAATTCTTATCAGAAGGAATAGACATCTCCACGTGATGCTATCACTTCATTAAGTAATTTACCAGCGTCTCAGCTCACAGATGATATCCTTCTACTACACTGGAAAAAGCTAGGGAGAGAAACCTTTTGCACGTTTAATGAGCTCAGTGCAACAGTTCATTACACAGAACATTAAAGTTTCTGGCTTAAAAATAAACAAACTGTGTATCTTACAGTCAGCTTATGTAGATTTATCAGAGTAAGGCTTACACTCAAATAATTCTAAATTAACTTTCATCATCATCATCATCATCATCTTTATTCAAATCTGTTAAGCAAGAACATTTGATTTGTCAAGTGTGCACTTTGGTGATGGAAGGAGATGAGCATTCAATCCCTTAAAAAAATGACAACAGCAACAAATGCTCATAATGTAACATATACCCATGCACAGGACACATCATACCATATAGAGAGACATTATCTGTGAAATTAGCAGTAGGACCCCTGATTCCTGAAACAGAAATAGAGGAATGAGTGAAACCAGAACTTCATTGAGTTTTGTGAGCTAAACGTAACATCTTGGTGATTTTATTAACTCATCCATGTGCTTTTCTTGGCAATGATATGGAAGTGGTTTGCTCCCAATTTTTTTTTTCTCAGTTTCCCAGTCTAGCTGACAACTATTCTGATGGTTTCCCATCTAAGTACTAACCAAACCCAATTGTGCTTAGTTTTCAGGCCCAGAGAGTCAGACTTTTGAAATCTGTTGATAAATTAATGGAGGAAGGAGATTTTGTCCGTTGCCTTATGTGCTGAATTCCTTGAAAATCTCAAAATACTATAATTGATTGGCATTTGATTGACTGGTTTTTCTATTCACAACACATCTACTGTACATTCCATCATATACATATAGACCAGTATAATGCTGTTCCAAAAATATATGCCCTTCTCATCCAATCTGATGGAAAAGAACTTGCTTCTGAAAGTTGTTTCATGGAAGAAATGTGAGGTGTGAGCTCTGCCACATGTGTTATGAGGTGGCCAAGAAGTGAGAGATAAAGTCCTGTCCATTGTGTGATTCATCTCTCCAGTGGCCTACAGCCTTGCTGACGTTTAGACTTCAGCTGAATTCCATGAGAAGACAGTATCTGGAACTCCTCTCATGGATTTTTTTTTTAAGATCAGAAATGAGAAGAAGCCTATGAGAAGTCAGAATGTTGGAGAGATCAGCATTAGAAAAAAAGAAAGCCCAAAGAAATATCTTCAACTGCTGGGCAGTGAAAACATAAACTCAAAAACTATCCCAAACTTTTCCTTGCCTTGAAAACCCAAAAGTACTTCTACATTGATAAAAAAGCCAAAGGCGTGCCTTGACTACCAAGTAACTAAGGTATTCCAGACCTGTAAGAATTTCACTGAAATGTTATTCTTACTGGGGAAAAAAAAAAAGAAATATTTTCCATAATACTGAATAATAATTGAATAGGTGGGGGGGGAAAAACTGCTGTAGATTTACAGCACAAAAAATAAGATGTATAGTTTGCTTCAGCTGAATCTGGCTGCTTTCTTGGCAGTCATTTCTGGTAACCCCAAAGACGGCTAATAAGATTTGCCAATTTCATTAAACATAAATAAACCTCTCCCATTCATTTTTGTTCACCAAGGCACGGTGAACATCTATGCCAGCTATGAATATGTCCATACAGTAGCACCTAATGAATCATCTTCAGGTGTTTGCTGTCAACATGAGTTTGATGCCTAGCAGAAGGATTATCTTACTTCAAGCAAAAGCTTTGGAGCTAGAACCCAAAAGCATAGCAAGTGAAACAAATGTTAAACTAAAAGTTTAAAAGTTTAAGTGAAACTAAAGGTTTGTTGTAAAAGGAGACAATTTACACCCACACACAAACAAAAGATGAGGACCTTTGTACAGATTTGGGATGATAAGGAAGTCATATATTCTCTTTCTATTTGGGCTGGAGCCAAGGGGCACTGAAAGTTGGGGTGGAGATGGGACATTCTAACCCCACCCCATAGTTTCCTGAAGGGATTGGTGGAGTCATTGCCATTTTCCTTAATTAGTGTATTTCAAGTCCGCTCAATTTCTCACCTTCCATATCAGATTCTTCATGAACTGGAGCTCTGTCAGTGTGTGTCAAGTCTTCTTGAATCTTTTAGATAAGCAACTTTGTGCTGTTTAGCAACAGTATGCTTGCTAACATTTCCCATTGCAAGAAAAAAATTCCCTGCCCTATTTGACTATTTTTAAAAATATTATTATTATTAATTATTATTATTATTATTTTAAAAATTATAAATGTGAAATTAAAATACTACAAAGCAAAGCATTAGCCTCTAGACTCTACTTGATTCCATAGGCATTCTTAGAAAATAAACATGAAGGAAGAGCACAGGCCGGTACTCTGTTCAGAGGTTTTCCCATCAGCTCCTTCTCCCCCCCGCCCATCCCCCCATCCCCCCCCCCAAAATAGAGATAATCTCAAATGGCAAAGAACTTTTTGGAGAAAGGAGGCAAATCTCACTTGTTTGCATTCAGCTAACTTTTGTGACTGGCCAGGTTCATCACAGCAGTTATTTTGTGAGAATACGCATAAAATGCTTTTCCACGTCAAAATGGCCCCCAAGAATCGGACACAATCTTATCTGATTCTACTCTGGTCCAAATACTGAAGCCTGGGATTTTGTTTATAAAGAAATCTCCTCCTCACAGGACCACAATTGTGGTACCTATATACAGGGGCAGGGAGGGGGGCAGGGAGGCAAGGGATGAAATATGAATCATGAGATCACAAGCACACCCCATCACTTACACAGTTGCATCTGATATTGGAATACTAGCACAAAAGAATGAGATGTCCAACCCATTGCAGCAGAGTACAGCCACCGAGAAAGATTCACAATGTGTATCATTAGTATGCAGAATCTTGGAAACAGAATAAACTAGAACTCTAGCATTTATTTACTGGTGAATTCATTCAGGAGGGGCTCTTGGAATTGTTTAAACCTCTAGTTCTCAGAGTGCCAGACTGACAGGCTAACCATTCTTTCAATAGAAGCAAATATGTGTAGCTCAGGGTTGAACTGTGGTGTCCTTCTCTGAATCCAAGCTCAGAAAACCCCAAGGACTCCATAACCATTCTTTTCCACTTCAGTGTGACCCTGAAACATCCGTCTACTGATTTGCTTTGAGATCCTCCGGCTTCTTTCCCATCCTCAAGGATCTCATTTCCATGGGGTTTGTGCTGTGATCTCTCCATGCATCTTCCATCACTTTTTTTCATCATCACGATTAGTAGTGGACATCTATGTCTAGCTGTCCATCCAACCAATCTTCTATTCATGAAATGGATATTGCTGTGTTATAGCATGAAACAGCATGCCTACGATCTGCTGTTAAGAAAGAAAATTCCAAGCCTTACAAAAACACAAATGGAGTTGAACTCTGTGAGGTATTTTCTTAATTCCTCTGAGTGTTCCATCAAAAACTGACTTCATCTGATTTTTGAAAATAGTTTGATCATTCTAAAACAGAATCATCTCAACAATCTTGGAGTGGCCATAATTCCCTGTTAATGTATTCGGGGAAGAGAACTAGAAGGCTGCAGGGAGTGGGGCTATTATACAACTTTGGTGGGCCACAGGACACACATAAGTGTGACTGGTTTTTTCTCCCTTTTTGTGGGGGTGTCCTATAGTTTTGCATTTTACAGTGTGCTTCTTTTAATACTTACACTATATTTTTGGTATGTTTTCTAACTGAGAATGGAAGGAAATCAAGAGGCTGATACTCACTAGGTTCGGGGGCCACCAGAAAAGGATTTGGAGGCTAAAAAATGTGGCCCAGTCCTATTCTAGAAGAATGAAATATGATTTTCCAAATTGCTGAGGAGCAGGGGAAAAACCCTTTAAATGCCCCTAATTCTTATGGATTATTTTAGGTTTTCTTAAGTTCCCTAGATGACACAGCCTTCAAAAAACATTATTCAGATGGGGGGGGGGGAATATTACATATATGCAAGAATAATGGATTCCAACAAGGTAAGCTGAGAAGTTTGCACTTAGACTAAATGAAGAATGTCATTTATGTTTGTTTTAGACTAAATGAAGAAGGATGGGAAGGAGGCAGAAAAAATTGTGAGAAAGAAAACTCAGATACCGTAAAGTCCTATTCAAATTGTTCAGCTTTGTAGCATTAGATGAAGACTGAAGCATTTGTTTCACTAAATAAAAGTACAGTTTGCTAACACAGAAGCTCTTAATGCTCTCATTAAGGACTGGGGAGATCAAGGCAGGGGAGGAAATAGAAATTTCAACATCTCTGAAAAGTAACCTCTGTCCTTTGACAATGCCACTTCAAAGTAAATAAAGCAATGGCTTTCTCGTTCTCCACATCTGGGAATTTGAATTTAGCTACTCCTTTTTACTTCTTTCTACATTCATTTCATACTTCCTGTTTTTGATGTCCTCTGGAAAGTTTAGAGGAAATTGGAGTACATTTTCAGTGCCAGAAAACAGAAAACATTCCTGAAGTCAATATAATATTGCTTGACTTTCACTTGGATGCAGACCTGACTGGGTTGCATAAGGTTTAAGCCTGGGGCGTTGTAACTTATTTATTTATCTAAGTAGTGGGCTCTGCAACCAAATGATGCAGCGTGGAGTGAATTCTCCTGTTCTGGATCCTTTGCTCCATTCCTCCACCTGTTTCCAAAAGGAAATACATTTACTGTAAGTTCACATTGGCTTTGAGGGATGCTCCTTTTTAAAAAAAATCTGAAAGTCTTGGAAATTTAGAGATTTCTCTGTCCCACCCCATTGTCTGTAGATGATGCTAAGGTAGGTAGGTAGGTAGGTAGGTAGATAGATAGATAGATAGATAGATAGATAGATAGATAGATAGATAGATAGATAGATAGATAATACAATCACCATCAATAACGAAACACGTTCATTGGATCCAGACTTAATGCACTTTTTCATCCTTTCTTTCCTCATGTCTCTTTTTCTTCCATTCAAACTACAGGAATTTTTAAAATCCCTTGAGATTTATGTTTGTTATGGTTTTTTGGGGCAAACCCTGCAGTGGTTGGACCATGTTCTCCTCCTATCACTTTCCCATTCTTTTTGAAATAATAATATTACTTCAGTGCTACTACTCTCAATAGTAGTAATAGTACTACTACTACTACCACTAATAATAATAATAAGCCAACATTTTCTTGCAATTTTGCAAAAGATTTCTCCCCCAACAAAGAAACTTCTGATTTTTTAATGCTGTTCTCAGGATGCTTTAAAATTTCTTTCAAATTCCTCTTGTGTGTGTTCTGAGCACAACTGTGATGAGATTACTGATTTCTGCTATTCAGTTTTCCCATCCCTCTGCAGCCTCCCTGGCTGCCCTACACTTCCCAATTTCAAAGAGCTTAGTGGCAACGGTTCTCTTCCAATGTCTTCCCTTGCAATTTAAAGAAGCCTGAGAAACTGATGCCAGCCCTGCAAGGTACACCAGGCAGGAAACACGGCCAGATGAGCTTACTTTATTGTAAGGTTACATTAACAGCATCTTGCAAATCTGAAATTCCATCTCTCCCCCCATCCCCTTTACAGCCCAGGAAACTAGGGAGGGTCCCTTCTGAGCCTCTTGCCCTGCCCACATTCCTGCTGTGGGCTCAGCTGCCTTTTATCTTTATTCCTCTGGCTACATCTCTTCACCCTGGCTCTCAAGATCATTCCCACATACCATTACATCTGCAGACTGCCAGAGAAATAACAGTACCATGGAAGACAGGATGTTCACATGCACACATATAGACATGGGCACCTCAGAATTAAATAAGGACAAGAACACCATGTTCCATCTCTCAAACGATACCAGAAGTCTCCTTTTAAATATGATATAATTCAAAAACAAGCTCTCTTCCACTGAACAGAATGGGAACTGATAAGAAGGAAAAATAACGCAAGGAAAAAGGCCTCAGTAGAAGTGAAAGAAAATGTCTTAAGTTGGAGAAGGCAGAGGCTTTTGGAAAGAGTGGAGAGAGTTTTCTGGCTCTTGTTTAATAGGAAACGAGACTCCCAAACCGAGTCTGGAAAGCGTGCAAACAGCAAATCCTATGCTAATGGAAGTGCTAGCCTCACCGCCAATGGAGGGCCATTTATTTCCCATCCGCATTTTCAAAGCTCGAATGTAATCCAGTCCCAGACTGATTGCACCCTCCCTCCGATGCACCACGGAGAGGGAGAGAAGCAATAGCGGTTGGGGGTGTCTACAAACTTTCTTATTTATTTGTCTCTTTTTCTGGGCAACAGAAGCAACACTGTCCATTGAACGGTGGGTTTTGTCTGCCTCAAAGTGAGAAGAAAACAAAAGCAGCATTAAAACTGGAACGCCGTGGTCATCCCCGCACCATACCGGCTTGGATGACTCTCCGTCTATGCGGCTTTTTGTATTAGCACAACTATCAATAGCCTTCTTGTCCTGTATGCCCCCACAGGGTTACATGAGTACTGTGTCATTCAATAGCGTCCCCCTCCCTACCCCACACTTCTCTCCCTGCAACGGTCTTTCAATATACATTTATAGTCTTCAAGGATTGTTGTGGCATTATAATCAGTCATAATGTCCAGCGGTTACTGAGAGCTCATTGGCACATGGAAGTTTATGGCCCATTGTAAGCAGGACAAAGCCATTCTTGTTAAGAGCTGGATTACAAAAGGCAAACACAATGTATGCACTTCTTGGGAATACAAAAGATGAAAATAACACCGGGGGAAGAAAAGGGCGATATTCGGGGACCGAAAATGAGACCCTTGGCCTGGTGAAACCACTCCTGCCTTTTTTGGCCCTAGTGTTGGTGTGCAAGAGAGTCCTGACTGAGAAAGAAATGAGTTTCTAATGTAGGAGGGAAAGAGAGAGAACATTAATGGCTGAAGGGGTTCAGTTCTGCACTCCACTTCAGCTCAGAGGCAATAGAAAAGATTACGCACTGGAGTCCTTCCTCGTTCCTCAAAACAAATACTATCCCATAATCTGTTTTCCAGGTTTCTGGAAGCTTCTTCCTTACAAAGCAGACCCTCCCTCCCTCCCTCCCTCTCTCCCTCCTTCCTTCCTTCCTTCCTCTCGCTCTCACCTCTTCTCCTCTGTTACGTTATTGTCCTGATGTGATAGAGGGAATTGTTTTTAATATTTTAATTCATCTGACTGTCAGGTTCCTGAAGATTTTCCTCATCTTTTCTTTTTTTTTTTCCACACCGTGTTTGTCTTGTTTTGTTTCCAGGAATTTCTTCTGGGGGTGTCTCATAGCTTTATGTTGCAAGATGGCAGAGGATACTCCTACAGGCATCTTTTCTTCTACCCATTTCTCTATCACTCTTCAGCCTCCCTCTACTCATGTACCTTGATCTGTTTAGAATGCATCATTTAATGCAAATCTGGATATTTGCATTAAAGGACAGACCTTCTCCCAAATATACCTCCTTTAAAATATTGGTGCAGGAACACATGCACATACCAATGGGACAGAAACAAAGAAATTCAAAACCTATAATGTGGCACATAAAATAAATGCATCTCAAACATCCCCCAATAGCATATTTTAATGAATTTTGGACAACAGAGGAATTTAAGGTGTATTGGTGGTACTGAGTTCAGAACCATTGAATGTTGTGTGTTCTAGATTGCTTAAATAAAAGCACTAAAGGACAATCCTGTGTCTATCACAACCAGCCTCCAGTGGTCATCTTGAACACCTTGGTGGCTTTGTAAGAAGCCAAAAAAAAACAAACAAACCCCACCATGATCCAGGAGATAACACTGCTATTTATTCATTGTCCAGATTCTGAAAGATATTGTTGTAAATAGTAAATTGTGGTTCTCTGCAATCCAAGTAGAACAGCAACACTCTTTAGTTGAGAAACCTCTAACAAATTGCTTGTTCCTTGGGCATTCATCACCCAGATCTTGATCAAAAGGAGGGAAATCTTTGTATTTTCTGCTCTCCAGCTTTCTCTGTAATTTGTCTCATAGGTAGGGGAGAGAAGGAACAGAGGATTAGGCCTCAACAAAGTCCTCTGAAAGATTCTACAGTTCACTATTGATTACCCCAAGCAAAGTGTAAGTGCTGTAGTCAGAAATATGTAGAGAAAAAGCCATTTCTTTCAATGCCAAACTTTCTAAGTTCAATTCTGGTAACTTCAGTTACAATGATCTGGGTAGTAAGTTACAAGAGATAGCTGTAGCCAATCATATTATACAAGATCCAGCTATGGTCAGTGGAAGAACAGAGATTCGGCATTTGAAATATCTTGCCAGATTCAGGCCCTGTATTCAACAACTGTGGAACAACACTGTGGAGACACTCTGGAAGATCAAAGCAGAGAACATACTTTATCTCAAGGACATAGCATTCTGATGCCCAGCATCTCTAGCCAACCTCACCAGTTACCAGGAATTATGAGTGTAGTAGTCCAGTAGCATCCAGAAGGTCATTAGTTCCCCACTAATGACAAGTTCTTTGTGGTTGTCTATATCTGCGTAGTGTGTATGTATGTTCATTGAAGATACTTCCCTATCCATTTTGAAGGTGAGATCTGCATCTCACTCTGGGTTGCCCTAGGGGTAAGCTGAACAAATTAATCCCCCCAATCCAGAGTGTGATTGGAGAAATGACCCCCTTTCTCAGTGACATTTATCTGCTTATAAATGTATTTATTTTGTTCATATTTTTAAATTTCACTTTATTATCACTGAACACAATTCCACAGAGAGATTGCGCAATTTTTTTGGTCTCCATCATTTAAGATCTTGTCATCCTTCCAAGATGCTGTCACAGGACTCCAGAAGATGCCACAGTAACATCATGTATGCCATGATGTTCTGCAAATGCTGAAATATCATTTGAGAAGTGATATCATGAGATGCGTCTCCCCCCTTGCCTACCCTGGAAATGTCCATGGATGCCATGATTGGGGTAACTGATGGGGACGGATGATCTCAAGGATAATTTTGCTTAATTTTGTTGATGGTGATCTTAGTTGCAAAAATCCCTCTGATTTGAAGACTGGCCTGCTGATCTGTTGAGTTCAATATGGCTTCTCCCTCCCCTCCTGACTGAGACTTTATGCAACTGACAATAGATTTTTTTGGGAGGAGGGTACAGTAGCTACGTGATTGGTATTTGATGTGTGTTGGAGGCTCAGAGTAAAGTGACAGCTTCATGGAAGACAGAGTAGAGGTGTCTTTTCCATCTCTGTTGAATAAAAATCTATTTCAAATTATTTCAAATCAGGCTTTATCCAGATCCAGAGTATAGGTGTCTATGCATTTGTGCTTCTGTTTGGAGGAGGTAGAGAGAAAACAAGAGAGAGAATCTCTGGATTTCAAAGCAATGAAATAAACATTATTATCATCATCATTATCATTATTCCTTCTCCTCCTCCTTCTCTCTAGGGTAGCAAGCAAGGTCATTAGAAATAGGGAGGAATTAGGTTTCTAATGCAAAATACAGAACAAGAGTCATGTTACTAATGCTTTAATTGATACTGTTTATGGATAAAACATCACCACCTTTCAAAAAATCTGTTCTGCTCTTTAGAAAGTTTCTTCTAATGTTTATTCCAAATTTTCTCCCTTGACTTTTATCCATGCTTCTCATCCTTCCTCTTGCTGATGCAGCCAATATTCTTTTCTTTCTTTTTCTCTCTCATTTCTACAGATGAACAACAAGGTCTCCAACACACCTCCTCCCCCAAAAATCTAACAATTTTTGAATATATTCCCTAATCCTAGATCTCTTTCCTTGCTAAGCCAAATTGTGGATTTGCTTTTTACATTTTCTTAATTTGCTTTTTACATTTTCAGTTTGGACTGTGTTTGGTTTCTCTGTCTCTCTCGCCCTCTCTTTCTTTTCAGTATGCTTGATATTTTTGAGATGTGGTGTTTTTCATTGCCTACAGAAAAGTAGAGAGGGAGGGAGGAAGACTCAAAGTCAGGCATTTGTTTGGGTGGAAGCTCAAATTATACTGTAGTCAAATAGATGAGCTGAGAGTTGGAATAATACTATTTTTCAATTTGTAGTCAGGTCTTGTTGTGTAACTTCTGGCAAGCCTGTGGTAAGAATAGGAGCATTTTTCTTGACCTCCAAAATGCTTTGCTAGTTAACTGTAAATTTCACTTTCAAGAAAATGTTTCCAGAAAGGCAATAAGCTATGACAGCTTTTTGCCAAATAACTTGTTTGGTGTTTGTTTATTTAATAGTGAAAACATGCTGGAAGGGGGCCTTTGTTAGTCACATTTTGGCACTGCCTCTGTCAGAATCTTCATGGGAGGGGGATAATACTCTATAGAAGAGCATATGGTTTCTGCATAGGAAGAGGCTAAAATCGCTAATTCAAAATATAATGAACAAAAAAATAGAGGGATTTCCATGGTTGGATACAATGAGCCAACCACAGGCCAGGATTTGATTTGATACAAAACAAGTCAATCTGTTCCATGGGCAGGCAATTTTTGGGGCACCTATCAAGGCATTTGGAATTTTGAGAACAAAATGGCTGCTATGATAGATGTGGCCAGACACAAAATCCACATTTCCCAGAAAGCAGATGGTGAGGTTGGCTCCTCCCACTGGGTGGAGCTTTCCAAGGATGTCCTCCACTACTGCAGCTAATCCTTTACATTTTTTTCTGAGAAAGTGGACCCGCTTCCAAATTTAACAATGGGCTGCATCCACCTGTTCTTTCAACTTTCTAAGAATGTCAAATTCCTTAGCCCTTTTGTTAACTGCATTTATATCCCCTCCATCATGTCAGAAGTAAAACTGGAGACATGCTTGCTATCTCACTGCAATCCATCCTTATACTAGAGGACACGTCACATATCTTATTCTTCAGTATTATTCACTGCTAAAAGATTTAGTCCCCCTTCCAAGCAATATGTGATGGATGGTTATTTTCAGTCCATGTCAATTGTACATTTCTTCATTTGTAAGCCCAATCCATCCAGGTTCCACATGTAATTTATGATATATATAATAAGAGTCATATATATATATATATATATATATATATAAGCATAATGCGTGTGAGAATATATATATTCTCACACATTACGCATATCATAAATATATAAATATGTATTACATCAAAGTATAAATTTCTAAATGTAATTCATCCCATGCGTCCATTTCAAAACACATTTGGATTTGGGTGTGCTTGTTATGCATTGAAAATTCCACTGTGTCACACAGAGAAGTATGTTATCCTCACCTTGTTTGAGAAGTGTAGGTCAGACAATTTGTATCAGAATTCAAAATGATAAATTCTTCTGGCATCCTGAAACTGAAATCAGAAAAAGATCAAGTTCCAAAGTAACCATCAGGGCTCACAGCAGGCCAGAAACAGTGGCCTAATCTAGATCATTCAGGGACCAAACCCAGAACATCTATCAAAAATATGGTGCAGAAATAGAGTTAGCTTCTACCCTCAGGAGATAATATGTTTTCACAGAGGAATGAACACAAAGGGATACGCAGCTCTTTCTGGACTTTCTTATTGTTTTTTAGCCCTTTCTCAGGGGCTACATTCCAAAAAATAGTGCATGTGGCCAGGTCAAAACTAAATCTGATTTAATGTCTTTGCCATTTAAGCTTCACTGAAGTTAGAATTGAAATATTTCCCATCAGTCATTTGTCTCTTTATTAGCTTTATATTCTGCGTTTTCTTAGAGAACTCAACGTCACCTACACAAGGGGTGTGGAATGGGTCTTCTTGATATTTATTTATTTATTTATTTATTTATTTATTTATTTATTTATTTATTTATTTATTTATTTATTGGATTTGTTAAGGCCACCCAACTTCAAGAAGCTGTGAGATGAGTTGGACTGAGGAAATAATGGCTGGCTCACCCTAGGTCCCCGTGCAAGACTTGAGTCATGAACAGCTTCATAAACTGGCTCTCTTTTTCCCTTCTGAAACCATTAACATTCTAATTTGGTTTCAACTTTTGGAAATCTTATTTGGCTTTGAAGATTTTGGCATCTGCTTGTAAGTTGTGAAGCTTTAGTATGGCAGACAGAGATGATGGATAGACTTTGAGGTTTCTTTACTTGAATGCTTAACCAGGCTGGGCTGCAGGGAAATGATAGCTCTGAGACACAAAAGTTTAGCTAGTATTCCAAGCTTGTTCAGTTCTAAAACATACATACTCCAACCCCTGAGTTTTGCAGAGTGCACTTTCCCAGCAATATCAGAGCCATAATTCTACATTTAAAAATGAATGAATAACCAAAGCTGGCATCAGCCTACTCACTCTGGTCAATGTCACACTGTTGATTTGGGGAGCTTGGCCAAGAACCCTTTCTAATACAGAATTAATTCTGACCATCATCACCATCATAGAATGCTGGCCATTTCTTCATAACTGTGACATTCCCCATCATTCTTTCCTCCATTGGAGAAGAGAGATCTTTAGGTGAAAGTGTTCTTGAGAATTCCATATCCTACCCTAATCTCAAGGTGTTATTAAGTACTATCCCATTTATCTGTATAAACATATTGAATCCTAAGGTAAAATCAAACTCTAAATTAAAAAAAAAAATCCCTTTCTTGGGTGGGCTCATTTTAGAAGAATGAAACAAAATCTTGGGTAAGCATGTGAATGATAGATTCCCAAACCTTACCCCAGCATATATTGTCTTCTGAAGGAGCTACTCATTTTTCAGTGTTCCTCCCCACATCTTGGACTTAATAACTACCTCAATGGGCATGACTCATAAAACCAAATAAGCAGGAACAATGCCACCTTCCCACTGGCTTCTGGAAACATAAACAATAATAACATAAATATGGCTTACCAAGGACTTAAGTAAAGCACAAAGGAAATCTGTATTTTGGTATAAACAGTAGTTGTTTACTGATGTCATAGGAGCAGCTTAACTTTGAAGAGCTGAGAATGATCCCATTATTGTATAGACAAAACAGATTCGCTCTGTGCGAGTCATTCAGTACAGAAAATGCTGGCCCCCATCCAGACCTAGCAGCAGGAAAATAGGTGGACATCATGACTAGAGATCCAAGTTCAAATGAGTTTCCAACCAATTCAGTGGCATCTGGATTAATACAAAGCATCTTCCTATTCTGTAGAGTTTTCTTTTCATGTGAAAGCACCCCCTCCCCAATTTCAAGGTGCTATAGAATTTATTTAAAAAATTCTTTTGATGAACGTAGTTCATTACTGCAGGGAGACCTCGATGTTGAGGCTTATTTTATCCTGTTACTCCTTCAATCTGCAGCCTCCCTGGCTATTCCTGATTTTTGATCCTAGGACATCCTTTGGGATTTAATGGACCCATGGTGAACCAGGGAGACTACAGAATTTTGGAGAAAAGATTGTATAATAAAAGACAGAACTGTCTCTACTCATCAATGTTACTCAAATATTTTCTCCTTTGGGGAAAATAGCCTGAAAGCATTTTTTTCCCCATCATCAAATTGAGGACCTTCCTGCTATGTGGCTTTTATGTTTTAGGAATACAGTATGTGAATAAAAGTGTATGTGCCAATCAGGGATTACTTGACCAGGATATAACTTTCCATATCAGTTTTCAGGAATAGATTTCTGATTTGGCCAATTTCTGATTAATTTTTTTTAATGCAAAAATCAGATCGACCCACCTCCCAAAGAGGGGGGTCAATTATTTTCTAAGCTTTACAAAGCCCTTTTTTGGTTTTGGGTTTTGGGGGTTTTTTTAATGGCAAATATATAGCAGTGCTGGGCTTTTTGTAGAGTCATGTGATCATTCCAGGAATTTTTGTCACATGATCGTTCTAGGAATTGCTGGAAATGGAACTGTATTTTTCAAAAAGTCTGGTCCTACTAAAAGCTTGCCAGGATTTTTTAGATAGAACAGACCTTATGGCTATCTTAGGTAGCCTATAAAATAAGGGCAAACCCCATCCACACCGAACACTGTTTTCAGAAGAAAAAGATGGAATCTTCATTGCGATTCATTCTACTTAGGATTTCGCAATTCACTCCCAGGAGGAATTTATTTTGGCTGGTAGCAGCAATCCTAATTTTGCACTAGAAACATGGTTAAATATGAATACACATGGATTCAAACCCATGTTTTGAAAAGCACAGAAACTTTCTGGATGGATGAATTTCTTAGGTATGCTTTCTCCCCAGTTTGTCCAGTCAGACATTCATCTGAACACATGGAGAGCTCCTAGTGAGGAAAATATACAGTGAGGAACATACACATCTAGACCTATATCTCTTCTAAACTTCCACACATTTAGGAGAGAAACCTGGAGCAAACCATACTCGTGTTTTCTTGAATCTGAGTACAGATTCCAGTGCAATCCAGAATTCTGCTTTATTCAAATTCCAAATTGCAGTGAGAGTTCTATTACTCACATCAAAGAAAATGCAAGTCCATTTCCTCTTCAGATCTACAGAGCTGGTTGTCTGCTCCATTTTCTCCCCACCTTGCTCAGGAAGATTCCCAAAAGGTCTATTTCCCCTGTATAAGAATGGTGAGGAATATTGGCGGGGGGACGTACAAATTTCTCTTGGAGGTGAGGATATAATGGGGCAGGGGGAAGAAAACCCCTCAGAAATATTTTCAGGAAAACGGCTTTTGAAAAAAAATAGAAAAGTTTCAACTCTGCTGTAGTTGGTGCTGCATATCTAGCAAATGTGGAAGCTGGATACACATGTAGGATTAAAGACTGGCTGGATTAAAGACCCATCTAGACCAAGGTGCTGTTTTGAGCCGTTGGGAAGTTCTTGAAAAGAAGATTATGAGAATAATTAAATCATTCAATCATGTTCCTTAGCATTTGGTAGTCAAAGAATATAGGTGGCCTTCTTAATAGTCATTGTTGGCTTAAATTCAGGAAAGCTATCTAATATCTCATTATTGAATCCAATTCCTGGCTCAGTATGAGCATCTAAATTAAAGCAGCGCTAACAAATGTTTATCCAGCCTTTGCTTGAAGATTTCTAGGAGAGACAGCCCATCACCATTTTAGGTTGTTGGTTCAATTGTTGAATTGTTCATACAGTTGAATCATAGAATGTGGTGGTAATGAATTTTATAACTTAACTATAATTTAACTGTGTTAATGCTTCAGATAAAAGAAAAGCAAAAAGATCCAGCTTTGAAGAGATTAGGGATATTCACATGGGATTCCTTGCAAAGTTAAGCAAACTTCTGGGGTTGAGAGAATGGGAGTTCTTTTTAAACCCATATATACACACACACACATAATATTCAGCTCAGTGGAGGGTTTATTGTGATGAGACAGTGTGGTTACAAGACAGGATTTGAATTTTCTACTTGATTTTCTTTGTTAGTTTGAGCATTTGGGAAGGTGTTTTCAAAAATAAATGAAGTCTGATAAGCCTATAAGAAATGTTTAAAAAACTGGAAATGCTGGGTAGAGATATGATAACAAATAAAAGTATACTAAAAACCATACAGTTGAAAATCAGCAGTGCTATTTTAGGGATTTGGGGAAGGGGATAAAAATAGAATTGGAGTCCACATGTATTTAGTTCCCCACTTCTGCCATAATATAAGAAGAAATGCAACCCCCAGGCAATGTAATCCTATAAATGCTAGTGAGAGAATTTTTCCCTTTGGAAGTTTGTCCAAGCTTGTAGCCCAATAGTAACAAAGTGTACAACTTTACACAAGATTATCAGCCAATGGGGGACAATTTCCAGCAAGGAATTTCAGGTTGTAGCGGCTCTGAGTAATTAGTAGCAACCTGAAACTTCTCTGTGTCCTCTGCTCTTTCTCTGTGTGGGGTGGTGGTGGTGATTAGTATTTATTTATTTGAGCTATTGAATTATCTAATTAGTGACATATCTAGTTGAAGCATGAGCTAGCATGAATATTTAATTTATACTTGTTTGAGCATTTATCTAACTAGGTGGTATGCCAGGCCTACACAATAAGAAACAATGATTCTTTTAAAGACTTGCAGGAAATTATACAATGGGGGCAAAAGAAAAAAAAATTATTTGTGTGCACAGTAGGGCTCTCATGCTAAGCAAGATGCATCAGTTCTTTGAAAGACAGAGCAATTGCATAGTAAGGGTATCATTTTATTTTATTTTATTTTATTTTATTTTATTTTATTTTATTTTTCCGATGTATAAGTCAAATACTTCTCCAGCTGGAGTGTCAGATGTAGCATTCATGGGCCTGCCCCATGTCTGTTATGTACAACTGCCCCTGATAGTGTGTTAAATGACAACTGCTCTAGAACCAGGGGAGAAGAAGGCCCTGTGCTGAATCTCTATGCAGTGCCTTCTGTTTCCTATTAATCACTATCTTGTGCATGCAGATCCATTTATATTACAGAAGGAGTACCTGAGTGGTGTACTGGGAAGGAGCATGCAACATCCTGAATGTTTATTCTTACACTGGAATAAGCATCAGGCAAAGGGGAATTTAAAATTTAAAAATGAAGCCAGCTTGGCTTGGAGGCCAAAAGAGGCCATCACAGGAGATGAAGAGAGGGAAGGGAGCCATCTAGCCCTCTATGGCCAAACAATACTGGATGCTAATGGGCTAATCCCATCCTTTACAGTAGGAAAATGTGGCTATTTTTATTGAAACACTTAGTTTGCCTCAAAGAAAAAGGGAAATGTAAAAAAAGCAATAAAATCACATAAAATCACATGCTTCTTTTCCAGCAATAACTTCCATATAAATATATCTCAAATGTAGCTTTGGGCAAAATGTGGCAGCCATGTTTATACAACGTGCCTAACTAGGTCAGTGAAAGGACCAGCGGCTGTGTTTACACAGCATGGTTAGTGTATATCCTAGTTGGTTACTTTAGGCTGTTTAAGTATGATTCTATGTATTCTTTGAACCCAGAAAATAGGTTAATTCAGCCACTGTGAAACCTTTCTGAGGTATTATGTCAGATGTTCAGCTTTCCAGAAGATTCCTTAAAAGGTATATCAGGGTGAGATTTTCTGGATTTAACCAATATTACACGTTAGAAACCACACAATTCAAAATTGAAGCACTTTGTTTTGAATGCAAGAGGACCTACGCTGGATCCCCTATTCCTATACATATCTGAATAAGACATCTGCCTGAACCTCTGGAGAATGTCCACCAGTCAACTAGATGAAACAGTGGTCTGAGTTGGAAGGAAACTTCCTCCACACGTCCAGTATGAAATCTGATGGGATGGAAGCCATTTTAATGATTCAGTTTCTAGAGAAAACCATTTCCCAGTCACCATCACAGGCCAATTTTCCCACACGGCACTAGATATAGAACTCCTACATATTTCCCAAAGAAGCCACCAGAAGTTCTGTAGCTACTTATGTAGTCTTATGTACTTATGGTTACTTATGGGACTGTTTCTCCCCAGTGTCATCTATTGGGACCCAGGAAGAGAGTCTTTTCTGCTATGCCCTCCTCCCTCTGGAATATCATCCCCCCAGAAATTAGATTTGCCTTGACCTTGATGGCCTTTTGCAAGGCATTAAAAAACTGCCTTTGCTATCAAGCCCGGGGCCCTGACAGCATGGATGAGCTCGTTTCATGGCTAGTTAGAGTGTTTATGAGTGTTCTTGGCTGCTATTTTTATCTTATTTCTGTTGTTGTTGTTTTTAATCCTGGTTGTTTTTATTGTTTTTTATTCTGTGTCCATTGTAAGCCGCCCAGAGTCATGTACGTGAGATGGGCAGCCTATAAATTTACTAAATAAATAAATACTCCTTCACACACTGAATCAGTGTCAAACACATTTGGAAATTATATTCTGATACAAATAGGTCCCACCTGTTAACTCCTAGTACCAATCACTTCCAATCACAAAATTACTCTAGATTGTCATATGTATTCATGGAACAGGAGACCCTTTAGTGACAGCCTATTACACTTAACATAAGCAACGTTTCCTTCTGTGTGGTCCTAATTCCTCCTATTGAGATAGTGTGGCTTGGGCCCAGTGGCATAGTGAATGAACAATAGCAACAGTGCACGTGAAGACAAATTCTGCATGAGGGTCTTTCTAAAAGCTGGAACTGGCACTGAAGAGCCTCCTTCTTAGAATTACTATCTTTGTGATTCCTGATAGCGGTAAGAAAATGCTTAACCACCACTGTAGTGCTACAAAACTCCACATCTGAGATTCACCCATATTTCCTGAATATGGGGAAAACTCTCAGTTAAGTCGCCAACAGTCTGTGCTTTGGGGTTTTGTGTCTTATGAGGACAGCTTAACCTGCTGTTCTTTTGATTCAGACAGGTACACCTTTTCCCCCCTTTCTGGTGAACCTAATTAATGCACTGGTATGCTAACTTCATTTGCCTGTGCCCATTAGTGAGTGGTCTGTAGTCGAGATTTTGGCATCTTTCTCAGGAAAGGAATGCTCCATGGTGATCTATGACTAAATAGGGTTGTTGTTCTTTCTTTTGCATTTTAATTCATTAACCAAATGAAATCTTCAAATCACACATCTATTTCTTAACCTTCTAATATATTAGAACAGGCCTGCCTAGTCATCTATCTGAAGCAGGATTTCCGTGTCTATTGTTTTTATGGGAAAGATTTAGTCCACTCCTCATCAATCAATAGAATTCCATTTTTCTTTTCCTGGGTGAACCCCACTATATTTCCTATTTCATGCAACAGGCAGCCTTTTTGCCCAGATAAATTATTCACATGTGCTTCCTGGCATTTTTGTCTTAAAGGCTAAGCAGCCGTTGAAATTATTTGCATGCAATCTTGTCTAGACAATCGATCCTAGTTCTGATTAACCAGTCATAAAAGAGTTGGAAACTGCATCAGTCCACAAACTGAACACGTGTATTCCTGCAGTCAGCCCCTTTCTTCCCTTACAAACTGGGCATAAAAACATTCACATTTAGTTTCAGAGCCATGAAGGACAGCAGATTTTCTTGGATGGTGTAGATTTCTGTGACCTTCTTAAAGCAATCAGATTAAGTCTTCGGACTATCAGCTAGTGCAAATGGGTGGAGTAACTAATGGATTGGCCCACAGGAACTGGTGGTGTTTGAGACATCCCAGCTGGGGTTTGGTGAACAAACTCTGTAGAACTCAGAGTGAAACCAGTAAAGTATTTCAGAAAATAGACTATTTTTCTTTGTAAACGTTCCCCATAAATTGGTGAGCTATGTTTTCCTTACAGCTCTTTAGACCAACAGAATATGCTCACATTTAGCAGAAAGTTAAATTAAGACCAATCCCAACGAACAGCAAGTGGAGAAGTTTTGCTTTCATTTTCTTTGGCATCTGAACAAATGAAACAATACACAGAGATGAGTGAAAAAGTGGGTTTTTCCTATTAGGCTTATCCTTGCCTAGTGGCTTAGAAGAGACAATAAATTCAGTAACAAGGACCAGCTGTCTGATTTGGTTATATTGAGGAAAGGTCATCATCGGAGTTCCATCTGTGCTTGCTCCCACTTAACGGGACATCTGATCATAATATGATTCTAAATTAACCCCATATGGGAAATGCATTTCTATTACTGTTTCAACAGCAGTAAATATAGCCAGATTTTTTTCCTAAAAAATGATGGAAAAGACTATGTTACCCTCCCTTCCTTCTTTCCTTCTTTCCTTCTTTCCTTCTTTCCTTCTTTCCTTCCTTTATACACAGACTGCATGGATCCTTTAATAAAAGGCTAGATGTAGATGTGATAGTGACAAGAGATTTAGAGACATTCTCTAAGAATTACATCAACTGTAGCAATTTCAGAAGTAAGAAAGCAAATTCAGTTGTCAAGTGGCAATGTTTCTTAATATGAATTTCTGATCCCCTGACACTCTGGATTCCAATATCTTGAGAACTATAGGAGAAGAGTGGGGAATGCATTGCCTTCCAGATGTTGTTGGATTACACATCCCAGCAACTATTATCATTGAACATGCTGGCTGAAACTCATGAGAATTGCTGTCTGGAGAGCCACAATTTTCTTATCTTTCCTAAGACATTAATGTTCTACTGGTAGATTAAGTTCCATAAGGGAGTTATGCCCAGATCCAGAGTGGACTATATCTTTGTGCTACCATTGTTAAAAAAAATGCAATTTTAATAAATGAAAGAGAGAAGAAGAAAGGGTGACGAAATGCAAAAAAAATGAGACAGAGAAATTCAGCAGATGCTACAAGGTGTCTTCCATCTAGAGGAGAAGGAGAAGGAGAAGGAGAAGGAGAAGGAGAAGGAGAAGGAGAAGGAGAAGGAGAAGGAGAAGGAGAAGGAGAAGGAGAAGGAGAAGGAGAAGGAGAAGCCTAATTTATATTCATATTTGAATGTGTAAATTTATAGGCAAGCTACCCTCTTGTTTGGAAAAATGCACATTTTGGATTCCTGATTAGATGAGGAATGCTCATAAATTCAGCTGTATAGGCTTTCATTCTTGACATTCAAGAAAGTGATACTTGGCCATCAGGAATAGCCCTACCACTTGGAAGATGGGAGGGTGAGAAAGAAATTACTTGTTGACAGTAAAAACCCAGCCATCAGGAAGATCCACTTCATACCCTGAAGTTGCAGTTATTTGTTTTGCTCTATGCCATGCATTCCTATAGGCTCTAGGAGATTAAGCAGATAATCTCCAATACATACAATTTTTTTAAATCAAAAAATAACCACCAACAAATGCAAATACCATGGGCCTGCAGTCCTACCTTCCAAAGTGTACCCTCCTTTTGTACAAGAGGGTACAGGTGGGCCATCAAGGTTTTACTGAAGCCTAGGAAGGATGAGGAAGATCAAACTCTACACATTGGAGACAGAGTTCCAAAGTGTAGGGGCAACCACTGAGAACGCCCACCTTCAGGGGTCCATCAGAAACAATCCCGAAGATCTCAAAGGAGTTACCCTGTTTGATCTGGATGGATAGGTAGATGAATACAGGAGAAGGTGATCACTCAGATAACCAGGAAGTATGCCATGAAAGGATTTATAGATGATAACCAGAACCTTGAATCACACCTGGAAGCCAAATGGTAACCAATGTAGTTCTCAAAGCAGCAGGTCAGTCAATTATATTAAAATATACCTATCATTGCCCAGTCCATCATAATCTACACCAGCTGCAGTTTCCAGATATTCTTCAAAGGCATCCCCATGTAGTACAGTAGTACAAGCAAGCAGGGATTAGGGCATGAACAACAGTTAAAGAACCAGTAGAGGTTCAGAATGCACCTGGATGAAGATATTTTCTTCCCTGTGAAGACTAAAAATGTTTCTGTTTATGAGTTTGTGTGTGTGTATGGGAATCCAATAGACAAGCTTGTTTGATGAGTTTCAATAATTCCCAGCTAGGTTATGCTGACTGGGAGTTGTGATAGTTGCAATCCAACATATCTGGAAGGCACAAATTTGCTGGTATACATTATGAAACAATATCATATATAGAAAGGTACCTTACACAAGATCAATGTTTCCCCATCTAGACCAGTACTGTTTCTTCCTATAGCTGCTGGTTAATTCCTTTAGCTGAGTTACCAGACATTAACTCTAGGATTTTACACAATTTTACACTTTGCCCAGGTTTTCCCCTTCCCTTAACCCAAAGCTTTCACCCAAAAGGAAGCTATGAGTCAGTGAAAGCCCTCAACATTGGGGAAGCTCTCACATACCAAGTGAACAAAAGAAAATACAGCAGGGCCTTCCCAGACTCATAGATCATGTGACAAAACCTATATTGTGTCAGCAGCCCATTGGATTTTAAACCACACAATCCCTCCATGTAAATATTATGACAACCTTGTCATGGTGTCCAGATACCATCTGCAAACTGCCAGCCCCAATTCAGTAGGTTAAAGAACTGCCAGAGGTTCAATGCAATTCAGTGATTCAACAGACATCATCAGTCCAGTGTTACTAGAGTAGCAATTATAGCCAGACAATTCTGTGGGTAGGAAGACTGTATAATTTGCAGCTGTAATCACTGACTACTCCTTGAGCTGAACTTTCACTCAGATCTAGCCCAAACATTTCAAGAACTGTCTTCTCCCCTACTCAAATATGCCTTAGCTCAGGATTTCATGCAAACAATTCCAGTTTAACCAAGCTTTGATACTTAAATCTCTGTTTGCTTGTGACAAAAAATTACATATACGTGGATGACTATCTCTGGGGAAAGTTATAATGTAAACCAGAGATAAGCAAGATGGTCCATCCAGATGTTTTTAACTGCAGTTTCTGCAATCTCATGCCAATTGCCACTCAGCATGCTGACTCAGACTGATGGGAACTTAAGTCCAAAACATCTGGAGGGCACCAGTTTGCCTGTCTCAATGCTAATCTTCTTTCATGCTAATCTGTGCTCTTCTTAAAAGTTCCCCACCTAGTATAATATGTGCATATGTAAAGGAGTGGAGACATTCTTCTGATTGTTTTTACATTTCTTCTTTTTTAACCCACTCGCCCCATCAAAGGTAAAAAAAAAGGGGGGGGAGGGAGTCTTTTACAATTTTTTATCTGAAAATTGTCCACCAATTTAAAGGTATCATTGCCATCATCTTCTGCTCCTTGAAAGGGACACAGGCAGAGAGACAATAAGCATAGTATCTTAGTTGCTCCCCTAGCTACTGATGTTGCCCCTTGCAGTTCATCAAATAAAAATATGGGGAAATCATTGTGTTGTAAGGCCTACCTAGTAGAGCTATGCTCTTCACAAAGCAAGTTAAGGCAAGCAAAGCCCTTCTCTTCAAAATGTTGAAGCCACATGCTTTGGAAGGTTTGTACGGCTTGTACCACTGCTCTGAAGGCTACCTATGTTTTCCATGCACAGGCAACATCTCCACTGGGACTGCCAGCAAAGCAAAGCATTTTGCTTTGGTACAGATAGACAGACAGCCTTCAACCAACACTTGGAAGAAGGGTGTTTCTACTTGCCCCAACTTGCTTTACCCCTTTGACTGCTGATACAGCCCTACCATCTAGTGCCCCACAGACAAATGTTCCTGGATAATTTCTTTCTCCTACAGAACTCATTCAGTTTGATGAAAGGGAATTTGCTTTAGTAATTGTTTCAAAGAGAAGAGAATTTTGGAGATATTTGCAAGGGTGGATGGTGGTGTCCTTGCACTTATGAACCTATAAGGGGATCAAGAGAAGTGTGGCGGGGAATGTCTACCCTCCCATTCTATAATCAGTAGTCTTTAACTTCTCCTACTTCAGTTAAATCTCAAAGGAAGATAACAGAAAGATACTGCTCCTGTTGAAGTTGGTTGGTTGGCTGGTTGGTTTCATGTTGGGGCATGGGCAGTGAAAAGGATTTCAGAATGTTGGAAAGGTATACAGTAAAAAACAGTAACAACAGTAATACCCTATTACTGCCAACAAGAAAGTAAATTTGAAAGACATTTTCAAGCACCAGGAGAATAAGGTAGAAAAAGAGAATTCTCATGGACAGAAGGAGAACCTTTGAGACATTCCAAGACAATTTTTGGTTCATGATTAGCTATATCCAGTTCTCCTGCCCCAGTTAGGATGAAGGATTCTGAGAAGCATATGTGTACTGGTTTAATTTCTGCTTGATCCTCTGTGCTTCCCCCCCCCCCCTTTCTTGCATTTCCCTGTTCAGTGCACAGATAAAATTGAATTCCATCATCTAAATTTTATTTTGTCAGCATCCTTTAAATATTTCTGGACATGTATAACTAAGCTAACAAGAAGTATCTTTATTTTTTTAAAAGTTGATGGCTGTTTTGAGGCAGCTTTAATGTAAGAGACAAGTGTGGTGTAAACTTAATGAATTCCTCTGATGGTTAATTCAGGAAAACATGGGCTAAACAATAAGGATGTTGCTCCATCCTTGTATGCAAACACACACACATATCCACAAAAGAAGAGTATACAATAACACAGTAGTAGTTTCAAATCCTCTTAACCTGATGACAAACCATTTGAAGGAAGTGATAGACAGAGGAAAGAGAATTCAGAATTGTGAGTTGCAGAACAAAACAACTCTGAACACAGTAAGGTAGAATATTAATTATAAGACTGGAAAATTAGTTGCTCTCTGTTGTGCTGATTAAGGAGGGGACCAGAAGGTTTTTTCTACCATCACTGCCTGAGCAGAATATTAATGAAAAATAGGCTACCCAGGTGAGTCTATAGTGGTAAAGTCTGGCGTTCTACCACCTCCTTCTGTCTGAATTATGTGTTCATCTTCTTTAATGTGGAAACTGCAGTCTGCTAGATATTCTTGAACTTTGGTGCCCATCAAGTCAAAGACCAGCCTGCCCAATAACTATCAAGGCTAGGAGTTACAGTTCATCCATAACAAGCAAGTTGTAGATCCCCCTTGTGCTCTATGGGAAGGCCTATCCCCCATATATAAACAGACTGACAACAATAGGTACCACCACCTCTGGAAGCCACCAGGATGCCTGTACTTTATCACAATCTACATCACAATAATATCTGCTCTGCCTCATACATCCCCCACTGGGTGGATAGATTTGAGTTGATGTCTGGTAATTTGGAGAGTTGCCTTCTCAACATATAAACCATATCTCATTTGGAGATACTAAACTGTGGAACACTTTTTTAGTCCATGTACAGCTGCTTGCAAGTTGACATCTACTTGAGAAGCATCATCAGCCTGAATTTTACTCTTCTGAGTATGTGCCTAAGAGCATAAAAGGAGCCCTGGCGGACTGGATTTAAAAGCCTACTTTGAACAGCATCACTGCCAGGCTTCCTGGCAACACTCAGCAGAAATTCCAGGACACTGCAGTTGACTCAGCAAAGCTAGGCTTGACCTCAGCCAAAGGCTCTTGGACACATAACTCAGCACGGCTAGATAAATATCTTTATTGCAAACTAAAATGTAAACTATAAAGCAGTTGATTGTAAATTCCCTCTTATGCCTCTGCAGTTCAACCTCATTGCCTCTTTTTTCTGCCACAGTTCAATGGACTTTTTGCTATCTCCTTCATGGCCTTGAAGCTGAAAGGTCATTGTTTACTTAACTGACTTCTCTGCCCTGAGAACTGCTGACTATTGGCTTGACTCTCACAGTCTTGTTACATGGAGTTAGGACTCATTCAAGACCATTCTTCCTGAGGTGGAGTTGCAAATGGTACTCCACTCGGTGAAGTCAAGGAACACAGGATCCAGTGCTGACCAAGTTATCTGGCCCCTTGGAGAATCTCACAAAAAGAGATTTGGGGAATAAAGTAAGCAGCAACACATTGTAAAAGAAGTAATTTGTTGACAATAAGTTGATCCCTGGAATCATTGTTCTTGCCAAATGCTTCTAGAAAGTCCATGAGCTGGCTAGGAAGGCAACAACTTTCTGCCAATATCTCTCTTCAAGTAATGGCAAGCAGACAACTCAGGGAACGAGAACCACTTTGACTTCTGAAAATATTTATTATTCTTTCTTTATGGTTAATAGGGTAAGGTTTGGAATCTTGAAAGCCTGCTAAAGCAGTTCTCCAGATCAATTTATACCTATTGCAATTTTGGTAAAGTTACTCTGAGTCTCTCTCCTGCTTCCCCACTTCCCTGGGCTGAAGTCTCTCATTTGCAATGGTCCTGTTTCCTTCTCTCTTTCCAGGGTCTGCCAGACATTCCATCACAAGTCATGGTGTTCTGGAATAGGCTTTATATTACATGGCTACTATATTTTGTAGCACTGAATTCCATGAATCCATTGCTTGTGGGTGAAAGGTTCTCAATTTTCCATACCAAGATACATAGCTGGCCTTGTCAAACCATGAATACCATATAAAGAATTTACTGATTAGCTGTCCATTCAGTTATTCAGAAGCAGTAATCTACTCAATGTTTTAGCATTTATTGTAGGGTAATACAGGCAGTTAATGAACCAGACAGCCAATATAGTTTAGTGGATAAGATGTTAGGCTTGGCCTAGGAAAAGCCAGGCACAGTTCACCCTCAGCCATGAAAACTCATTTTGGTCCAGTTATTAATCTCTTAGTCCAATCTGTTTTACAGAGCTTCGGTTGTTGGGGAAAACTGGAGGTGAGAGTGCTATATTCTGGGAAGAAAGGCAGATCATTTTAATGACCAACTAAATAATAATAAACTTTGCACATGATTATTTTGCAATATAAAAGGCAAGTCATAACCAGAGAGCAGGGATAGAGTCTGATAGTCCCTCGAGATGGAACAGGCTATACAAAATGAAAGTGAGAGTGTTTTAGATGTCACCAGAGAACATCTGAGAAAATAAAAAGTAAGGAAAGACAATGGTTAGGTTTGGAAGGAAGGAAGGAAGGAAGGAAGGAAGGAAGGAAGGAAGGAAGGAAGGAAGGAAGGAAGGAAGGAAGGAAGGAAGGAAGGAAGGAAAGAAAGAAAGAAAGAAAGAAAGAAAGAAAGAAAGAAAGAAAGAAAGAAAGAAAGAAAGAAAGAAAGAAAGAATCTAAGAAACACGTGGAGGCGTCTGGAAAATTCTCAAGGTCAGACACTGCAAGTTTTGGCTCTTAGGACTCAGGTTGGCTAACCTAATTCTTTGTGGTTTTGCATTTTGTATTTGTCTTTCCTTTTTGAAAATCTGAAAAGCACATGTCCCATGTAGAGATGGTTTTGATAATTCATTAAAAACCATTTAGGCTCTCTCCTGAATGATCTACAATAATTCAATTATCCTGCCAAGAGTGTTTGCCAGAATACATCTATGGGACCAGTTGCATTCCCATTTCTACGATAGACAGAAAAAAGAAAGAAACTTAAAAGAAAAATGGAGCATTGTATTTAACACGATAATATTGTTGGCCCTGCTGGCAAATTCACAAAATTGAGGTCCTAGAATCCAAAGAGTTCCTACTGTATCTGACTTTAGCAACTCATACCTCAGCAACACTTTCTTGAAATTCAATGCTTCCATTTATTTTCCCTGTTTCTGGATATTCTGGAATGTCTTTTCCATGTTTTTCATGGGTCTTGTGGAGCTTTCTTTAAGAAAACCAACAGTCTTGGGTTTGTATTATAATTTTAGAACCAGGTTCCTGTCTAAGTATCTGGAGCCTGGAGTTTTTTTTTATTATTATTATTATTATTATTATTATTATTATTATTATTATTATTATTATTAAATTTATATGTTGCCCATCTCCCCCAGAGGGTGACTCTGGGCGGCTTACAATATCCATATTAAAATAACTAGTAACAATTCTGTATAAAAAGCCCCATCTAGACTGCAAAAATTCTGAATGAGCAGTAGATAGCAGCAAAAAAGAGATGCAGTTCATTCTTCCCTGTCATCTGATGGATGGCTGACTTTTGCAGCCATGTTGTGTTAGCCCCATTGGCGCTTTTTCTATCAGTGGAACAATTTATATATATCACTGGCATTTTTCCTTTCTTTGCCATTGCACCATGCATAATTCAACAACACCAACAAAATGTGTACAGACATTTGCCCTTGTTTAAATGAATAATAATATAATGCCTGGTTTGCTTTAAGCTCGCTTGTAGACACTTCCTTTGTGTCAGTGTTCAAAGCCCCATTATTTTGCATTTTATTCTGGTATTTTACTGCTCATTGCAAGACAGTGCTTGGATTACAACTGTTTACATTGTGCAGTTAGGATGACTAAAAGTTAATAAAGTGGATGTGATTTCATCACTAAGTGCACACATTTAAAATGATTTTATGAGCAAAAATCTTCAAGGCGACTAAATAGGGAGAGCTAATTGATTGACCTGGGAGAGCCAGTTTGGTCTAGTGGTGAAGGCACCAGGCGAGAAACCAGGAGATGGTGAGTTCTAGGCCTGCCTTAGGCATGAAACCAGCTGGGGGACCTTGGGCCAGTCCCTCAGTTGTCAGTTGTCCTAATCAAAAGCTGGAGGGTGTCTGGTTGGCTAAGGGGTGAATTAAGCAGAGTGGGGGGGAAATCTTATTTGTCCCAAGAAGACCAAAAGATGGAATATTCTTCTGAAAGAATGCCATGGAACTAACACTAACTATATATAGTGATGTATATTATAGATGGGAGCCAGTTTGGTGTTGTGGTGAAGGCATCAGGCTGGAAACCAGGAGGCCATCAGTTCTAGTCCCGCCTTAGGCACAAAGCCAACTGGGGGACCTTGGGCCAGTCCCTCTCTCTCAGCCCTGGGAAGGAGGCAATGGCAAATCACTTCTGAAAAACCTTGCCAAGAAAACTGCAGGGACTAGTCCAGGCAGTCGCCAGGAGTCAGCACTGACTCGAAGCAATGCATAGCATTTTACGGTTCTGATGTTAGAGTGTGACTTCATGGATGTTTTCATGTGTGCATATTGCAAGCTACCAAGTAAGCAGCATACAAAGGTTTGCCACAACAAAATGGAATAATAAAAAAAAAAAAAATGCTGGAGTAAAGTAATGTTCCAGCAATGTTTTCTCTGCAAACATGCAGGATAGTATATTGGTATTTTTTTAAAAAAAGTGAAATTGGAGCTCTTCTAATAGCTAATTTATGAAATAATTAAAATGGACTTTCTTATATGTGGTCTTGAGAAAATAGTTGTTTATCTATTTCTTAAGGAAGGGGGACATGTTCAAAATGTGAATTTATAATAACATAAATTGAACAGATTTACTTGACAGGTCCATACAATATCCAGACTGTTATGATAATCTAACACTAAAACTCAGGACTGAGCTGTTATTTAAACTACAGCCACAAAATCTCTAATCCTTAAATTGGCATGTCTCCCTAAATGGAGAAAAGGAAAGGAAAATGAGGGCTTAAATTCTCTAAAATCATAATCCTTTATGTACTTACTTGGGAGTAAGTCCCTTGAGTGAGGCTTACTTCTGAGTAGGCATGCATAGCTTCACATTATAAATCTACTTTTAGTCTTGCAGCTAAGAAAGACTTTTACTGGGGTGGACATTACCATCAAATTGCAAAATCTTTTTTTTTTTTTTTTAGGTTCAGCTGGAGGCCGTAATGAGCAATAGGTCAGGACTTGACTGGATAAC
This sequence comes from Python bivittatus, assembly GCF_059951505.1. Lineage (NCBI taxonomy): Eukaryota > Metazoa > Chordata > Lepidosauria > Squamata > Pythonidae > Python > Python bivittatus. The sequence goes on along the minus strand of NW_028277042.1, from coordinate 6,101,920 downwards.
ACTCAAATACTGGTTTATTGTGTTCAGATAGACAATGCTTTTTAATATATTTTACTGTGTGAAATCAGCCTGCACCATTTTTCAGAAGTTTGGATTTCCCCAAAGCATTTGCAAAACCAGATGAAAGTTATTCCAAGCATTTTGAGCCTCGAGCAGATGGATATATTCAGAGGCTGGTCTCGAGCATAAGGGAAACCCACCCCCCACCCCTATAATCTCTCTCTCTCTCTCTCTCTCATTTATCCTCTCTTCATTAGCAGCTAGGATATTAATTACCAGGCTGATATTGTTAAATTCAGCATTTATGGAAACAATGGAGCTTGTTCTGCACACGTTCTACACTATGGAGAAGTATGTGGTAAGTGAAAGCTAAAAGGGCCAGGTGTAAAATTAACTCTTTATTTCATCCCCCCCCCCCCCTATTTTAAGTAGCTTCCCTGCCCTGAAAATTAAACCTTGACCATATGGAAAATTCTACCAGATCCTTTCTGCAAAAATCCAGATGATCACTAGACGGCAGAAACTCCAATTCTACATTCTGATTTTTTTTCCCCCTAGCCCAGATCTAGTAGCCCTCTGCAGGGAAATAGATGGATCACCCTTGCCTAAAACTTGCTGGGAGCTGGACAGCAATTCCAGGCTATTTTTCCCAAAGAATTTCAGTGTGGTAAGGATCGGTTTTGCTAAGTCCCTGAAGCAAAATCTCTCACAATGAATCCTGCCTAGTTTTGTTTTTTGTTTTTGTTTCTAAGACTGCTGCTAATTGGGGGAAAAAAGCATGCCTTTAAAATAAAGTGCAGGCTTATTAAGCAATTAGCATAGCCAATTAGAGTTGCTGGAACATTTTCTTCAGGAAAGCGAAGGCACCAGAGAGGGGGGTAGTCTGTTCAAATGGTATCTTGGGCCACATTCGACCAATTCAGAAACTGGCCATTTGTATGGGCCCAGGAGCATCTCCGTGCTCTGTTATACCAGCTCTTGCAAATGCTTCAATTCTGTTGTTTTCCCAATTAAAAATCCTCCCCTGCTCAAAAGCTGTGCGCATCCCAAAAGAGAAGCACATTAAAAAATCTTCAACCTATACCAGGAAATGAGAGAATAATACCCTATGAATTCATATGCAATGGAAGCAAAGGCTAGAAAACACTCAAGGGGGGGGGGGGGGAATCAACTGACTGTGGATTGTTTGAGCTTCTGGGGAAATGGGAGACACTCAGACCTCTCCCCCCCCCCCAGTGTGTGTGTGTGTATGTGTTGGAATAAAAGAAGGAAGTGCTTATAATGGCTTTTCTTCTCAGCATTTTGTCTGTGAGAACGGAGTGAGGAATTGGGCTGGGGTAATATAAGGCAGCCTCAACACCGAAACTATATTTGATGTTAAGCTCCAACCTTACAAACTGTCAACCCTTCAAAGGAGACCAGACTAGCACACCAGAGTTATGGATGCTAATACTATATTTGTTGAATCTTACAAGTCTGAATGTGCTTCCCCCCCTCTCCCTTTATCTTTATGAGAACTAGGGAGGGTCACGTCTAAGGCACTTTCTCAAATTACATTTCTGCCCCGGACTCAAATTTCTTTTATCTGACTTGGTTGTAGCTCTTTCTTCTGTTCCTCAAGGTTATTTCTACTTCCCATTACATAAACATGGGAAATGAAATTGAAAACAAAGGAGATTTTTCTTGCAGTCTTCATCTAGGCCTGTCTTCAGCACTACCATCTGTCTTTTTATCAATGATGTAAAGAGCTAGCACAAAGAATAATTGCACCTCACTTTTCCATCTTTAGGATTTCTTCAGATGGAGAAAAAAATGCATATCCTTAGAAGAAATCTTCACTAATGTAGACAACAGCAGTAGCAATTTTACTCTAAGAAAGGTCCTTGTATTCATTCTCTCCAGCCAACAGTCTGTGCATCACAATAAAATGCTACAATGGGCAACATGACAACAGGGAGTGTCATGGTCAGTCTGAACCCAGGTGAAACCCCAATATTAAAGATAACCTTTTTTAAAAAAAGTTTAAAAATGCCCCAGACACTGTTAAACCTTGCAAAAATTCAGGCAAAAACATGAAAGCCCATAAGATGTCTAGGTGAGAATTGGTGATCTTGCATTTCGGCCATTTAAAATGGTTAATTAAAAGAAAAGAGTTCTTGCTCCTTTGTGAAGTAGTGCCTGAAAGGCTATTGAACCCAATTTATTATTTGGAATCGATAGAACTATCTGCTTGCTATACATAGATCTATTCACTTATTGTATCTTTCACAGTTTAAATGCAGAGTATATTCCAGTGATGCTATCAAGCTCATAATTATTAGCTCAGACATTAAATCTATAGGTTTGGAATGAGCCTTGTCTTTGTTCCTATGATTTTTCATTGCTTTTTTTTTTTTAATGTTGATTGCCACAATGAACTGTAATGGGGCATTATTTCCATGTAGTAATGGGTGATAATCTTACTATTAATTGTGAAAGGTTTGAGATATCCTTGTGTACAGTTTGTTTTATACTATACTGTTGGAGAGGACACCAACAATTCTCCTAAAGCAACGTTTACATGAAATGCAGATGGCAAACCTTTGAACAAAACAGCGGAAGGCTCTCAAGAGAAGAATTTCAACGACAGTAACAAAAGCTATCATGTGGTTTGAAATATCTTTATATTGTTACTTAGGTTTCATCCTTATGAATTTAAAAAGAAATTCCTCGGAACAAAAGAAGGAAAAAATCTTCCAACATTGGATTCTTTTCTTCTTTCATTTTTCAAATCATAAACAGAACACATCCCACTTTTCATCAGTGCAGGGTTTTAAAAAAAAGTTGGCATAAAAATTCATTTTTTAAAATCTTTCATCTCTTTTGTATCTAATATTCCTTAATAATCACATTTGCAGGATGTTTTCCCTGATACGGTACATTTTTGTGTATTACTTTCACCAGTGCATGTATATTTGTCACATTCTATTTTGAAACTGGAGAATTGCACTACAAAATCAGTGTAAATTTGGAATTTGGAATTTTTCTGGTTCATACATGAGATGGAAACATGAGTATTCATTTATATACAAAACTAAATTAATTCCCTCCTCCCTAATGAAGTGGACAAACATTCTGATTAGATTAGGACTGTCACTCTCACACTCTGTTTTTCTATGAAGATGTATAACAATATATTACAAAATATGTTCAAGATTATTACAATTTTTGTTAACAATTTTAAAAAAAAACACTGGGTATGAGCAATCATAATAGCATATAAGCTGTCCTGTTGGATTGGGCAAGTTCCCCATTTTGTTTCCCAAAGGACCATTGAAGTTTTTCCTGGAAGTCCATAAGCAATCCATGAAATATTGATACTCATGATTCCAGCCCTATCAATTCAGCACCATCATTTTAGATCCCCACCCTTTTATAATCAGTAGCATTCAATGCACGGGAAGCACACAGTACTGCTTAAAAGTTTGTGAACCCTTCTGAATTTTCAATATTTCTGCATAAATATCACCTAAAATGTGATTTGTTCTCCACACAAGGGGACAAGGCCATACAACCTTATATGCTGTCATTTGGGCTACTGTAGGTGCAAGCAAGGGAATTCCCAGTTAGGAATCAGAAATGCAGAGAATTATAGAAAATATTGTCCCTCTGGGTGCATCTGGGTGTGTCTTTGGTAGGATTGGAGAAATATTTGCTGTATTTAATTTTTTTTTAGAAAAAGGGCCCACCTTTGATATTCTGAATCTTGAGCATGCTCTTTTCACTTGATGCTAGTTAGATAACTATTTCAGCAATCAGATTATCCTTGCAGAAGCAAAAGGATAAATATTAGGAATATCAATGCATACTATCCTGGTTATTATTGTACTAAGGAAAAGGCTCATATTTTCCCAGCGATAAAGGGGTGGAGAAAAGGAACAAATTGATTATCTTCTATGAAAGAAGATTGTGTAGCGGTGAAGCTAAAGCAAAAAGGAATGAAAGAAAACATTGGGCGGTGCCTTCTTGGACCAGGAAAACCTGTTTGGAATCTTGAGAGCATACTATGCGTGCTATCACATATGGCCACTATAGGGTGGGTCTTGTACATTTATGATTTTTCCCACAACCTTGGGGAAATAGCCAGAGAGCAGCCTTGCACCAGAAGGCAAACCTGAGAGGATCCCCTCTGCCATTCCTTTATTTTCTCACATTGGAGGCCCTGCATCACCTTACCTAGGTCTTTGGGAACTGGTGGAGTTCTTCTTGACTTGCAGTCCTTCCTTCCTTCCTTCCTTCCTTCCTTCCTTCCTTCCTTCCTTCCTTCCTTCCTTCCTTCCTTCCTTCCTTCCTTCCTTCCTTCCTCCCTTCCTCCCTCCCTCCCTCCCTCCCTCCCTCCCTCCATCCCTCCTTCCTTCCTTGAATTTCCTTCTGGGCTGTGTGCAGGATCACAGAAAATAATGGAAATAAAGATGATATTTTCCATCAGCCAGTTTCTCATTGGTATCTACAGCAACCTACAGTGAAGCCAGAATGACTATCTATGCATGGTGATATCCTCAGGCAAAAGACACCCTGATGTATTTGCGTCCCATCATCTGACAGAATTGCATAACCTGTGGCATTTGTGTAATGATGTTGTTAGTGATGTTATTGCACATTCCATCATTTCCTGCATTGCCTCTCCCTGTGGAAGCCCAGGCAGTTTCCCATTGTCTCTGTCATTTTACAGCAAAGGAGCTAAAAGTATATAAGTCAAGCTGAGTGGCAGAGAACTTGGAGTGTATGAAAGGAGTTATCTGCTTGCCTATCTGTGGTGTAGAGGTTGCTGTGCTGTCCGTACATACAAAGAGGACTACTAAAAGCAGTGGGATTTGAGTTAAAGATAGATGAGCTGTCAAATTGGTTCTTTCACCATGATGGGGCCAGAGCTCAATAGGCTCCAGTGTTATCTGCCTTCCAGTAACAGGTGAAGGCAAAGCATTTGCAGAGGCTGTTTGCATGTTGACACCAGGAATTATTCTTGGATTGTGTTCAGTATGCCTTTTATTATGGATGTTATCTGTTGTCTTTTTGTCAGCTACCAAGAATCTATTTATGATTGCAGGAAGATATACATTAGATTAACGACAAATAATTCTACACATTTCCAGCCATTGCCCATAGCAACTAAAAGGTTTGGAAAGAATGCTGTGCAAAAAAAGACTGCGTGCTCTGTCCATTGAGCAGTCATGAGATGGTTCATTCCAGAAATGACAATCAGATTTATGTAATCTGCCTTACATTGTCTAAATCTGTGTCCTTTGAATGTTAATCACAAACGCCAAATCTTTTCTGGTCTTGTCATCATGCTCTGGCGCAGTGTCACTTTGGTCTTATGGTATGGTCATCACAGTCAGGCCAAGTTAGCTCTTCCTGTAGTGACAAGGAATGTTGGACAATCTATTGTCATCTTTTGCTGACTGTGTGATTCTGCTCCCTGGACATTTTCGTCCATCTCATTGAAGATTCACAGTGTTATCCCAGTCATAAAGGATCACAGCATCTTGGCAATTTACTGTCATATTTGATTCAGGTTATGAATGTTTTACTTATTTATTTTCAATCACTGTTTGTACATTTTTTTAATATAAAACTGCCACGAGCATGGATTAGATTTTGAGTTTTTAATTCTTGATGCTAGACTTTTTGAATTTTTTTTTTAAAAAAACTCTAGGCTTTGATTGGACCAATTTTGTTACAGCACTGGAAGCCTTAAGAATGTGTGGGTTTGTTCATTTACATATCGTAAGCAAAAAAGAAAAAGTTCAATTACACTACAAAGAATGTTCACTGTTAAGTCAGTTTCACATGATAAATAGCATTCCTAGTTACACCTTCAAAGGAGGTGCCAGGTTCAGGAGACTGCCCCTCTCCCTGCTCCACGTCAGACATGGACACTCACCATCCAAAATCACCTGTAAGCAACTACCTAAATTGGAGAATTTCCAACTGTCAGTATTTTCATTTTATTTGAATTAAGATACAGCTTTTTTTCCTTTCTTAGTTTCAAGTCCTTTTCCACAACTTGTTCAGGGTTCCCATAGTCTCCATAGGACAAGAAGGTTTTAAAGAAAAACGCTTCTCTTGACTTTAGCCCAAGTTTTCAGGTGATTTTTTTTTATCACCAAGTTCATCGAGATTTTGAAAAGCATAGAGAAGGGGTGGAACATGAGGCATAATATGGAATAAAAATCCTGCAATCCATCCAAAAAGACCAAGATCCATTATAAACATTACCTCCTAATTCCATCTTGGAGAGATCTCCATCTTGGAGATCTTTTCTTTTTCTTCAAAAGAAAAAATCAATGATATTGAATGTTTCCAATAAATTCTAGAGAACCAAGTGCGTCACTCTGCTCCATTCATTCCCAGTCACTAACCAAGTCTAAAGTGAGACTGGGAAAGTTCCAAATAATCAGTATCTCTCCAGATTTGAGAGGCTATCATTTTTCCTACATTACTGACCATGTCCTTTAATATATCCATCATAACTGCAAACTTTATCATAATAAGGCCTTTTTCAGTATCTCTACTCAAGATTATTCTTTAAACCATTGTTTCCTTTTCATAACAATATCCTAGGAACTCTAGTTTCATATGCTGAGCTGGTAGACTCTAAGTGAAAATTCTGAGTACATTTGTTAAACTAACATAATCAATATATTATGGGGTGGACTGGGCAGTTTTTCTAATATATATACTACGGGCATTTGCTTTGTTGAATTCTCCATGTTTCCCATATGAACATGGGAAAGGACTCTTAATTCTATAGCTCTAGATTGAAGCCCACAAAATCTGAATCTGATTTTGCTTATTTCTGAAGCATCCCCTCAGAAAAAAACATATATTTCGTTCACTAGAGACAATATTACAAAATGAAAGATATGGCTGAAACACAGCAGAAATATAGGACTTTACTTTTAAGTTATTTCTGGGGCCTAATTCTTTTCCTAGGAAACGTAACATGCCAAGACCTAGAGCTTCTGGAACTTTGTGCAGAGGCTGTCCTTTGAAACCTTGATCTTATGTACAATTCTTGTTTTCAAAATATCAGATGAGCTTCTCTGTGCCCTGATCTCTGAATTGAGGAAAGGGCAGAAACCCTTATACTTCACTGTCCCTTTTGGATCTTAATGTAATAATGATGCCATATACTATTATTGCTGCAAGAAAACTTAGCAAGCTGGACAAAACTCCGGCAAATTGTTACATACTTTTTTGACATGAAAGGATGCTTTTCCACCCTCAAAGTCAGAAACTCTTTGCTTTGTACCCCACCCCCACCAAAAAAAGAACAGTTTAGGAAACAGAAGCAAGAACAGTCTTCAGTGACAAGGTCAGCTTACCTCTAGACCTCCTTACTCAATTCATAATCCATTGCTTTTTTTTCCTGTTTCCTTGTGTCCATTGTTTGATTGTTCTACTACATTGTATCATCCATACTTTCTTTTCGAAGGCTTTTATTTCAACTTCAGTGCATAGAAAGCTGAGGCTAATATCTCATAGGCAGATAATAGGAAACATGGATAATGTTCTCCATCTGGATGGGCAGGTGCATTGAACAGCATTTCTTCCTCTTCTTCAGGAGAGAACACTACTAAAAAAATTCCCAGGATTGTTAACTAAACTGAGATTTTTTTTAAAAAAAGCGTTCACAAATCATTTCTGTGCTGTTGCCAAGAGAACTATATGGATTTGTTCAGATAGTCATCAAGAGATTATTTCAATTCAGATGAGACTAGCTGATCTCATCTGATCTCAACAAGCTGAGGAATATTGGACTTGGTTCATTGGATGAGGAACCATTATGAAATCCCAAAGCTGTAAGATAGACTGGAAAGTTAAAAGAGAGAGAGAGAATGACAGAGAGGAGTGAGAGAAGAAGAAGGCAACAGCAAATCACCACCACACTGCTGCCAAGAAAGCTATGCAGATAGCTCTCTTGGTAGACATCAGAAGTCAAGTTTCACTCGGAGGAGACTTTACTTTTAACTCTAAGCAGGACAAAATGGGAGTCACTCCTCTTTCTTGTCCTAATACACATCTCTTTGTGTGGGGGGGTGCATATTTGTATTTCATTCAATGGAAACGTTTTTCCAACACAGATTGCAACACTCAGTGAAATCTGCCTGAAAGTTAGGGTCTCAATCCACTTGCTAAAATGAGATGTACCGGTACTAAAGGGTGAAGTTGCCTGATTAGCATCACAAGTACTTTGGTCTTAAGGACAAGAATCTTTCCCAAAGAAATGGCAGGGGGAGGGAGGCAAAAATCACAGCAAATAGGTGGTGGTGTTTTTTGTTTTCATTTTTTTAAAGATATATTATGTTTTTTGACAGGGTATCTACTACATTTTATAAGATTATAGTTATAGGCTACCATATCTGGGCTGCAAAAATCTGATCAATACATTAGCCTCTTACTCTTTGCAATCATCCATTGGTTGTGGAGAGTTTATGGTCCAGACATGGTAGCCCTACATTATGAGGACTTTGAGTAGATAGGGGGGGGGATAGACAAATATTGCATAACATGCCATAAGGTACCAAACTCTGCATTATTCCAAGTTCTTTGTTCTCAGTGATATACCTGGGAGGAAGAGATGTTAGATGATAGATAGGTAGATAGATAGATAGATAGATAGATAGATAGATAGATAGATAGATAGATAGATAGACAGATGATAGAGATGATAGATGATAGATAGACAGACAGACAGATTCATAGGCTAACATTCTGCATTAGATCCATCCAAGTTATTATTCATGTCACAGTCCAAATCTCTAAGTTCTGGGCATTAGGAATCAAGAAAAGCAACAGTCACATAAAACAAAGGAGGAACTGTAGCACAGTTAGGGCCAAATAACATATGTCTTTCAAGACTTCACTAGCAATTATGTATTTTCCCCCCATTACTCAAATGCAAATGCAGGCTGCAATTTGCTTTGTCAAAAAAAGGGTTCACCAGAAGAAATAGCTCATATTTTAATGATGCTAGCCATAGACAAAGAATGAGTAATCTAGGCAATGGTGGGAGAACTGCTTAAGACCCCTGGTATCTAACATGTTGAGTTTCAGTGATCATTGAATCCCATTGTTTACTTCTGAGTAAGGAAAAAAATTATAGCTGCCAGTTTCCCCCTTAGAAGTATCTCCCCATTATTCAAGTTTGTGACTTATGTACACACTTAACAATTTCCTGACTTGTTTTCTTGTTGTTGAATCCAAACTTTTGTAACTGAAGAAGCATCAAATCATTATAGTTCCATATAGGAAAATATAAGATATGCCTGGATGGGGGGAAAGCTGGAGGATTTAATTAGAATTAAGCTAGTCCTGACAGCTGTGTGTTGAGCAGGATAATAAAATGATCTAAACTATAATGAAGGGTCTGCGTTAGAGAACATATCACACTTACAGACTGTTGGTGGCTAAGTGAGAACAGATTCACTGTAGGTGCAGACCAAAACAGAAAGAACAGAGAACTAAATTGCAAATGGAAATGAAATCCAATTATTCCACAGGCCGTTGATATCCTATTTTCCTCCTGCTTATGGAGTGATTGAGATTACCTTGCTGAATTAACAGTTTTTACTATCCACAAAGTAATGTCACAATGAAGTCTGCCTTTCAAGTTCTCAAAATAATAATAATAACAACAACAATTTCCCTGTGAAATTTTCTTCTGTTTTTCTATCTTATTTTCAGTGTATTGAATTTATCTTTGGACATCACTTGATAATATTTATTTAGCTTACTTTATTTTCAACCATACTGTATATTCCACCACCACCACCACCCCCGGCCCCAAGTTATACAGGTCTCTGGAAGCTCTGTGACTGCTCGCATGAGCCAGTGTGAAAAAGTGTCTATCTTCCTTGGAAAGAAATTGTAAAATCAAATCAAATGAAAACCGATAGAAAAAATCCATAATTTTTTTGCACAGCCCTAGTACAAAACGAAGTTGTGCATATTTAATTTCGTGTGCTTTTTTCCCCTGTTATCTAGTATGAAGGGGGAAAATATTCAGAGCTGTTGGCTGGATCATTTCCATATTCCTTTTATTTCTTATTTTAAGACAATGGTGCTTGCTTATTTTCTGACTTAAGGATGGCATTTGAGCCAATCTAATAGTACAGTTGTTTTATCAAACATGCTGCTGTAGCAGCTGGGTGGACCTATTTGAAGCATATGCTTACCAATATAAAAAAATCTCAAGAGCTGAAGATACATTGAATCACATTTTAATCAGCTGGCTTTCTTTCCTTTACATGTAGAGATGGGGTAATAACAAGGAAACTAATTGACTAACTTTCAAAGAAATTGGCCACAACTACATAGAAAAAATAACACAGAGCAAGTCAAAATGAAATTTCAGTTTTCTGCTCACCTTTTCTTACCCTGCTTTACTTTCTGGTCCCTTGCTTGCTATTTTCTGAATTATAGGTAGCCTTTTACTGATTGGGAATGTCACTTACCTCAATGTTGAAAAATGTCACTTATCTCAAAGTTCCTGTTGGCTGACACCCATTCCCCCAAATTTTGCTCTGAGTTGTCAGCACTATATGGAAACCATGAAGGAATCTTCACCTGACACAAAAGCTGCATTTATTTATTTATTTATTTATTTATTTATTTATTTGAAAAATCTATAGCCCTTATTGGCATCAAATATATCCCCTGTTTCGTCTCATTCTTCATCATGGAAATCTTTCTTCGTTTACTTTATTGCCCAATTTGTGATGGACAAATCTCTTGATTTTGCTTTCTCCACACTTCCCTCTATTCAGCCTCAAATTCTTCATATCCACTCAAAGAAATGTGTACATTTTGATCAACCCCTATCAGAATAAAGGCATTTTAACAATGTTCTTACTAATCTTTATGGGATAAAAACAAACACTGCAGTTTAAAGCATGAAGAGGATAGAAATATTATTATAAATCACTAGCACATGGAAGTTAAAGGCAAGCAGACTGTTAATTAAAAAAAGAAAAGAAAAATGTAATCTAATTCAGAGTTAGCAACAGTATGACATGTACAAGGAGGTGTATACAATTTTATGCCTGGAATGCCATTTGCATTTTTAAAATCCCAAGTTCTTCCCATCTTTGTTATGAAGAAATTTGTAAAATGTGATTAGTTCTGATTAAAAAAAAAATAAACTGAACAAAATTCCCAGCCATCTCTATAAATCATATTCCCTTTCCCCCACTCTGATTAGAGCTTGCATGTCAGCATAACACAGATTTAATTATTAAGACGTCATAACAAGCTTAGGAGGCCATCAGAATATTAAAAACTGTCTTCTTAGAATGTTTGGAGGTATAGCGAATTCAGCATTCTGGAGTGAATTCTGATTTAGTTACAGTTAGAGCTGACTCATTGAAATCATTGGGATAAGAAAATTGTGACCAGTTTAAATTGTACTGATTTTATTAGTTCTGTGCAAAGCATGACTAAATCTGGATTCTACCCTCTTTTCAACAGCCAACTATTTCTGAAATTTCAAGCCAGGGTAGAAAGATGATGAGTACTCCCTGTTTATTTGTCCTCTATGACTGTATGTCAGCTTTTATAGAATTACTCTTGTTAGCAATCCTTTTGAAAGCCTCCTCATCTGTATGTCAACCAGTTCAGTAATTCTTTATCAGTATGTGAATCTGTCAATAATGGCATACATATGTTCAACGATTCCATCTTATCAGTTACAATGAATGTGTGTCTTGACTCTAACCATCTGGATCTGAACGTGCACATTGGACTGAACCTTTTGGCATGGCTCACACAGTTTATATCTTCCCATCTGTTCTTCTATCTCCAAATTGCCAGAACAGTCAATCTTACTGAAGGTCTTAGAGCTGAAGTCATTCTGTAGAGAAGTACAACTAACCTGTGAGATAGGCTGATCTAAGAGTGACTGCCCTAAAGTCATCTCGAGAGCTTCTGTGACTGATGGTGGACTTGAACCTGGAAGTTCCCAGTGCCAGTCCAACTCCTTAACCAGTACACCACATTAACAATGATTGAACTGTCAGATCAACTCAAGTTGATTTGAAACATCAGTCCAATCTGAATGGGTGAATCAACCAAAATGACTTAGAAAACACATTTAAATCAAATCTTTGCTTATATCTTAATTGAACCACTCCTTGAATAGGCTATTCTTCTACTCGAGCTTCGTGCTTGTCTCATCAGCCCTCCCACTATCCAATAGAATTGCAGATGTCAGGGTGATCTGGCTGTGGCATCTGTCGCCCAACTGATCACCAGGGTCAATCCACTGATCTGGCTGGCTAGGTGGGTATCCACTTCCTCCCTCACCACTTCATTGCCTCCCTCCTGAAGCTGCATGCTGAGTGGAATAGGACAATCATCCCAGATAGGAATGTGCCATTCTGCTACAACCTCCAAACAAACAAACTCCAGTAGGTTGTGTGTGTGTGTGTGTGTGTGTGTGTGCCTTCAAGTCAGTATTGACTCCTGGCAACCCCCTGGACTATCCCTGCAGTTTTCTTGGCAAGATTTCAGAAGTGGTTTGCCATTGTCTTATTCCTAAGGCTGAGAGAAAAGGACTGGCCCATGGTCACCCAGCTGGCTTTGTGCTCAAGGCAGGACTAGAAGTCACGGTCTACACCAACTGGCTCTAGATTACACATGCTTGTCCAGTTATACCTAAGCACTTCAGCCTAAGAGCAGCTGAAAAATGTTGGATGTTAGAAACCAGAATGCAGATGTTCTAGGTAGACTAACATAAAAGCATTTTGGAATTGGATTGCCAGTGCCTGCTTCTTCCCAGGGCTGAGAGAGAGGGACCAGCCCAAGGTCACCCAGCTGGATTTGTGCCTAAGGCAGGACTAGAATTCATGGTCTCCCAGTTTATAGCCTGGTGCCTTAACCACTACACCAAACTGGCTCTCTCCAGTAGAACTGCCATCCATAAAAAAGATAAGCAACAAAACCCAGTAAAATAAAAAATAAATGTGTGAGTTATAAATAACTTTATTAGATCCTTGTATTAAACTTTACAACACACTTTGCTAATCATAAAGACCCTGATAGTAAAAGCCATAAGGGACAAAAGGCATAACAAAACTGGGGCCCCTACATCCCAAACATAAACTAAAAGCCCAGTTTTTCTCTCTGGTGCTCAAACCTTGGTGTCCAAGGGAGGACATGGTAAAGCTGATGTAGCATTCGCCTGCTTGGTGACTGGCACAGAGGGGGACATTGCCAACTGCGTAATAGAAGAGGAGGCCTTGAGCAAAACATTCTTGGTTGAGGGGCTGTCACACTGATGGAACCCTTTAGCTTTAAGGAGCAGTGACGGGAGCAACAATGACTTATTCATTTTATTTATTTAAATTTATTAGAGCCGCCCAACTCTGATGGACTCTTTTAAGGATGACCAGAAGCTGCTGTTCTAATTACTGCAAAGACAGGAAGCTTTCCAAGAATGATAAATGATGTTTGGCAAACCCAGATAACTGGTGTGAGACCCTTAGCAGCTGCCCTAGAGTGCCAGCTGCTAATGCAAGGTCTCCTTGCTAATACAAGGAGGAGGAACGACAGGACCAGAAAGCTACAAGAATTGATCGTGGGCTTCCTTCAGTGGTGAAATGCTAAGTGATGTCTATCCCTGGGGCTTATAGGTTTCAATTTTTGAGTCTCTTCCGTTTGCACATACAACTTGTGTCAATTCCATCTGCAAGTGGGGAAACAAGGTTGGTTGTATGTTTAAGCAAATGAAGGTTTCTTGATACACCAACGTGAGACTGCCATATATAGAATTTTAAGTTAGATTATAACTTTTGAAGAGGCCATTACGATTTTATTGCACTATCTCTAGTGATGATTAATGCAGATCACCAGAGGCTAAACGCATCCTATCATTGCTAACATGCTCTATAATTATGCATCCCTGTCCGGGTTCTGGTAATTTTGGATTTAAAAAGCAAGGTTCTCCACCAGAGTGCAGTCCTTGTAAAATATTACAGACATGTTATCATATAAATGAGGTTGCTTTGACATGATAGCAGTCTAATAAATCCAAAGGGAAGATTTGGAGACAAGATATGTCAAAGGCAAACCCACGCTGTCTCTTAATCTTTGACATAAACTGTTTATGTTTTCTGAGTTCAACAATCATGATCTGATAGGTTAGCTTTGATGATTTGGAGACGAAATGGAGGAGTTTTCCAGCCCCTCCCCTTCCTTCTGGTTTATTTCAAAGGTACTCATTTTTTGTGAAATGAAAGGCTGCATCCGTTGCCAAGGTCTAATGGGAAGCAAAATCAGAGTTTTATATTGACTTCCCAAGATGCGATTTTGGGACAGAGTGTTACTAAAAACACATTTCTTTATTTTGTTTGAATTATTTGCTACCAGACTTTCTGAATCATTGAATTGTGAAAAGTCATTTTACTGCATGACGAGTTGAATTTCTTTCTGGGCAAACAGCACTTGCGAAAATCAGTATGAATCAGCACATGTCTGGGGCCAAAAAGAAATCTGCTTTTTTTCCCTGACATGTTCTCATTCAGTTCCACTGAAAGATTTCTTTCTTCCAAGGGAGAAGAGAATTTTAGATTTTTTTTTCATGGGAGTGTATGTTCTTGTACTTATTTAGTACACAAGGAGCACAGGGCAAAAAAGGTGGAGGGTGTGACTGCACAATCAATTTAAACATCTGTCATTTGTGTTGCAAGCATGTAAAAAATGGGGTGGAGTTTCAGTTGGGTGGTTTCACCCACCATCTTGACTTTTTTGACACCCCATACCCACCAGACAACTCTGAAAAGGACTGTAACTATGTGTGAATGGTTTTCATTATACCCTCATCTTTGCAGAGTTTAGAAGCCTCCATGGTTCCTGTTCACTTTTATTCAGTCCCAGATAAAGATATCAGAAACAAATTGTTCTGACTGGACTTTTTCAGACCTAGCATATGGGATGGAAAAATGGATAATAGGGGAAAATATCAGCATCCTCTGCCACTTGGCAATTAAGAAGTAATCTCAGACATCATTAAACATGTTAAAATCAATAAGATACAGAAGCTTCTTTTGCAATAAAAGAAAACATTGTGGAAATTGGAAGACACAATTTGGTGCAATGTTAATTATTATCCTTTGTTTTCTTTACAATAGCTTTTAAAAACGGCCTTTTTTTCCCACAAGCTTGTTTGGTAGTTTCAGTCTATTTGTTTCTTGTCTTCTCTCACTCTCATTTTATTATGACGTTCACTGTACTGCTAACTTTAAGATGAATTGTTTGCTTTTAAGCCTATTATGTTAGATAATATTTTATGACTTCGCGGAGGCAGGAAAGCATACAGTGACAAAACCCATAGATTTCTTGAGGATATCTTAATGATTGATTTACTGATTGTCTGAGGTTCTTCCCTGGATGTCAAAAAAATAAGTCTGTAAGAGCATTTAAATTAATGGATCAGTTCTACCTAGAAGTGTTTTATTTCAGCATATTATATTGACTGGGTCAGAAAATGTTGCAAAATCTAGAATTCAACTGGTTTCCATAAGAGGCATTTTTGTGATGGGCACTTTGTCTGTACCGAATGAAAAATAGAAATAGAAATGGCCGCAATCAGATAGGGGAGTCTGCAGGGAGGAGTAAAAGAAAGGAGCAGTGCCCCACCTCTTTTCTATGTCACAATGCATGTAAAAAGGGCAGGGCTCCGATCCCATGTTGGTGGCTGTCATCTTGACATTTTTTAACCCCACTTTCTGCAGGCACTCCCGGACAAGGTAAATCTTGACTTTGTAGCCCAGCTGCAGGCACCCCTGGAATCAAGGATACAAAATTCCAACTTGCAAGCTTCATGTGGTCCACCAAGATGGATCATCTCGCCTTATACCCATCCTTTATTTATAGATTTGGGAGATGCAGATGAGAACTTTCATATTAAAAAAGCAAACTGAATTAATCACTGGACCATCTCTTGCAGAGGTTATCCAACATTTGTATCTGTTGAAGAAAATAATTGTCTGCAAATACTAATACTATATCAGTTTCCCTCCCAGAAAGACCATGAAGACTGCAATGTATTATAAGACATTCTCTTTCCAATGCATTATCTTCTTTGTATCCATGAATTCCCATAATAACCTTGCCATCTTTAGTATCCAAGTTGTTTCCAAAACTACTTTTTCATTGAGATAAGGAGCTAAAGGCCCGAAAGAAGCTTGTTTCACTAAATAACACCATATTCCACTGCAAATATTTAATCATAATTATATTAAGAAACATTTATAAAAAGTTAAGCAATAAAAATTAAACAGGATGGAGCACACAAAGGGGTGGGGGAAAGGGACAGTAAGGATTAAGTGGAGTCATATACAGAATAGATTATATTTAATGAAAATTTCCTTGGTGTTCAACATTTTTATTATACTTAATAGCACTGCACTTCATTTTTGTGTCTGATAATTGTGTATACTTAATGAATGCCCTCTCTTATTTCCCCATTGAGCCATGACAGAAATTAATAAACCCAATTCTGTAGGTTTAAGTTTAATTCTGTTGAAATCTATAAAGTGGCTACATTTTCACTTAATGGAAGACTGGAATGAAATGAGCTTCAGTTTCCAAGCAACTCAAGAGGTAAAATTTATTGGCTTTGCTTTGTTTTTCTCTTTGTTTCCCCCTCCCTCATTCAGCAATTGCTAGGTTTTAACAGTACAGAACAGCCCTAACAGACAAAATAGGTCATGAAAACCAAAATAAATTAAATTAATTTTTTTTAAAAAATCCATTAATCACCTAGATTTTTTTTTCTTACCAGCCTGGCCAGTAATGATTAGTAAAGATAAATGTGTGGCTTTATCATTTAATAAAGACGGAAAGCATGGAAGAAAATCAAGACTGACAACTATAAAACAAACTTATCTGCAGCAGTGAATAACACTAAAGCAATGTGCTTAGGGCTGAGTAATTTACTTCTTGTCACATTGCATTGGGTGCTAAATGTAGAAAATTAAATAATGCCATGTTGAATTACTACAGTATATAATTGCCTGGACTTGTTACAGTAGTGTATTTGAAAGCTGGGAGGGCCAAAGAGTCCAATGGAGAATATACTCAGTAATCTTAAGAGAAGGTCTCTGCTGACCCTCTCAAACTGCCAGTGAATATTTTTCCCCAACGATGAATGCAAATGGGACATGGTCTGGTTTTTTCAAGCTCAAGGATAGCCGAACACTTTCAGCTAGTGGACACTCCTGACATTCTGAGAGATGTTTTACAGGTGCCATCACAAAAGGACTGCCTTGTGGAGCTTCCACATTCACCAAATATTTGTCACAGGAGGAAGGGTCAAGCGAAAAGCCATCCATTTACTTGAAGACAAACAGATGATGCTAGTTCAGTGTTGTCCAAACTTGGCCACTTTAAGATGAGTGGACTTCAATTCCCAGAATTCCCCAGTCAGCATGGCTGGCTGGGGAATTCTGGGAGTTGAAGTCCACTCATCTTAAAGTGGCCAAGTTTGGACAACACTGTGCTAGTTCATGTCATTCCTTCTGGTTCCTAGGATGGTCTCTTCCTTCCTCACCACAGTTCCCTTCTATAATTTTTTTTTCTGGGCAGGTGGGTCTCTTTCAAAAAAGAGCTCTTGGCTGAAGACACCCACCATTTTTATTTTCTAAGTATATTGCAGGGCGCAGCTACACTGTTCTTAGAGTCATCCTTGAACATATTTTTGGAGGCTCATGCTTTGCACTACTATATTTTTATTATGGTTGGTCACATAGTCAGCTAGATGTTTAGACCAGATTTGGCATTTTTATCCCCCTCTTGAGTCCTTCCCAGGGACCTAGGATAGGCAGATGTTGTTGTCTGCTGGTGTTAAAGGTATTGTTGCAGGATATAAACTGTTCCAAGTAAAGCTGCCTTTTGCAATTGACTTTTGAGTAAATTGACTATTATTCCTAGTGAGGCATTACCTTGATGTGGCTGTGGGGTTTGCGTGCTCTGAGGAGGATGAAAGCTATGCCAGAGGTTCAACCATACTGGACAGGTCTTATTTATTTTTATTATTATTATGGTTGGTCACACAGTCAGCCAGATATTTAGACTGGATCTGGCATTCTTATCCATCTATCAAGTCTTCCCAGGGACCTGGGATAGGCAGATGTTGTTTGATGATGTTAAAGGTATCATTGCAGGATACCAAATAAAGCTGCCTTTTGCAATTGACTGATGGTGATTCTGTCAATGCTGATGGTCTTCCAGTGGTGCTCCAGATGTTTTGGGATCGCACCCAAGGTGCCTATTACTATTGGTATTATCTTTGCTTTCTTCTGCCACAGTCGTGCTATTTCTATTTGCAGGTCTTTGTATTTTGTGATTTTCTCCAGTTCTTTCTCTTCTATTCTGCTGTCTCCATGTGTTGCAATGTCCACTATCCAGACTTTTTTGTCTTTCTTATCAACAGTTGTTAAGTCTGGGGTGTGTTGTTGTGGTTATTTGCCTTTGAGTCAATGTTGACTTCTGGTGACTGCCTGGACTAGTCCCTGCAGTATTTTTTCTTGGCAAGATTTCAGAAGTGCTTTGCCTTCTTCCCAAGGCTGAGAGAGAAGGACTGGCCCAAGGTAAACTAGCTAGCTTCATGCTGAAGGCAAGACTAGAACTCACCGTCTCTAGACTAGAACTAAAAGCTCACTCCCAATATTTTCCATCCCAAACTAGTAGATAACTATTGTTCTACTTTTTGGCAGTCATAAGGCTGAATTTCAACCACAATGCAAGGAGGTGCTGGGGGCTACACAAATGGTCTTCTGGATCTGCATATGGCCTGCAGGTATTGGTGGGCCATCCCTGCTGTAAACAAACCCAAGGTTTGATCAAAACTCAAGCGAGGCCTACTAGGTTGAGAAATCTTTTGATATGGGCATGCCATTATTCAGTTATCAATCAGATCATCATTTAATCCAGCCATATCTATTCTATTTGAAGAAAAGTACCCCCTGACCATTGTTTGTTGTGGTATTTATTTTATGGAGTAGCATTAAACAGGGCTGTATCTCTATATTGGGGGCAGTATCTCATTTTTGAATTGCATGTCAGTAGCCACATTCCAAAAATAGGCACAGCAGGTACAAAGGTGCAGGGAGGGGCCAGGATATTAATTCATGTCATGTAATTTCAATGCATCTTAATTTGTATACAACTAATATGATTACCTCCCAGGTATATTACAATTAATATAATTATTTTATGTGATTAAAGTGTATTAAATATTGCAAATATATTTATATCCCATGACATATTAATGATTATCATTCAGAAATAAGGTTTGGAAGGATCAGTGAAGATTATTCATGCTTGTTCTAATAATAAACCCATGAGAAACTTTAGAAGTCAATAGTACGCTATATCAATATGATAAATAAATAAGTCTCATAAGTAAATAAAGGATGCCAAATGTTGTATGATTTTAATATGACACTATGAAGTCCTGTGCCAAAATTAATTCAAAAGCCAGATTAACACATTTTGTACAACATGACAATGATGAGGACAAGGGAGGGAATTTTTAGAAAGCCAACAAGAAGGATTTTTACCCAGGAAAATGCTTTCAGAACATAAAGAGTTTACTAAATCTGTGTAATATTTTTAACTGCTGGGCCCATTTGCATTGATCTTACTGTGTTGTGTTTGTAGTTATAAAAAGAGGCAAAAGATTGCTTTTTTTGCCTTCTAGTCTCATTTTTTGTTTAAAATGGACAAAACATGGAACCATGCATTTGTCAGCAGGATGATAAATTAATCATCTAAAGCAACATTTGCCAGGGTCACTTTCTCTGTACTATTTTCAGCTCTTGCAATCATTTCAATGATGATGGGACAGAACTGAACTTCTGAAAGACAGAGGAGTAAAAATGAATAAACAAGCCACCAGCACACCTCTTTTTATTTGTTTCATATTAGGCTGATGACACTGCTCTGAGAGCTGAAAATGCAAACGATCTTCAAGCTCTAGTTATACAAGTCCAAGAACACAGTGATAAAAATAGGACTACAATTAAATATGAAAAAGACCAAACTCCTGAGAACAAGTACACCAATCTGCCTTAGAACCGACAATGAAGATATGGAACTGGTGAGTAACTTCTGCCTTTGAGGATCACCCATAAGCAGTCAAAATATGAGCCACACACCTGCACTTGACAGACTAGCAATGAAGGCCTTGGAAAAGATAGTCAGATGTCAGAATGTGTCAGAATTGTGCAGGGAATGGCTTTCCCATGACACTCTATGGGAGGGAAAAGTTGGACTTTGAAGAAGCAGGATAGAAAAAGAATTGTCAGCCCCACAAGATTCCAGACCCAAAAAAATCAACTCCACAGGAAGACTAGAACTATATTTTCTTGGTAGGCTATAATAACTGAATCTTGAGCCTGACAGTGCTTTTCCTCCCCTCCCTCTTATATCCCAATGAGTCAAGAAGGGGCCAGCCTGAGTCTCTTCTTAATATTATCTCTGCTCCCAGGACTTAAGGAATGCTTTTACCCTTTTTGCCTGTGTAACAGTTTCTGAAAATTTGCTTCAAGGCCATCTCTCTGGCTCTCTACAAGTATTGACACTTTTCAAATTTGGTGCTGGAGAAGATTCCTGAGAATACCATGGATAGCCAAGAAAAACAATTGGATCATCAAACAAATCAACCCAGAGTTCTCACTCAAGGCATAAATGACCAGCCTCAAACTGTCATACTTCAGACACATTATGCAAAGGCATAATTAATTAATTAGGTCATTTCTATATCCCAAGCACGGCAAGGCAGTTTATATCTAATTCTTTCTTTGGATTACTCAGAAGATAAACTGACTTAAAGTTGTTTTTCCCACCTCCAGTGTTGTGGCAGTGCACTTGACCATACTTGCTCAAAGAATGTTAAATACAGTGTAAAATGCTAGGAATTATTTTTACTTGCAGAAAATCAAAGATAAAATAAAGGAAAGCAGCCTTTCTTGTTATATTGAAGAATGACTGACTTTTCTCAAATCAGCTGCTCTTTCAGCAGTTAAATATCACCATATAATTCAGACCTAGAAGCCAGGAGATCATTTCCATTATGAACAAAACTCCCAAGACGTTTAAAAAATGAAAGTATATGAATGCATAAATATATACATGCAAGCCAGAAACAGATTCAATAAGCAAGTTAAACATGTTCTGTGGATGCAGTTAAAAAGCATCAGGTGATGTGGACAATATATAAAGGTCCAGTGTCAGTACTAGAATGACATGAGCCATTTCAGGAGCTTATGCAGTAATATCCTTTCTTTCTAAAATTTTACAGCATGTTTATAGTTCAGGAGCTGGCCGCGGAAACACTCAAAATTACAGATTGTTATGCTATTTATTTTTCTTACAAAAATATATTGTTCCCACACTAGCTTTAATATCTGTAATATATACCGATATTAACAAGACCGTCAATCTGAAATCTGAATAAAGTTCAGAATATAGTACAGGTCACAGGAGATTGAGAGAGATGAATGGACGGATGGACGGATGGACGGATGGACAGATGGATGGATGGATGGATGGATGGGAGGGAGGGAGGGAGGGAGGGAGGATGGATGGATGGATGGATGGATGGATGGATGGATGGATGGATGGATGGATGGATGGACGGACGGAAGGACAGTTGGTTTTTCTTGAGGCTGACTCAATTTGACATAATGTTCAGTTCCCTCAGATACAGTGCAAAGACATAGCAGTATGATCTGAGCCCATTTCCTTCTTCAGAGGCTAATGCCAGACAATTTGCAGAGGCAAAACAGATAGGGACCAGAGGACAGAAAAAAGGTGTGCATGTGGGTGCCTGTGTTGTGTGTGCGAGAGCAAGAGAGAGAGAGAGAAAGAAAAGGAAGGAAGGAAGGAAGGAAGGAAGGAAGGAAGGAAGGAAGGAAGGAAGGAAGGAAGAAAGAAAGAAAGAAAGAAAGAAAGAAAGAAAGAAAGAAAGAAAGAAAGAAAGAAAAGATGGAAGAGAAAAGATGAAAAACGGAATTCAGATTATCTCAGAAAAAGGACAGAATGAAGGTAATGAGTAACAAAGTCCAAAACTTAAAGATCTCTCACATGTATGTGCTTATTTTAATATGTGAAGCAGAACCTGGGCTGAACATTAAACATCTTTCTGGAAGAATAGGAGATCTAGCAATACCAGAAATCAGAATGTGATATTGGATTTAAAAATAGACCCAAAACCATTGTGAGCACAATACCTAGTTCTCCATTTCTTTCAAGGAAGCTGGAATGGGGGAAAAATTATTTGAAGGCACACCTGCCGTCATTCAGTCAAGTTATGAATATGGATATGGGGAGGGAAGCAAGTGTCTAAATATCCCTATTAATTTTAATGCATGTAAGCAATGTGCAACTTCATGACTTTTAAACAAGGCCCTTTTTGATGCTCATTTGAGTTTGATATGAGATTTAGTGCATGTTATTAACCTTGTCAAGACAGTCAGCATCCTTGAGTGGCGCTTATCTTCGTAGCACATAGAAAGTCAGTGTCACAGGTCACCACCACTTAAATTCAGATTTATGCTCCCTGACTTACTTTCATAGTTGGTATTATGGAGCCAAAGAAGGAATGGCATCTCCTACAAGAAAATGGGCATTAAAAGGTGTGCAGTCATTCATAGCAGAGTTTTCAGTACAGGGTCAACCACAATTGATTTACTTTTTTTAATGTAAGAATGGATAAATCACGAGGAAAACATTCTAGGGATGTCTGCTATAGAAATTATGCTAAACTGATCTCTTAGTAAGAAGCATGCAGATTCTCATTGGGACTGTTGGCTAGTATGGAAGATTAGCTTTCTAAGTGCCAGACTACGTGAATTTAGCAGGACATGTGCAATTGTCTCAACATCGTTTGCATCTAAAGTCTGTTTTCTCTTTTGCTTTGCATCAAATCCCACATCTTGATCAAAGTTAAGGACACCAGATAGTTTTGAAGTCTCCTTCCTTTTTCCACTTATTCCAGTCCTTTCATTCAAACATTTCAAACGTTACATTCAACATTTTACCAAGGACGGTGGGTCAACTTGCACATAGATAAGTTTTTGATATTATATACATGTTTCATCTTTTCTCATTAATTTGTGCTTGTAAAGCTACATGAATTTTGCATTGGCAATACATTGGACCTCATGGTAATTTTAATGCTATCCATGATTAACTGAACAAAGGTTTTTCCAATTAAACCCATGTCCTGGGTTTCCACAACACAGTGAACCATAAATTAATTATGCAGGCTAGAGCTGCACAAGATATTAGGCTAAATTTGGCTAGTTTGTAATTCAGTGTCATGTGAATTCAACCAATGTTTATCAAAAAATATTTATTCTATTTATTTAATGTGTACACAATTAACAAAGAAATATTTAATTTAAAAAAAAATTAGAGACAACCCCAGACAAATTAAAAATAGAAAAGGAGGAGGAGGAGGAAATAATAATAACAGTAATAATAATAATAATAATAATAATAATAATAATAATAATAATAATAATTTACCTTGTATTTTATGCATATCAATAGTCACTGGTTTAGGGATGAACGCACTACTGTAATATGAATAATAAAAAATATTATTGTAAAATATCACAAAATCCCTGCCATAGTAACACATATTGTTTTGTCCTTTGATTAGTATTTTTTTATCAACAAGTTGCAGTACCAGGGTTCTAAACATTATGTCAAAGAACTGAAGTATTCCCAAGATGAATTATCATTATCATAGTGATCAATAGGGATATGCAAACCAAGTCTGATTTTATTCAGATTTTGATTTTGATACAATAATTCAAATCTAATTTGAAAATTGATCTGAACTATTTAGACTTTCAAATAAATTTGGAATAATTCATTTGCACATGTGCACAAATCACTCTAGTGATTAGGCTCAGAAAGTCAAATTGAATTGATCCAACTGACTTCAAATCAAATATCCTAAGTGAATAATCACACAGTTCTAGTGGCCAGCCATCTCCAGAATTGCTCCTTGTTTCTCTTCATTCAGTTTTTCAAATTCCTGTTCTGTTTAGCTCTGAAATTCACAATTTAATTGACTGATGTTATTGGTTTATGAATCCTTGCATCATTGATCTTGAATAGAAGCAAGCTACGATTGTTGCTCTTTGACAGCCTTTCAGAAGGGGACATTCGAAACAGAAGTAAATACTGAGCAAAGGGTTATTTCTGAAATCATTCCCATTCCCATGTTTTCACATTGGTTCCTATCCCTGGATCAACCAGTCTGTCTCTTTGCAGTCACATTAATGCCACCCCTTCTTGAAACCCCTAATGCTTTCTTGATCCTCAATTTCACACCACCTCCTACCCATTAATTATCTCATCTACACCTACTTAATCTACTTTTCGATCAATCCATGACCTTTCCAGGTGTTCAAAACTCTTGCATTACAACTGAAGGGAAGGGAGTTGAATGGCGCCGTCCATCCTGCATTTGGTGGTTAGGGGTTTATAGCAGGAAGGTACTTATTATGGATGAGACAGTAATTTAGTTTGATATTAAATGCATGACTGCCTACTTTTACATTTTGAATCCATATATCAACCAAAATGCAGATAACTCCCCCAAATTTGTACTCCTCTAAATTTTGCAATGGAGTTGGCTAATCTAGAAAAAAGAAGTACATTTGGAAAACGCCTGCACAAAAAACAGCATGAATTCTTGAACATCAAAATATTGGATGGCTGCACTTTTTTTTAAAAAAATGTTTTGTTCTGTTTTGTTTTAGGCAGAGTTGCCTACAAAACTATTGGGAGACTTACTAATAAAAAGACTATGTGCAAAAAGGCAAACATTCATTAGCACGGAGAACTGGGCAAAACTTTACACATCTTAATGAAAAGTTTTTACAAATGTACAAAGAGGATGAGAATGCAGAAATTGGATGAATTAAGTTTTGAACAGGAAAATGAGAAATGGTGAGAAATTGATGCATTTGCCCATTCTTCATTTCTACACTTGTCAAAGTTGGCTGAGAAAATTGAAACACAGGTCATCATTCTAAATTGCACAGGAAGCATATATAAAGCAGTAGGTTCCTCACTGTAGGTGGTGAAGGTGTTGGAATTCAGCTGAAGCAGGACTGATGAACACCAAAATCAAGTAACTCTGTCCATCTTGTTTCCTCCCAAAGGGATCATAACTGTATCTTTTTTTCTGAACTTTCCCAAAGAGCATGCATGATACCCTTAGAACAAATCTGTGAAGTTAAACTGAGTAATAAACAGGCTTCCCAAAATCACCCAAGAATGTTTGCCTCAATTAGGTTTTCAACCCCTGGTTCTAGCTCAACCCTTCAGCTTTGACATCACATTGTCTGAGAGCTAGGATTGGCTGCAGTTTCTTACTAGATCCAAACAAAATATTCCTTCTCTTTTTGTAGAACCATTTTCCCAGTGAAACTCCCTGCATCCTATATAATATTAACTAAGTTTGGGGACAGTGGAAAATTCTTCGGATTTTGACAAGGAGGATCATCTACAGAAATGAGAAAGCAAGAGAGTGGAGAAGAGAGACAGAGAGAAAGACTAAACAAAAGAAAACTGATAAGTAACTTATGGGCACCTCGTTGTGGTTATTTTCAAATGTCTTCCCTCCACAAAATATCCTTAGCCCTTTAAACATTAATCCAGTCTTCAAAAGGACTTTCCTCACTCCAATCCTCTAAAACTTACAAAAGTCCCTGAGCCAAATACCTTGCCACGGCATTAGTTTCTGTCCATCATAAATTCCATGACTAACCATGTGAAACAATCTTAAATGAACAGGATGTATGTATAGGGACGGGCTCTGTTAAAAGAGTGGAATTTGAAATGACTTTTAGGTTGAGCCGGTGTTGCATCTGGGGTGGACGGTTCATACATGCAAGACAACAGGGCTGTCCTGCAGTAATCAGTTGTGGAAGAGAATGCAATTACAGAGACAGAGAAAGATTATCTTGCATTCCCTTATTAGAAAAAATAGCAATGAGTGAAAAAGAAATCACCCCCAGTTTTTTTTTTTTTTCATCTTCAGAACTACTGCTACATCCTTCATGGCATTGCCAATAGATTGCAGGTGTACACTGTAATGAGCTGACAAAGGTAAGTCTGCCAAGAGCATTATGACATTTTGTGTGCAGTGGAAATTCATGCTAAAATCCGCTTGTGGGCTGACATCCATGACTCTGTTTAGCAGTGCCTCTAACTGGTCTTTGAGAGCTATAAACGGCATGTGGCTTCTGCTAAGGCTGTTTTAATTGGTTATTGCATCGCAGTGTGAGTGAGATTCATATCTCTGTTCAGAAGCATTAGCTTGCCTCCCTGTGTATAGCTCTGAAAATTCATGTGCTTAAGGATGAAAAGAGGAGTGGGATGGGATTTCAGCAGCCCACGATGGGAGAG
Source organism: Python bivittatus (assembly GCF_059951505.1). NCBI lineage: Eukaryota > Metazoa > Chordata > Lepidosauria > Squamata > Pythonidae > Python > Python bivittatus. The sequence continues at coordinate 6,075,442 of NW_028277042.1, read as the reverse complement.
TAAAAGATGAACATTCCCTGTGTGTTATGCTTGTGCTTTATTGGAGGCACAAATAATAATGGTGATAATGGTGCAAAAAAATATGCAAATATGACATTCATCTTTCACTATCATACAAAGGTTGGTAAACCGGTATCAGTACACATGGTCCACATAGAAAAGAAAATTGAAAAGAGAAGAAGAAAGGCTAGAAATGCATTGGAAAAAAATAATAATAAGTGCGGAAAGTTTGGCTAGATAGATAAAAAAATCTTCCCTTCCCTTTATCCAAAAAACTAGCTCAAATGTTGGCAGAGGAGACATATTGGTAATTTTTTGCTGGAAATCAGATATACATTTATGCAAACTCTTTTGGACACCCCTTACCTCTGTCCAATCCATAATTCTTGGTTTTAAATTCTGGGAATATGAAAAAAAGATATATCTTAATCCTTGGCGACTAATGCTCATTCCAGTCATGCTGGATAATCCTATGAATGTCAGTTCAAAATAAGCCAACAACAGAGCAAGCCCAAATCATGTGAGTTAATATTTGAACTCCTGAATCTCATCTTTAATAGCAAGGCAGTCATAACCACCTCCTATTTATACATTCTCTGGCATGTCCTGTATGCATTTTTAAAAAATGTTATCCACTTGGATCAGGATGGGAGTAAACTAATGTTCTGGGCTTTTGCTGCTATGGCCTTTTGAAGTTCTCCATAATTTGGGGGGTAAGAGCAAGAAGATGGGTAATTTTGCTAGAATTTTCCAGGGAAAAGAGAATTTTCCAAGTTTTTCTTAAGGTCAGATATCCCTCTTAGCCAGGGCAGCAGTATCTCTAGTGAAACCACCCCATGAGAATAAGGGATCCTTCATATAGTCTGATCTGGAGGTCCAAATAGAAGAGTGGGACATGAGGAAGTTGCAGACCATTGGAGAGATGACCATATAATGGAAGACCAGACAGACATTCACCCACACTCCTTCATTAACTACAGTGGTGTAAGAATACCATATTTCAACTTTAAGAATTTCTCCAAGAGGATCCTTTTGTGACAAAACATTCTAAAGAATTTTTTCCCCATCAAATTGAATGTGAATGGTGGGGAGAGGAAAAGAAAATGTTGAATTTTTCTACTCGGCACTAGTGTAAACCATACTTTACATTTTTTAATATATTATACATTTCTTTAAATGTATAGCCTGCCTGCCTTTTATTCTGGAGCTTAAGGCAACATTCATATTAGTCTCTCTTCCTATTTTCCCCATGAGAACAACTCGGTGAGGCAGGTGGGCTGAGGGAGAGGAACTGCCCCAAAATCACCCAGGGAGCTTCTGTGACTGAGGGTGGACTTGAACCTGGGTCTCTCCAATGCTAACCTAGCCACCTTCACCACCACCACACCACCACATTGGTTTTCTTTGCTGTAGTGCTTTAATGCCTCGAATAGAGTCTTCTTCCATTTTACTTATTTATTTATTTATTATTTATTTATTAAATTTATATGCATTTTCCAGTTCAAAACAGCAACAAACCATCTCACCAGTTTTCAGCAATGGTGTAATTAAAATTCAACAACATAGCCAAAGATAACTTGTGTGTGCACGTTGTGAAAAAGGGACTACAAAAATGGTTTTGGGGCTCTATGCAACTGTGTCCCTGGAGTACTTGATGTTAGATCTATTTAGGAATAATAGTACTGAAGGAGGCCATTTCTGAATTTAAAATATATTTAAATTCAGACAAACAGCCAGAAATCTGGGGGAAGAGTGAACCAAATGGACCTTTATCTACAAGTTATTCAGAATAGGCAAGGGATAGAAAGGAGCCGGATTTTCCAAGACACTTCCCTCTTTAATACATGCCTTTAACAAGCTTTCTTTTTTCTTAGAAAACTTTTTTAAAAAATGGAAGCACCTGGGGGGGAAAACCCCACAGGTTTCAGCAAGAACAGTGAGGGAAAAGTTCATGAACTCATATTAGTTTCGCTCACTCTGCAAAGAAACCCACACAGCATTGCACAATGGCCTGTATACCTCAGGATTCCTTCATGTCATAATTTGGGATGCTAGTACCAGTGTCATGTGAGGTAAGAAGTGATCATTCCTCAAGATCCTGAAGATTCCTGACAAGGAGTGCCAGCATGAGTGCTTAATTAATGTTTTCGTGGAGGAGCACGGCTGCATTTATTGCCTTCACTGGAATGCTAGTGCCATGCATGATGGCATTAGATAAATATGATAGTCACCTTTATTAGACATGTAAATGCTGGTCTTTAGACAGAAAGGATGGCTGAGAATGCCATTCTGTTTCTTACATTCCTTTGAATAAAACAACATCTTCACCAACATTGCAGATTTGTTCCTAAATAGGATAGAAGGAACCTAACAGACCTGAATGTAAGAGAATGCAGAAGTGATACATTAGTCCATTCAGAGAAGAACACTTGAGAGTTTTGCTGTCTTTAAAATGCTTGGATTATTTGATTGGGATTCTTATCAGAAGAAGCATAAAACAGGCAGATCTTTCATCTTCTTCAAATTAAAGACAGCTATATGATTTTGGCTCATTAAGATAAAGAATAATTACGATCAATTAGTTTTGAATAAGCACTTAACAAACTGTTATACATACTCCCAAGGAATCCATAAATTAATATACATTTCATCATAAACTGGATAGAAAGGGTGTGAGATTAAAAAACAAAAAACAAATAGGGAAAAAATAAATGTGATAGATTTGTTCAACTTCAGAAGTGGAGAAAAATCAAATGGAAACATGGTTACAAGTTACCATTGTAAGGTAAAACTTCAACGTAATGGACCATTTTAAGACAGAAGGTATCCATTACTCATGAAGGTCCATTAAATCCAAAAGTACATAATTTGTGATGAATTACATGTTTGCCTAATGACTCCATGAAAAATGTTGTATCGTTCCCCAAATAACATACATTGATGGAAATGGCATAAATGTAACATACATTAAAATAAACCAGACTCTATTATATGGGGAAAATACCTTGAAGAAAAAATTGTCCATTACATCCAGTTATTTACATGGGGATCTGTTAAATCAAATTTTAACTATATTGGGGGATTTTTCCTCCTTGCAATAAAAGCTATCTAATCAGAGCATCCTAGAATTTGAAGCAAATTGTTTTCATTGAAAGAGAACTTTGTGAAGGACAGGATTTGGGGGAGAACATTGTAACTCAACAACCCATAATTTGTGAGCTGCATATAACTGCCAGCATCGCTTTCCAGCCCTCAGAGCATACTTAAAGGGTAAACTATATGCTTGAAGATTAAGGTATCAATTTCCTCTCTTAAATGGCCCAAAGTTTGTTTATTTGTTTGGCATTTGTGAGGTTGTAATTGGACCAAATGGAAGCCAGTTTGCCACTTAAGCCCATAAAAAAATTAAAAAGAAAACAAAAATGTTATATTTTTCATCCCATCCAGTTGATTCATGCTTTATCCCAACTTTTAGAGGCGAAATAGATGTTTGAAAAGTATGTTTCCACACACAGAGAGACAAAAAATCAAAACATTCCTTGAGCAAATCAATGAATGTCCATGAAGTCAAGCTTGACTTGAAGGAAGTGTGACTTGCTATGCTATTTGAATTTGTGAGATTATTTAGAGTAGAATCCTCTACATACTTTATAGGAAAGTTTTACTTATGGTGAGAATTCTAGATGAAACAATGTATGTTTGAATTGTATTTGGAAAGACCCATGTTCCAAAACTCTGAGTAGCCTTTGCTTCCCATTATACAAATACTGACTCAGAGGTTGACTATGGTCCTAAAAAAAAGTATGTCATATGGGCTCAAATATATGCCATCATCTTGAATAGGGAAACTGAGAACAAGGGGAAAAAAAAAATTCCCATTGCAATATGTGTTTTAGGGAGTGAAAGCAATGTTGTGCAATCACTTGGTCATTCCAGGAAGTATTGATAGACATTTTCAATGAAAACTTCTACACTCCTATGAACACCAGGCACTAAATGTAAGAGAACAGAAAGCAGAAGTGTTCCATGTCATTTCATACAGTGAATAAAGTAAGTCCACAACACACACACATGCATAGCACACACACAGTGCCCAGTTGTGTGTCTTGTTAATGCTAGCTGGAGTTCTCTTTTGGCTTGTTTTCATCCTGGCTTCAGTTTTGAAGATGCCTAAATTTGCCACCACTTAGCTCAAGGGTGATTTTTTTGGGGAAAAAAAAATCTAGCCTTGAGTGGCTATCTTCACAGATTTACTTACAGGGCTTAAAATAATGTGTTTCTATTAAATCTATTAGAGGAGAAAAGGGTTTGTGAGCCATCATTGGGTGAAGGAACTAAAGCAAAATCCTTAATTAAGCTAAAGTTCCTTTAAACACTGTAATTATCTGAAAGGCAACACCTGTAATGATATGTGGAAATGACCTTGGGAGACAGGAAGGAGGGCCACAGTCTAGGCAATGGTCAGATAAGAGGCAGCTGAGCCCACAGAAGAAATGGGAGTGAGGCAAACATCTCAGAAGGGACCTTCCCTAGTTTCTTGGTTTGTAAGGGGATTGTCTTGGGAGAGATGTAGTTTGAGACTTGCAAGATTGATGTCAGCCTTGTGAGGTAGTCCAGAGAAGAAGCACACCCAGGAGCACTAACTCTATCTTTATTGTAAGGTTACATTAACAGAATCTTCCAAGTCTGAAAGTATATCTCAGGATTGGCAGATCCTGTAAAATCATCCTGGCAATTAAAAGCAAATGCAGACAAGACTCTGAAATGGATTCTCTTCACCCGGAGCGCCAACATTCCACTGTGAACACTCTCATAGAAGAAAACAATTTTCTTGCAAGGGCAACTGGAAATCAAAGCGAGTGCATATTTATAGCTACTGAAAGTTGTTTAAAACAATGTTCTGAAAACTGGTATTGAAACCCACTTCACACAAAAGTCATATTCTCTGGAATCAAGGAAAAGGGAGGGAAGGAGATCAAAGTTCTTCAGGCTGCCTGGCTTTGCATATAATCGGTTTTTATCAGCTCTGAGCTGCATTAAAGAGAGGCAAGGCTGCTGACAAAGAAAATATTAAATGAAGTGATGCATAATACTCCTTTGCCTTAATTATAAGGATAGTGCTAAGGAACAATAATTGTAGGATAAATTATCATCAAGAGATATTTCTAAACATATACCAAAAACAAAAAAAAGTGTGTCATTATCAAACAATTATTTCAAGGTTCATCTGCATATTAAAAAGATAAATGGAATACTCCCTCTCTCTTTTTTATTTTCTTCTTCTGACACATGTGGGGGTGGTAGAAATGTTCAGGATAGGTCATGGGAATGAAATACACAACACCCCAGCAATAGCTAATGATGAGCCTAATACTATGAGCCTCTGGCCAAGAGCGCTGTGTTAACAACCAAAGATTTGTAGGCTCCTCAGGCCTCCAAAGATTTTCGTTATAACTTTCAATCAATAAACAAGCATACAATGGAGAGAAGATCAGGACTGAGTAACCTTCATAGAGAACAATTTTTAGAGAAAGCAATTTTCTGAAGGCCATTCCCTCCAACTTTTCCCTGATGAAATAAAGGGAGTCTACAACTTAAGACCCTGAAGCCCCATGGGGGCACCAAAACTGACCCTCAGAGGACCTCTAAAATGTGCCACTAATCTTGATTTTTAAAATGCTATGTATTGAATGTTGAGATCACTTAAGATCCAACTTGCAAATGCATATCGAGCTGTTCCAAGAATTGTTTTTATGAGAAGAGGTCTATCAATGATTCAGATGAACAAACCACTCAATCAGTTGGAATGCACCTTATTCAATACAATGAACCAATGTGAAGATTTGATTTAAAAAGGTGATTGAACTTATCACACCGAATTGGTATCCGTGAGTCAAACCTTCATACAGTCATAGATAGTTAATAAATGGATTTTAGTTCTCATTCAATTACAATTAAATTACATCAACTTTCATTTTTGTCCTGGCCCCATCCATTTTGAGGAATGCTATCATTGCATGAAGAATGGTGTGGATCTTGATCTGGAAAAAAAATGAGGCTTCCTTGCCTTGAAAGACATTTTCTGAATGTACTGGCAGAAGATTGACAGAGATATTACAAAAAGGCCAGCCAGGAGCCTGAATTCCATTAAAAAGATAGTTAAAGTGATAAATGATTGGAGCAGCTCATAAGCATGTAAGTATCGAAATAGACCATTGCAAGGTTATTTCATAAATTTGAAACATCCATGTCACCTGAGTTTGCATAGCATGCTTACCTTGCTTAGCTGAACCATAGTTTGTTGACATAATCCAGTTTTCTAGGTTTGCATGACATACTGAACCACAGGAATTGGTTTCACCAAGAACCAGTGATCTGGCCAGAAATAAAGATTCCTCCAAAACACGATTTCATCTTTCTCTCCAATACAGTACTTAAATTTTTTTCTTTTCCCTCTTACATTTTGACTGACTTATTCTCCATGTACCTTTAGAGGAGTATAATTATCTCATGGAAACACAGGCCATAATTGGACATTTTCCTGACAGGTTAGGCTACATTTCTAAAAATGTGCAAATGCATAGTTAAAACACCAAACCAGTTCCCAAGTCTAGAAAGGATAACTCCTCCAGTCCAATTTTTCCTCAAAGAATATTTAATGTGGATCCTTCAATAGTCACAAATAAACAGAAGCAGCAATAAGATTTCTCTCTTTCTCTCTCTCCCAAACACATACCCTCAAACAGAATCAGGTAACTGCTCTGATCCATTAAAACAAATGCTCATGAACAATAAAGCAGTATCTTTAAAGGAGTAACTGATATTTGAAATCTGTAATATTTACTGTCAGGGACTGGAAGGAGTCAAAATCTTGGAATATTTTAGTAGGTTTTCTGCATGGATCTGTGGGAGTTTGTGGGAATGAAATGAGTAAGATTCAACTCAGGACCAGCCCAACTATTGGGTTCAAAAGCAGTTGCTTCTGGTGGTAGACATGATGGGTGACACACTGGAGCCATGCCTGCACTCAAGGCCCTCATTTTGACAAGGGTACGCAACTCTCCAGAGCGGCTGGCCACCTCCATTGGTTTCCCTATGGTTGTGTCCACTGAAATACATTCAACCAGGTTCCTTAAAGACCAAGCAGATGCTTTCACATGATAAGGTAAGCTTTGCTTTTTGGGCACAGGACTGTTTAGTTAGCTTATAGTTCAATATCAACTCAGTAACTGGGTAAAACATGTTATGTGTTCCTCTAAGTATTCCTTTTGGAGGGGCAAGGAGTGATACAATGTATGACTCCCTCAGAGCAGATCAGCTGGTGGGTGATTGACAAAACTCCCATAGTTGGGGAGGGGACACAAGGGAAGTTGTATCTGGATCCTGCCACTGCAAGTCATAGCTCCTTCTGAGGTGCCCCTGTTTATAAATAATTTATTAATTATTCGGCACCCTGGAACTTGGTTTCTGATGGAAGCCGTCAGATTGCTGGTGCTAATCCCATCACAGAGTATTCTGGGCAAAGAAAGAATGAGCAGCCAGTTCCCCTGGCTTGAGAACATTTGTGTCAAACAGAAAGTGAGAACATACAAGCAAACAGAAGTAGATACTGCGTCTTCACTGTGTGGTATGTATTGCAAGTAAATGCAAATGCATGCATGAAGGCACATACATCTTCGGACTTGAATATACCTTGGTCGCTCTTAACCATTTCAATAAATGTACACAGTCATCAGAAGTCTGCTTGTGGCTTTTTCATGCTAAAGTCGGGTTCCCCGTTTTCTCTTCTCTTCTGTTTTTCCTTTGTAAGAGTGCTTTAGAATTCCTTTAAAATTTCTTTTTGAGCTGCTTTTGAATTCCCTTATCGTTGTGGATAGATGGAGAAGATGCCATTATGGATTAGTTGTTGTTTTTGCTTTCCCCCTGCTATTCATCACTCCCTCCTTCTGCAGCCTCCCTGGCTATTTTCACTTCCTGATCGGAAGTAGCCTTGAAGGAGAACCTCTTTTTCTATGGAGTTAAGTTTTCACACTTAGGAGTCAATAGAAGCTATGGAGGTAGCCAATGAGCAGAGAGGTTGCTTGACAGTAAAGGACTAACCGTTAAATCATCATCCGGTTTCATTTGTAAATCCAATATTTCCTCTTTTTGTATATCCACTGTTTCATCTTTTTCCTCTTTCTTATAAGCTGTCATCTTTAAATCCACATTCAAATCGATTTCAGTTTTATGCAGTGGAATTTGTTCCTCTTCAGTGACATCAATTTTTTCTATCATTGCAGATAACCTTAAAATTATTTTCAGGGACTTAAAATTTGAGTCTATTTAGTTATCCTTGCAAAATGACATGTGAGTTGGCACCAGGACTGCTATCTCACCAATATAAAATGGATCGCTTTCTGGCACTTCAGCCACTCGACCTGGAATTCTTCCCAGCTATTTTTGGTCTTTCCCAGATGTACTGAATTAACTCAACAAACAATATTTCTGGAATTGCTTTACTGCCTCTAAATTCCAGCACTGGCTTAATGTTACATAAAAATATGCACAGTGATATTATTTCTCTCCTTCCCTCTCCCTCCCTCCCTTTCTCAGTAGAAATAAAAGATTTTTCAGTTTAACAACAAGGCTGAAACTTGTTAGAATATGGCCTGCCTGGATCAGACATGCAGAGAAAAAAGATTTAAAGTTTCTCAATGGATCATCATTTTAGTTTCTCCTAATTTCTCATTTTTCCAGGCTGACGTTTGCTTTGATCTGTTTCCAAAATAGTTCGAAAACTGTGTTTTGTTTTTAAACCAGCAAGACATGTGGTTATTTGTCCTTAGCTATTTCTCCTTCTGCATGCAAGTAACCTAATGGATCTTTACCTATTGAGTTTTTGCATGCCTCTTCAGAAGATATCCATGGCTGTGCCCATTCTTGCAATGCACTGCAGCTTTTGGAGACATGGGGAAAGAATCAATCTTATTTTTTTCATACAAGCTTGGAGAGTGCAAATCAAGTGCACATTCAAAGAAAAACCCGAACAAATGTCTTCCCTCCCCTTAGCGATATATGTCATCTGTCCTATAAGTAGGGATACTTTATCTGCTGGGTTCATCCTACAGGTCCCATTGCAAAACTCTATTTGCTGGTTTCACAAACAATTGTGAAAATGTCAGTTCTCTCTTTAAACAAGAGAAACTGTTAACTTAGAGAAAACCTTGGGCTGTGTTTCCACCAGATGCTTAACCAGATTAGTTTAATTCCTAGTAGCCATCTTCCCACAACATGCTAAACTTGGTTAGTTTTAACCCTGGTTGGTTTTGAGGGGGATTTCTGTGCAAACCCAGTCTATTTTGTTAGTTCATGATTCAAAGTACTATGTGACCATGGAAAATAGGTTATTTCAGTAAACCAATGAAAAACTCTCTGTTGAGATATGTAATTTTTCATTATTGCAGTTCAGTGATCAAGTGCTCAACATTTCAGTCCTGTACATTCTTACTGAGGCACTGCAACATAAATTAGACAGAAAATTATTTATTTGGGATTTTTATGTGAACCTCTATTTTATTTTTGGATTCATGAAAGTGAGCAAAAATGTCATGGACCCAGGTTTTCCATACACAATATCCATGGTTGCCAACAGAACATTACACAGATGCTAATGAACATCTAGGCATGTGTGTGTTACTTCTGGTCACCAGTCTTGTTCACACAGAAGAAACAACCCAGCCAATTGACTCACCTTTGCAAGCTAGCAACATGTGATAGCAAATAATTGGATTACTTATTCAGTTGCTGTTTGTTTAGCCTTCCTAGTTACTATAAAAGAGACTGAGAGACTGCTACATGATAGGTCCCTCCCTGCTTTTTTATTATTTCCTCCACACTATAGGTAAATAATAAACATCTGTGGTGATATGATCAGAGTTGACATGTGTATGGACAAGTTCATCAGCATTTTGAATTCCTCCCACTGGTACAAAAATGGAAATGACCACAGTGATGGAGCACCTAGAGAAGCCTTATTTTCCAAGTACAGTGGTACCTCGGGATACGAACTTAATCCGTTCCATGACTCTGGACGTATCCCGAGTTGGTCGTAACCCGAGGCGTTTGTTAGTAGAGGTGTTCGTATCCCGAGGTACCACTGTACCTCTCTAGGATCTTGTGTTGATCATAGATACCTCTAGTAAGAGTTGACACAACACTGAAGAATTTAGGTGATTGAGTGGAATTACTGTAACTATCAGCACTAAATCTGACTAATTGGGGACTAAATCTGAGGAATTAGTTGACTAGATCAGATGATCCCTTTTGGGGGTTCCAATAATATACAAATCACGACATTGATCCAAGAAAGCAGGTCATGGGAACAAGGCACTGTTTGCTGAATTAAGTAGGACTAATAAAAGAAGCTAGTTTCACACTTTTGTGTGTGTGTGTCAGAAATAGTTGGGATAGAGAAAAGACCAACACAGGCAATGCCAGAGGCACACATTTCTGTTTTTAGAACTGCGTGTGGCACTCTGAAAGTCTTGAGGTGACACATAGGCACCCCTTGGTGCTGCTGTGGTGTGATTTTTAATAGCCAAGTGAAACTCTTCGTTACATGAAGAATCATGGTACCCATGTTTATTAATTTAACATAATACTGTATTCACTACATTTGCATTTAAATTAAATTAAACTTAGGATTTGTCTTGCCTCCTCCCCTTCTCGTCCTGGTCCCACCAACCTTAAAGGAATGTGGCCTTTATGCCCCTCAAGGCCTGTCAAGCAAAAATGTTGGTGCGTTCCCTGCCATAAATGATAGATATAACACAAGCAAAATTAGCATTTCGAAGTCTTTGGTTTCAGTGAGAAAGAGCTGCAGTTCATCTCAACCCACAAAAAATCAATCAGATTTTAAAATGATTAACTTTGGCCAAAGTTCTTTGTTGTTATTAACACCAATCCAGCCAAATTAAATACTTTTCTGCCCTGTTAGTTTCAGTGAGGCAGCTAAATGAGTACTAATTTTCTTCTACTAAAATTAAGTAGAATTAGGGGGTTATCTTTGTCAAGATTTGTAACCACAGGAATACAATTCCTTTGGCTTAAATATGTTGTCAATTCCCCCCTCACTTAAGTGAACACAATCTTATACAAACTTCCCAGGGAGCAAATCAGTGAGACTCTGGGTCAAAAAGCATGTAATTTTCTCTGGATCATAGCCCAGATCTTCGGTCTAAATTTAGTCATATCACCAAATTTCCTTGATTTTAGGATACCCTAATCCACAATTACCCAACTAGGTGGCAGTAGCTTTAATTATAAAAAGCTAAGGAAGGTCAGTTTTGGTTTGCACTTGGAATAGAAACCACTAGGAAATCCCAAGGCTGTGGGCTAGACTGGGAAGTGTGCATATGTATGGGTATGTGTGTATGTATATATGTGTGTGTGTATATATATATAGTGTGTGTGTGCCTGTGTGTGTGTATGTGTGTGTATGTGTGTCTATCTCAGAAGAATGCATTGGCAAACTGCATCCATATTGCTCCCCCCAAAATACATGCATGTATCTATCCATGAAATCACCAGGAGTCCAGCTTGACTTGAAAGAGATTCACTAAATCCAGAATTAATTTAGGTTGCAAAAGCATATTAACCTTCCTTCTTGTAACTTTTTCTCATAATTTTTTTCTGATAATGAGACATCAGAATGCATTTTCTAAATTCATGACATTAAAATAATGAGGCATAATTATGGGTAAACGGCATTATTCTGAGGGAGCTAATAATTTTTATTTGATTCTATCCTTAAATGTGCCAACAAAAGGTTCATCTTGAATACTAATTGCTATTTAAAAAAAAAAACAATCCTTCACAAGCTTCCTCTAGCTTCCCCAAGTACTGGTAATATATCCCTGGAAAAAGGAAAGGAAAGGAAAATCAAAGGTGGTCTGGTCTCAGTTTGAAAGAAACACAAGCCAATATTGTATAACCAATTCTAAGTAGGTTTTTAATTTGTAAAAGCCACACAGCTAAGTAAGACGCTAACAACCCACCCACTTCTTTTGAATCAAGATCAAAGGGAGAGTTTTAAAGAAAAATAATGAGACATAACTTTATGAAGTCCCAGAAAACCACTGTATTAACTAATTTTAGTCTCCAGCTTACAAAGTGAGTGCAATTTGGAAATTCTTTCTTTTCCCTCCAGTTTCAATCAGGAGGATTATTTTGAAATGGAAAGGAAGCATGTACATATCACAGAATGCATTTTATAAATACTCATATTCTAATAAAAGCTTCCTCTATGTTTATATTTATTGCTCATAAATTATAGCAATAATCACAGCAGTTTCTCCTCCCATCATTTTTGATGGTACATTAACATCTCCTTTTAGCAACAGCAAAAACCTTGCAGTAATTATACACATAGGGACATCTGAAGTTGCCTTATAAGCCAGCCTAGTTTGTAGTAACTACTCTGAGCTGTATCTGGGCTGTACCACTTTGCCGGCAGGGAGGCAGGTCACATAATTAAATGCTTCTATAGACAACCCCACCCCCAACATGGAAAATTAACACATCAGGGAGAAGGCCTGGACAAAATTCTAGCCTAACATGTAAAATCTCCGGATAGGAGGGCCAGAGATGTGTCATCTGCTGATGATTTATGTTACCCTTGGTTGCCATATTGTGTATTTATGTCTGTATTAAATATATAAAATTGTTTAGTTGTACTTGAGCTTTTAATTTTTGTTAGCTGCCCAGAGTTGCTATTGGAAATTTCCCAACACTTCTAGCCATTTAGGAAGTATTTTAGGCTTGAGACCTAACCTTTTCAAGGTTAAAGCAAGGGGTTTGAGCTCAATATTGAGCTCAATACTGAAGGGGAATTTAGCACTCAGAACCCTTCTGGAATGGTCAAAATAGCAGCAAACTATTTCCAGTGAAATTGTTCCAGTGGCTTTGAATTCAGAGCCAAGTCTTAAACTCAAAATAGAGCAATTCTAACTCAAAATGCTTCAGATTTGAAACATTTAGTGCATTGTTTCAACCAACTAGACCTGAGTGATAGAGGACATATTCTGGATGAAAAGCAATCCTGATGTAATCCCTGACATCATCAGTATGACTGAAAACCCAGGAGATCTACAAGTAGTCCTTGACTTATGACCCCATTTGGGACCAGAACTTTGATCACTAAATGATGTGGTCATTAATTGAGATATGCCCAATTTTACAACCTTTTTTGCCACAGTCGTTAAGTGAATCACCACAGTCGTTAAGCAAATCTGGCTTCCCCCATTGACTTTGTTTGTTGGAAGCCCCGTGGGGAGGTCACAAATGGTGATCACGTGACCCTGGGCCACTGCAACCATTGTAAATACATGCCAGTTGCCAAGCACCCAAATTTTGGTCACGTGACCACAGGGATGCTGCAACAGTCATAAGTGTGAGGGCACTTCTAAAATACTTTTTTCAGCACTGTCGTAACTTTGAATGGTCATTAAACAAATGGTCACAAGTCAAGGACTACCTGTATTACTGCTGATTGTAGAGAAAGAACATTGGCCTACTGATTAAGTTGACACATCAGACAATGTTATATTTTGCTTGAACATGGTTGGCTGGTTGGACATTACCCACTATGCCAAGAACAAGGAGGCTTGGTGAAATTTTGGTTTAATGAAATTTTGTTATCTTGTTCTCTAAGTCCCTAGCCCACCATTGGTAGCACTTCCATAAAATTTCAGACTATAGTTCTTCTAATGGAGGTCAGGTTGAAAAGTCAAGAATTGGAACCTGGATTTTTCTGCATACCAACAATTCTGTAGCTGCTTGACTAGGGAACAGCAAATCTTTTTATTTCATTTTCTATCTTTTTCACATATTTCCAGCTTTAAGTTTAGTTTATTGCATTCCAGTATTAGTTTGATTATTTTTAAGTCTGTACAAAAATTAATATCTGCACTGCTGCATGAGTCTTCTATTTTACTCCAGTATTTTTTCCCTTAATGTAGAATTTCTGCAAGGTCATCTCCCCATTTTAATGCTTTTTATATATTATTTTACTGCTATAGGTCTACTTCAGTGCAGACTTTACTGCAATTTTGAAAAACATGGGAAAATTGGAAAATTGTGCCTATACAATTTGGAAAAATGGAGACTGCAGATGGGTTCTGAAAATGCAAAGGCAGCAGGCTTCAGATCTATGCCAGACAAAGAGAAAAAATGAGATTGACAGTTAAATAGTTTATATTTTGCCCTTAAAAGAAATCAGTCATGGTTATAGGTATGTGTAGGTTATCTTTCTATTATCTAGTGACAACAAAGAACAGTTTGGATTAGAGTGGTTTATAAACCTTGGAAAAGGAACCCATAAACTTCTTAGCAATTATTTATTTATGGAGATGGATGGATGGATGGATGGATGGATGGATGGATGGATGGATGGAGAGAGAGAGAGATGAGAGAGAGAGAGAGAGAGAGAGGGATAGAGGGATGGATGGATGGATGGATGGATGGATGGATGGATGGATGGATAGAGAGATGGATAGATGGATAGATGGATAGATGGATAGATGGATAGATGGATGGATAGATGGATGGATGGATGGATGGATGGATGGATAGATAGATAGATAGATAGATAGATAGATAGATAGATAGATAGATAGATAGATATGATAGACAAATTTAGAATGTTCCAGTCATTGTATCCTGAAGCAGGACTTGTAGGGGGGATAGAAAAAAAAAAGGGTATTGTTGCAGTCATTTTTTTCAAGAACGTCCCAAAACAACATAGCGCCCAGGGTTTTCCGGGAAAATAAAACAGCACTTGCTAATAGGCAGCCTTCAAAAGACCACTGCTGCATTAGCAGAAAAAGAAAGGAAAGGAAAACAAACCCAGCATAAAAGTGAGTAAAAGTGCAAATGCAATTTTAATGAATGAATAATGAAATGGATGATGCTTTTTTTCAGACTGAAATAATAAACAAAGAGGCAAAGCAAGCATCGTGTGCTCCTAGGGTAAAAAAGGTAGTATATCCAGGAGCAGATCAGATGTCACCTCCTGCTGTGAAGCAGTTTAATCAAAGCACTTTTGACTGCATGTACATATTTCCATGTGCTTCAGAATACTTGGCATAGTTAACTTCAAATCTTGCTAGTTAATTGTTGGCAAGAAAAGACAAATTGTGAGCAGGGGAACTATTCTGGGAGGATTTAGAGCATTTGAATAATTTAGACCCCTGCCGTTAATGTGACAAGATTGTTTTTCTCCTGCAATCACCTGCTGCTACAGGAATTAAAACGGCTGGGGCACTCTTTGGCCTAGGCCAGGCCTCTGTAATGAGCTTTATCAGTCCATAAATGAGTTGATGCAGCAAATTAAACTGTAAATTTGGCTGGAATGGTAAATAGTTAGAAAATAAAGATATGCAGAAATAATGAGCAGGGTTGAGGAAAGGGGAGAGAAAGAATGCAAAATGTCAGTCCTTTAAATCTTTATCCTGGCAGGGTTTCTGAAACTTTACTGCCGATGTTGAAGGTATATGTTTGTCTGTATAAATATATGTATACCTCTGTAAATAGCAAGGGAACACTTACTTCCCACAGTTTTTACAGATGCACAGGTGAAGGTGCAGGAGGCTCAGCTTCTAGAATACTACTGAATCTAGAGAGGAGGAGGAGGAGGAGGAGGAGGAGGAGGAGGAGGAGGAGGAGGAGGAGAAGAAGAAGAAGAAGAAGAAGAAGAAGAGGAGGAGGAGGAGGAGGAGGAGGAGGAGGGGAGGGGAGGGGAGGGGAGGGGAGGGGAGGGGAGGGGAGGGGAGGGGAGGGGAAGATCAGACTAGAAGATGGTGAAGGTAATTAGAACCCTACTGGATCTAAGACTGATCTAAGCCATACCATGGACAATGCATCTGGGAAGCTCAGAGACATGCTCACCCTCTTCCAGTGTAACTCTCCAGCAGCAGTATTTAAGGCAGACTACTTATGACTGAAAAGACAACGTACAGCCAACAACACCAGTAGCCTTTCACTGCTGATCCACCATTAATTTCACCAGTCCCCTTTCAAACCATTTAAATTGGCAGCCATCGTGACAAAAAATGGCAGCCACTGATGCCATTGTGCTGCCCAAGGAAGTCCTCTCATTTCTTGATCCTGACTCTCTCAGATTTAAATTGAATGGAAGGCCCAAGTTCTAAGTGACTGAAGGATGACCCATGGTTTTCTTCATGTTGATCCTATTTCCCTTTGCTCTGGAGGAGAAAATATGGAAACACCGCTCTACTCTTTTCTTACAAAGGAATCTGTAAAGGAGTGTGAGAATAACCTTGGGAGATAGGAGGAAGAGCCCCAGCCTAGGCAATGGTCTCATAAGAGAAAACTGAGTCCAAAGGAGGGATGGAGGTACAGAAAGCATCTGAGAATCTCCCTAGTTCTCTGGAAAGTAAAGGCAAGGGAGGGAAAAAGTGCTTTCAGACATGCAAAATTCTGTTACAGTAAACTTACAAGAAAGGTAGTGTTAGTACTCATGGTTTTGGTTTCCCATCTGGACTACCTTGAAGGGCTGGCCAAAACCTCAATATTCTGATTTCCTAATAATTGTTGTTTGCCTTTTTTTAATTCCTGCTAGAACTAAGCAGATTACTGATGACCATCCAGAACAGAAGTTTCCCAACAACTCAGTCAGTCATGACCAATGGTGAAGGTTGCAAGTAGTCATTCTCCCGCAATCCCAGACTAGGCTAGACTGCAAAGTACTCAGGTGCTGTTTCTGGCTGTCCCAGGAAATAATCTTGAGCAATTCCCTGAGTTTCCATGCGTTCCTTTCTGCTTCTCCTCCCACACTTTGTCTGTCTCCTCACCTTTGTCTGTAAAAAAGTGTATTGAGGAAGGCACCATCTTTTAATATTAAGTGTTGCCTCAAGGTGGTTTTATAATACCAACAATGCCGATTATAATTTTTAAAGCTTGGATCCTAACCGCAGTTCCCATGCCAGCACTAACCTGTGCATTGCAAGAGTCCCACATTGTGCTGAGTCATACAGAGGGACAACGATAACCTGTCTCAGACAAAGCCAATTTGGCATCAACTGTGGACACGCCATGAAAATACACATTTGAAAGTAAATGCAAATAGTAATACTATAGTGAGAGACAAATAGGGACATATTACTTCTTCTCCATTATGGTTTCCCTGGAAGAGGACAACCTTAGTGGTTCAAAGTTCACTGAGCCTAAGGAGACCTCTCTCTTGGCGCAAGTATTACTTACAACCCTCCTCTCACCTCCAAGGTTCCTATTTGCATTGTAAGCCACGTGAACATTCGTTTATTGTTGCCTGAATCTCAATCTTCCACCAATCAGCTGAATATGGTCCACTCCCCCTCCCCAAAAGGATATTAGTAGTTATTTAGTGGAACTACAATAATGTGACAGAACACTGTAGTTCAGCCTTCTCCAATTTGATGTTCAACAGATGAGTCAGACTGCAAGAATATCCAGAATTCTTAGCCAGGAAGCCCATAGTGGAAATTTTGAGGACTGTCCTCTGATACATCTGCAGGATGCCAGTTTGGAGGCTGCCAAAGTTAATAGTAAGAAGAAAAAGATTTAAATACCACTGAAAAGTCCAGGGATAGACAGTGAGGCACCTCTAAGGAACAATGTGCCCACAGATGTCTCCTGTGGTACCTATCATGATCCCAGGGCTATTTCTTTGATGTAAGACTCTAATATTACATGGGAAGCTGTGTTGCTACAAAGCAAAGCACAAACTTTCAGTATCATCTTAATGTCTTGGGATGCTTCTGGACCATACAAAAACCAGAAATTTAAGTTATAAATCAAATAAATAGACTACAGAGTTCCTTAGAAAATAAAAATGGAAGGTGGCTGTAATGGAATGTGAGAATGACCTTGGAAGATGGGGGGAAGGGATGCTGCCTAGGGCATGATCAGATAAAAGGGGGAGGAGCCCGCAACTGAGTAATGGGCAGAGAAAGATTGCAAGTTTCTGTTAATGTAGCCTAACAATAAAGTAGAAGTAGACAGGTTGTGTTTGCTGTCTGATTTACCTGGGAGGGCTGACATCAGTCTTGCAAATCTGAAAGCACAAATCTTCTGCTGTCCCTATGTATTACTTTATCAGTTAGGGTGGGTCCTTTCTAAGTTTCTTTCTCTGCCCGTTACTCAGTTGGGGGTTCACATTCCATTACAGTGGCTGACACTTGGTGGTTGGAAATATATTTGTTGTATGCCAGCCAGAGTCACTTTGTGTGAGATGGGCAGCTATATTAAATAGATAGATAGATGATAGATAGATAGATAGATAGATAGATAGATAGATAGATAGATAGATAGATAGATAGATAGAATATATCTACCTGCCCAAAGAAAAGGACATCACCCTTAGTGGCTAGGGGGATAATGGCGGGCTGGTGACTGGCCACAGCCATTCTCAGTTGCAACCACAGTATGCTTTGACATTTGATATTCTTTAGGTCCATTGGCCTAAAAATGTTGCTTACTCCTCAAATTGTAAAAAGTAGATTGAGGTGCTTTCCTCAACCTAATCATCTCTTTAAAAAATGGGATTACACTTCCAAGTGTCCCCAGGCAACATAGTCTTGGGTTGTTCTGGTGTGGAGATAATGACAGCCCTAATAGTATATATTGGGAATGCACCTCTTACACACGCTGCTCCCAGGTTTGTCTTATGGTCACTCACTCACTCACAGCCTGTTGAGGCACGTGGATCTTGCAAGCCCCCCTTGCTTTCTACCTGGGTTTTCTCAGGTACCCTGAGATTTTTAGGATGGCAAAGCATCTTCGTCATGCCATTAACTCTTAAAAGATTGCCTCTGACTTTAGTAGAAGACATATGAGCAAGGCAGTGGAATGGGGGTGGGGATGGTAGGCTATACTATGAGCGACTACAGAAGCTATGGAACAAGATGGCGGGGGCAAGACTAAAGAGCAACACACACACACACACATTTATTTATTTATTTATTTATTTATCTATTTATTTATTTATTGGCCACTGATGCAAGTTCTAATCTACATAAAGTTCAGGATGGACTAGCTGAACAAGTCTGGATGGAACAAGATCCTCTTATGTTCTTTTCAGTTCAGAAGGATCCGATGGTCAAACTAGATGGGCAGCATCAGTCACAGGGAAGCAACTGTCCCTTCCCTATACTGTTCAGAGATGTCAGCAATTCCTGATCACCATACTCACTGTCCATATGAATTGTACTCCTACCTGACCTTCATGTATGGGGCTGCACTAACAGTGGTCCTTTCCTGAGTGCCCTTCGTTTAGTTCAGGAGAATTAATGTCCACTGGCTTCAAGCGTCACACCAGACTTCCTGCAGGATGTCAAGGGCTGCTTTCCAAAAGGAGATGGAGCAGAATCAACTGAGGAGAGGCTTGATAAAATGGGTGTTTTAAACCTCAGCAAGACTGACCACACAGAATTTGTTCCTCATCCACTCTCTTGGCCCTTAGTGATTTATGGAAAAGAGAGGGAAGGGGTTTTGGACTCTATCCACTCTGGATAGATTTTGGTGACCATGAAAGGATGCTGGTGGGCTGCACGTGGTCCCCTCAGGATTCACTATGCCACTCACACCAGGATCTGTGCATTATGAGTTGACTCTTTAAAGCAGCAGCATCTTTTTTTCAGGCTTGATCCAAGGCCTGAAAAATGATGGGCTGTATTAATGAATAACAGAACGAAGCTTGTTTCAGACTTATGAAAGATCCAAAGTACTTCTAATCATTTTTGAAGCATGCACTGCCCATATTATGTCCCCATAGAAAGGAAGGAACCAGCCACTTCATATCAGGATACCTACACATTAATATAGGCAGACGAATCCCCAGTAATTTGAAAGGTTTGGGTTGTATGTTTGGCTTCTTTATTTTACATATTAATATCAAAACATTCAACCTTTCAGGGCTGAAAAACCAAGGACAAAATTATGAAACTCATTTTCCATGTAGGTAGAACAATATTCAGATTTAGTTGCAGTTAAAAGCATCCTTACTTGGATGCCATTGCACCAGTAACTTCATTGTCCGTGAAGCACATGCAGAAGAGTGTCATTCATGTTAGATGCATCGACCAGCAATCTACCTGGATATCATAGAACCCAAGACCTGTAATGGACAAAATTATTGACTGTTAAAGCACCTTCTCCATTTCATTACTGCACAATTGAGGATGCTGGGAGTCATATAGTCTCTTCCTTATCTTCCGCCTCTCTTCCCAGTCCTGTCCGTCCTAAATAACCAGAACTGGCTGTGATTTGCAGGCAAATTCTAGTGTTTGGTACAAATTATGTAAACAAACTTAGCTGAAATATACTGTGATTGATTAGGAACCATGCCTAACAAATAGGTCATTCTGGAGAGTATTTTGAAAAAAAACAATGATGCCTGTTATGTGGTTATGGATTTTTCCTTTTCTTATTAATTGCGTTTAAAATATACCGGTGCATTTCTATTTTTTATTTTTAGTGCTTGCTCCTTTTGTGGATGTATACCACTGCTGACTGTGGGTAACAAGTCCTTTCCCAGGTACTTAGAGACCTCTTCCTGCAATCCATGTCTTATGAAAGTCTTGGTTTATCTGAGTCTAGATTAATTGCATTTACGTATATAAAAATCATAGAGTTGCTGAGATAGAAAGGATTCAAACTTTAATCTGATCTTGCTCCCTCTGCTAAAACAGGATCCGCCAGATCAGTTACTATGCTGCTAGGAAATTAAAACCTCAACCCTCAGGACAGACAAGCACCACTTTGTACAATGAAAACCAATTATAGTCTGCTCTATGCTTCTGAACTTGAAGGGAGCTCATAAGTGAGAGATACCAGACAGTTATAAGGAAACTCAGCCATCACGTTTCAAGATCGTGGAAACAGACCTGGTTGAGGGACTGATTCATAGGTAGAAAGACATGCTGTCTGCTATTCAAATGATCTCCATGAGAATGTTGGTATTTCTTTAGTTTCCCCCACTGTTTCATCAAGCAGATGAGAGTGTTTTCCCACAGTTCTGAAGAGGATCATTCCAAGGGGTACTTCTGTCATCATCATAATCCTGCCAGATACAATAGACCAAGTTGGAGCAATTAGTCCAGGATCATTCTGCAGAATAAACTGGAACACTAAGCAGTGAAGTCCCAAATTTAACCTACACAGGTTGAGGACTTCTGGAGGGTTGGGGGGGTAATACATTCCAAAAAGTGAATTGGTACAGGAGAAAATAGTAGTGATGAAAATAGGGACTTTTGATTTAATTAAAATGTAATTAGAATTAAATAAACTACATATAGGGCACATGGCTACTTCCCAAGTATTTAATGATTTCCAGCTTCTGTTTCATTAAAAGTTATGATTCAGTAGTAACTGTTAAAAGGGCAATAGAGACCACATCCAAATGTTTAGGCACTATTTAGAGAAGAGAGACAATGGCTAGGCTAGAGGGATGGAATCAGTACAATAATGTCAAAATCTTTACTTGCTAGAATGGAGATGTACATATTTTACAGGACTGGATTCAATGTTGACTCAATTAAATCAAAGGGCATGGTTATGTTGCTTCCCTTTTCACTTCTGACATTGATTCCAAAAGCTGAAAGAGGCTTCTGTTTATGCACAGTGCATGCTCAACACATGGACTGAAGTTTCTTCTGGTTAATGGAATTGGTGGTTGATCTTCAAAGCCAAATGCTTCATTGAAATCAATTTAATTGCTTCTTTGCTCTATAGTGGTGAAGCCAAACAACCACTGTAACCCTAACATCTCACTGCCTAAAGGCTGCACTTGTTGGATTTTTGTGGACTGGGAGAGGCAATGGCATAAGTGTCACAGTTGTGACATGTACATGCTCAACCTTGTCCTAGACAAATGTTCCGTTACAATCTTGGGAACTCACTTCACATGACATCTTTATATAAAATTATGCATTTGATCTTGAGAAATATATGTGGTAAGAAGCTCATTTTATGATCTAGGGCACCTTTCTCCAACCAACCACTATTGATGGGAGGAGTTTTCTCCTAATGCCTTCCCATGGGGATTAATGGAAACATGGGAAATGAGGCAGCCTGCAGACTGCTAGACAGAAAATTGCATACTGAAAGACAGGACATCTACACCCAACCCCTTCACCTCTTTTTAACTAAATAAACGCAAGACTTCCAATACTTAATGCATGCAAATATCTCTAAACTTTTGTCTCCTTTGAAATAAATTAAACTGAATATGAAGTTTTGTTGGGGGCAGGAATAGAAGAGTTTCTCTAACTGGCACTACTCAAGACAGACTGAATCTTGAATTTGTTTTGACCTTATTTGTTGGTCATCATGAATGATAGTGTGGGATTCAACAAATGGATCTGACTGGGTTTGTAATGGTATGTGGGAATGACCTTGGGAGACAGGGGGAAGAGCTGCAGCCAGAGGAACAGTCAGATAACAGGCAGCTTAGCCCACAGAAGGAATGGGAGTGTGGCAAACATCTCAGAAGGGACTCTCCCTAGTTTCTTGGACAATAAAGGCGAGGGGGGAGAGATGTATTTTCAGACTTGCTAAATTATTACAATAAAGTTAGAGCTAGTACTTCTAGGTGTACTTCTTGTCTAGACTACCTCACAAGGTTGACATTAAACTTGCAAATCTCAGAGGGTCCCTTCTGAGATGTTTACCACACCCCCATTGGTTCTGCAGGCTCAGCTGCCGTTTGTCTGACCATTGTCTAGTCTGAGGCACTTCTGTCATTCCCACAATCCATTACACCATCAGAGCCACAACTGCCCTTTCTCATAACCATCCATCATCCCTAAGGGCAAATAGTGTGAAATCATATGTGTGTTAATTAAAATAATATGATATGGTGCATGATCAACATTTTCAGCACATATGTTCAGAGTTATATCATCCTATGAATATTCAAACTCCTCATGAATATACTAGTATTAAGTCAAAATGTATAATAGATGGTGTTTGATTTTGTTTTTATTTTTATTTTACCCATAGTAAGATGAAAATAAATTATCTTTTCCTCTTACACTGCATTCAAACTAACTTCACTCTCTCATTACAAGGCTTGGATATTGCAACCCCCTTTTTCCTTGTTTAGAGTATAATTTTTAAAAACTTTCAAATGAAGTCTTTTTAGATGATGGTTATTTTAGAAAAATAAGAAGATAGGTTCTGGAATACCAGTAATTGTCAAACATTGTTGCAAAGAAACGTTAACCACAGTGTGAGCAATGAATTTCAGTCATTTACAGAAGTGAATATTTTGGTAAAACCATTTTAATTACCCAGTCTCCTTACAATAAGTTAAGGATACAAGGTGATCTATACAAGAAGTAAGCCAATTAAATACTTATTTCTGAGTAAAAGGACACAGGGTTTGGCTGTGCATTGTTAAGTTGCACCTTATGAAAAGGCATAGCTGCTAACTTTAGACCAAAGAGTACAGTAGTACTCTATCCATGGTATTTTACTGAACATTTGTTCTTCTGATCTGTTTGCTGAGGGACCAAAGCCAAATTGAAATTGAATGAACAAAGTAAGGTAGGATGTTGAACCCTATACAGAATTTTGGGTAAAAAAAGTTCTTTTGCTTCTTTGATGGGTAGCTGTTCCTTTCCTTTCAAAAGAAAGCTTTAAGGTAGCAAGTGAAGCCTCCTACCTTATTTTTAACATCTATCTGACAACGCAATGCTATATGGTTAGTAAAATCAGGTGATCATTGTAAAATATGTGATTACATTTTAAATGCATAGAGACTGAAGACTGTAGAAGCAGAGTGGCACGCAGGACCTACTGTCTCCACATTTTCATGACTTCACCTATTCATGTGAACACCTGAAGAGGACTTTTGTCAGAAATCTGAATATTCCTGAACCTTTCATGCAACATGTTAGACTAAACTTTGGTTGGGTAATTTGGAGGTCACTGTGTTATGCACACTAGTTGATTTATGTTTAATTTTTATTGCATGAAGCTAGCGAATTCAGCAAATTGTGCATAGTGTATTATGAAAACTCATCCTAATTCTTTTCATCTCTCTGAACCCAAAAGCCTCATTCTCCCTTTCACAGCCATATGCTCTTTGCTGACCATTATACATTTCAAGCCCTTTTCCAGGCTGTCGTTTAGCACACTGGGCCGTGCACACATTTGAAAGTAGAGCCATTGACTATAATACAAAACAAAAGATTCCAAAACTGTAAGGGGAAAAAATTACATTCATGGTTAAAACTTCTCAAAGGCATTTAATTCTCTACTTTGGGAAACAGGGCCCTGGGCTACATGGACCATTAAGCTAAACCATCAGGACTCTTCTTATGGTCATATGATGTGAAGAATAATCTTATGAAATGTTTCATTCGTATTGAATTTTCAAGGATCTGTTGGCAATGCTTTACTTTCTATTCCCAGGAGCCAAAGGAGCAATTGAAGGGATTATCAACTGGAAAATGAAGTTATATATTGGAAAGAAACTGAATCTCCTCATCTCTATGTAACACTCTGACGGAATGGTGAAGAAGATGCTATTTGGTGAAATGTATCTCTGGAACCCCCTCCCCCAAAAATCACTTGGTTGACAAGACTGCCAACTTTGATTATGAAACTTATTCTTTTGCTGTTATTTTTTTTTTAAGGTGAACCCCAAAAAATGGAGGGAAGGCCAGGGGAGAGGGAATCAGCCTTTTAAATAAATAATTCCAAGTGACTGCTAAAGCCGTATGTTTATGTGGCAAAGAATATTCTAAATGTGTCACCTTCTTTACACTTTTCTCTGATTAGATTGCCTCTTGTTAATTAACCAAGTTTGCAAAACAACTTTCAGAGCAGATATAATTTTGTGCAGGTGCTATTTGGTTAACAAGCCAGGTGTTCTTCACAGCCTTAAAGCCAGCATAGACATTGGCCAAGCTTTCTCTGTCTATTCAAATACAGCAGGAATCATGACAGAAATAGAAGGCAATGGCCAAGTTCAGCCGGCATCGACTCTGCATCCTCCAGATGTGATGAGACAGCAACACCCCGAAAGCCTTGCCAAAAGCCACACTGGTTAATAATTCTCATAAACCTGTAGCAATCAGCAGCATCTGGAGGGGTGATCCAAATCTTCAATATGGAGCCCACCACTTCACAATGGAAGCACTGTCCCTTTGTACTTGCAATGACGTCGCACAAGCATAGAAAAGAGGTGAGGCTTTGATCATGATGCCAAACCCTGCCACTTTGCAGATTTTAGCACCCAGCTGCAGACACCCTTGAGATCAAATCAAATCAAATCAGATTATTATGGCCCTAAGCCAGATACAGTAGAATATCCCATAGAACTGTTACATACATGCATACATATAATATATATATTCTCTGATATATGATATTCTCTGATATATATATATATCAGAAAAACTATGAGTACAATAAAATCTAAAGCTAGAACATGCATAATAAAATAAAATAAAAATAACATTATAAAAAGTGATGGATAAATAAGTATCCAAACTTAGTTAATGGTGTGACATATTGTACAGACGGCGGCACAAAACTGGGCAACTTGGAAGGATATTTTTGAGTCCTTGTCCAAAGGAAGTAACAGGAAGTAGAAATCAGACTCCCTGCCTGGAAATTTCTTCAAGATTACATAAATGAAGATCTGTCTAGAATCCTTATAGAGCAGCATTTCTTAAACTTGGCAACTTTAAGACATGTGGACCTCAACTTCCAGAATTCCCCAGCCAACTGGCTGAGGAATTCTGAGAGTTGAGGTCCACATGTCTTAAAGTTGCCACGTTTGAGAAACACTGTTATAGAGGGAGTAACATAGTTGCATATGGCTTAGAGTTTCTATTGAGTCATCACCACATGGACATAACCAGAGAGACATAGAAGTACCCTTAAAACATCCAAAAAAGGCTGCTGAGGGCAATACAGCCAGCCTGGCTAAAGTGAAATGTCAAAATCATGATGGATGATAAATAAGAACAAACCCTTTTGAAAGAACATGATTAATAATAAGATGTGATTCTTCTGGAGTTCACCAGAGTGTCAAATGCTGGTTTAATTTTTTTTTCCTTTGGTGCTAACTAATGAGGCTACTTTTTCTTCTGAACTGATCTCTTCCTAGTTCCTGGGCTAATGTATGGATCATACAGCAGAAATCTTTCAAATATTACATTTCTCAGAATTTGGGGGCTAAGTTCTTAGCTCAAAAATACACCCACATGCCTACAATAGAGTCTATTTCTTACAGCATTTAAAAGTTACACATACACATACCTTTCGTGAGAAAATGCATTCAAATCATGTACTGAAATGAGGGCTGAAATTCTGTGTCTGCATGTGTGTGTGTGCATGTATGTGTATATATTCAAGTGAAGGATTGATGTGAAAATTGGACTTACAGATTCATGATTAGTGAATTAGTGTCATGTAAACCTGGCAGGGACCAGAAAAATAAATTCCTAAATGACAAATCTTTACACTACTTCAGAGGGTACAGTTGGAATTGTCATGATTAACTATTCTTCATTTGCAAATAATAACAAGGACATTTCTTCTTGATATACCAGATAAGGGGAAAATTTCTATACTGGTCCCCTTCCTGACATGTTTCGTTTTCTATGTGCAAGTGGCGTATTTTTTTTTTAATAGAGAAATATTTATTCATGGGAACTCACTCTTGTACAAATCTGAAATATTATACTAGTATTAGTAGATGCAGTTCTGCTATCTCCATGAGAAGTTTATCTGGAGGCCATGCCATGCCACCTAATGGTCACTAATGTTGGTATGTTAAAACCTTGTGGTGGATCTGTAAAATTTGCATTTAAATTGATTGAACCATCTGAATTCAATTTAGCTATTTACTGTTCTGATGAGGGCATCCTTCATTCCTCCACCCTACAATGTCATTCTTAATGGTATTATTCAAATACCTATTGCATCATTAGAGAAATATATTATATTCTGATCTGCATGTGATTTAACTGTCAATCACAGAGCGTGGGAAAAGATGTGCTCCCTCTGAAGCAGTGTGCATAAATGTGGAACCCACTCAGACAGTAAAGGAAGCACCCAAAGTTAAAAACATCCCTTTGGTCTTATTCAAAGGAGGAAGTGGGGCTGAACAAATGATGTGGGCAGGAAATAAGTCCAAACAAATACCGTCATCTACTGGTACCTTCTTGGACTCCTTTCCAATGCAAATGTTTTACTGGAGAATAACACAGACTAGTCCGATCTGTTCCTGGGTGCCTGAACATGCTGTAATCAAGTCTGATATGGCAGATTACAACACTTCATGGCCTCAGAAATATGTGCTGAATTTCTTTTGCATCCCTAAGTTCTGGTCAGTGATTTTCAAGGCTGGATTTGGCATGTAAAATGGTGTTGTACTATCTGTAATTTCAAAGATGCTTGTGGCCTCTGAAAGACTTGGATATGGTTTCTGGAGATTCCCGAACACCATCAAATTGTTATCAAATATAATTCTTAACATAACAAAAGGTGGGATGCTTAAATGCAGGCAACGTAGTCACACTAACTGTCTCTAACTTTAAGTTCAATTATTTTTATTCCAATTAAATTTTTGTCTTGGACCTGCTGCTTCTTTGTCCTTGCTCACCCACTTAAGAAGTAGAACTCAAAGGTCAAATGAGAAATCTCGACTCTCCAAAAGTGGTGCACCTCTGATATAAAAGCTAAAATAGGTGATGGTTTTTCACTGAAGTGATGTTAAGGCATGCATTTAGGAACCCACACTTCTTTTCTTCCAATATGCTTATAAGAAGGAGATCAGGTTTTCGCTACAGAAAGTTTTAAAAAGATTAAGGGCTCAGAAAACATTGGTTGAACTTTGAATATTAAGACTGAAATTATTTTTAAAGAATAAATGTACGTTTGTGGGAAATAAATTATCATGCCATTTAGAGATACCTTCAAGGAACTCCACCAAAGACTGCACTGAGGCAGCTATGTTGTGTCTTTTTGGGAACAGTCTGTCTTCAGAACAAGATGTTATAGAACAAGATATACAACAAATTCCATTTGAGAATAACATGAACGAAACTTTGAATAAGAATCTGCCATCAGATGTAAAGAGAAAACTTCATGAGGTTTTAAAAATTAAGAAGGAAATAAAAAAGATAATCCCAGAGAGTAACGGGAACAATTCTTTTTCACTGGATTTACAAAAGAGACTGCTTAAAGAATGGATGAAATTCATAAAAAGGATCGACAACTATTGGAATGGATTACAGAGAAAGGTAGTTCTGTAAAAAAAAAAAAAAAGGAATATAAAACTGGCTTATTTGACCAGGGTTAAAATGGGGCATGTTGTTATTCTGGGTGGGTTTTTTTGTTTTTGTTTGTTTTTATGGATTTACTGATGTTTTGACTGGAAAAATGTGGATTTGCTGAGTTGGTGTTTAAATTCTTTACTTTATAGCTATTTTCTGTATCCTAATTCTTTAGTATCTAAATGCTTAGTATCTAATTGTGTGAATTTTTTTTAGGAGAAATTAGTCCTTTTTAGGTTAAATTTTAGTTGTTCTTTTTTTAATTAAGATGCTGAGATTACTATATATTTGTGAAAAGCTTAGAGTTGAGATATGGAATATTTATTTGAATGGGATGGGTTGTTATTTGGGGTGGTTACCTTTGGAATGGTTGTGTACAGTATTGGAGATTTCTTTTTCTTTAAAGGAGAAATGATATCTTTTTGTTATGTTAAACTTTAGGTTTGGTTTGTTTATACTCTTTTATGCCTTTTAAATGGGCTTTTGCTTACAGTTAAGAGTCAAGGCATGGAAAGTTGAGTTTTATATTTGTTCATTAATTTTAATATTTTAGAGCTCTGGACTTTTTGCTGAGAATTGGATAAGGAGAAGATGTTACTTATTTGATTTGTTTATTACTAAGAGATGGGATGGAGAGTTTTATATTTCTTAATTAAGAGGGGTGAAATTATGAAATTGTTTATTATTTGCCGTGATGAGAGTGGAAAGTTGCTTTCTTAAATGGGGGGACTTTTTGTATTTTTTTTTGTTTTCTTTTGTCTTTTACTTTGTATTATCTTTTATTATTCTTTTTAAAACCTTAATAAAATTATTGAAAAAAAGTAAGAAGGATATCATAAGCTTCCATTTTAATTTCCAGATAAACAGACATTATTCTTGTGCCCAAGCTTCAAAAATCAGTTTGATCTTGGTTTGTTCATATAAACCCTTGTTTGAATTAAACACTGTCCAGCCTACTTTGAACAATAGGGATCATACAACCAGCTAAGAAAAAGTTTATACTGGTTCAATGATAGGTCCATATAGCCAACTAAGCTGTAATGTGGTCTCTTTATTTATGGCATGTTCTTGGAACCTAGCCAACTGAGGCTTATTTAATCAATTTTAGTTGTGCAAATTAAAGTTTAATATACTGCACAAATTAGGACGACAGACTTCATTTGTTCAGGGAACTGAAAATAAAAACAAATTCTTTTGATCTCTTCCTTGTGGCCATGCCCAAGGAGGAAGGAGGAGTCGGAGTCAATAATGCTTATTTCTAGAGAAAGTAGATGTAAGACCTAGTTAGGTTTACCCAACTCATCGAACTGTTAACAAAACCCAACTGTTGTGTTCAGATAAAATGGTGTCCTGAAGAATAAATAATACTGCACCATAATGTCAAGATGCAAAGACTGATGCAAAATGTTAGCAAAGTCAGTCTAAACCCAGTCATAAAGCCGTTTCCTACTCTGAATATTCCAATTTCTGTTTTGATCATGACTTACTTCCCATTTCATCCACACATTTGAAATTGGAAGATGACTACCCTCCCACCAGAGCTGTAGGTTCAGTTATTTCTTGAGTATACAGTACTTTCCATCCTTCCATGATATCTGTATTAGTTCTTTTTTTTTAAATCCTTCTGAAGACAGTTCCTTGGAGAACATGGTATATGTACCACCTGAGATCATACTTTGGATTTTCTGCAGACAATATACACATTCTGTCATGGCACAGTGCAGTCTTTTCTCTTCAAAAAGACTGTTATGCACAACCCTGACTGCCCCACGATGACACTGAAGTGAATACATTGCATTAAACCATAATCTCTCCAGTTGGGTTCTAGTTTATCCTAATGTGCAAATTCAGCCATTGCGAATTAAGAGCTGTGATTTATGGCATGGCATTATGTGCTAAATAGTCCTCCATAGCATCTTCAATAAATTATGATGGAAATACATCATAGCTTAGGGCAAAGTATGAATCCAGCCTGAAGAACCAAGATTGCTGTGATTAATTCTGGCTACTTCATACCTATTTTTTCTGTTTTTAAAAATAATCCATATAAATCTAGATCTCTCTCTAAATCCCAATCTGTCCATATAATACTATGGACTGAAAGTGCTCACCAGATTTTGCAGCCCAAACCTTGCATCTGTGGAGCTTTGAGCCCACTGAATAATACGTTGGTGTGATGTCAATGAGAGTGTTTAAATCTGAAATCTTCCATGGGAGATCCTATATAAATTTGCAAACTCTTAAAAGAGAAAATGAGGAGAAAGAGAATACATATTAAAAGGAATTAAACACTGTTTTGAGATGCTTGCTTGCCATGATTTAGGAGGTGGGAATTTTCCAGCAGGACACAGGGAAGTGGATGAAACAAAATAAACTAAAACATACACCTCCCCCACCCACCCACCATTATATAGCTTAGCCTCATTACTTCAATTCAGAGACTGACAGTGCAAGACTTAATACTCTAAGAAAAAGCAGAAACAGTGTCAGCAGACAGGGAGGGGGAAGAAAAGGGGGGAAAATAAGAAAGTTTGGGTGATACCCAGATGTGAAACACTATGATACACTGGTTCAATCCATATGAAAAACCAGAAACACATCAGATTGCAATTTAATCTTTTTATTTGAAATATAAATATTGTTACTATCAAGCCTGACAGTATAGAAAATGTGTGCCCTGCAGCCTTCTGACAAAACAAAATTTATATTTAAAACTTCCAGGAATAATGCCTTTCATATGTAAGCTTTTGTCACATTGCAGTGACTCTAAACCTACCTTATGGTCCTGTACCTTTAATTATTTTATGCCTAGAAGACACATTTTAAATAGAAGTGGCGGGTTACAAGCATTTTGACAGCTGGGGATGATTAAAATACTGACAACATGCACTATATAAAATTCCCTGAGGTTTTCAGCTGGGTACTCCTTGGAAAGTTAGACATTTAGAATCCAAAAAGTATATATTTTAACCACCAGCACGAACTGCTTACTCCATGAGGGTGGAGTTTTTCTCCATTCCTTCTTTCCTTGTAAAACCTTTTCTAACACAAACTCAGAGACACTTCCTTGGAAATGGGTCGACAAATACTGATTTATGGATGTCAACTTGTGTGTGTCATTGTTTAGTGGCCAGCTGCTCTAAATCAGGATGGGAGGGGGACCGGAGTGGCAAGGGATGTCAAGGAATTTGGACAACACTTCCATGGGATCCAGATGGTACCAACCATCAAAATGGAGTTTTTGACTGCATGAAAGCGTAGCCATGAAAGTGTTTTCCCCAGTCGAAATCTTCCACACAACCACAACATGCATATTTGCAAAAGAAGCATCTAAAACTACATAGTAGTAGCAGAGAGTAACATCTGAGAAGGAGAGAGATCTATGTTAAGGACAATTTTTTTAAAAAAGCATACATTACACGACCAGGTTTTTTTTTGTTTTGTTTTTAACAAAACAGCCCTGGAAGCAGAATGACATTTTGTGATAGGAGGCACAGTTGGGGTAGGATGAAGAGTGATTGAAGTTCTTCCAGCTTTTTCCCATTTTTAGTTGGCAAAAAATAAATAAGGGGGAGCCTTGTGAGACTGATTTGCATATTCCTACTAAAGAGAACATATTAAAGCCCACATTGGCTTTCCTTTTTCTTGTAATACTGGATGCTTGATGTGGGGAGTGCATCACATTTATGCAATGCACTGTTGATTTGCAATACAGAAGCAAGGCATTCCAAATCCATTACAAGACTAGGATTTTATGTAGACATGATTCAGAGTGGCTACATGTCTCCTTGCCCTGGTCTTGCAATTTCTCCAGATGCATCTACATGAACAAGAATTGTTTCTAAACATGGCCACTGGCTACTGTTATTAACATTATTATCTGCATTTAAAAAGCAAGTCAGTGGTAGAACACATGCAAATGCGGCAGCTGGAAAAACACCAACCCAATGCTTCAGAGGCCCAATAATATTACACTAGCTAGTACAGGAGGAAGCACCTCACATCCCTGTGCTTATGTTGGGGAACACCAGATACCAGAGAAATCGCTTGCAAGATACAGTATGTGTACAATGGAAGATGGATGCAAAAATGCAGGAATGAGAAACTGTATACCAACTCATGAATGAATTTTCATGGGGCTTCTTAAAATTTGTGAATTAATGTGAAAATGAAACCATCTTAAGGATGGGAAAATAAGACATTTATGGTTGCTAGATTTCTATCCCCACTAGTAATCATGATGCTTAATTGTTGTGTCTAACTCATCCTTTCGTCGACATCTAGGCTGGTGGCCCTCTCTACAACTAACATGTGATCATGAACTCTCTGAGTTAATTACATGTTTTGCTTGTATTTACCACCAATCAACTTAATTGGATTACCTCAGTTTTGGAAATGAGTAATAATTCCATGGTAAAGCATAGATGTACTTTATTAATAGTAAAACTCATATTACGTCTTTGATGCAAATATAATGTATCATAAGTTCATGAAAGTTTTCATCTCTTTTGCTAAATAAAATCTTCCTGACACCTTAGGGTTTTTATTGCATAAATTAGAATAGTGATTTTATCCCCAGTTTTATTATACCCATTTTAAGCATACTTTCAGATTATTTCTGAAAGTATCATGGGTTGCAAAGTAAGACTATCTTTAGCTCTGAGCAGTCTTCAGTAATAATGATGTTCCATCTGACCATGAAATTCACCTGGACCCATCACCAGCTCTTCACTTGGGCTATCTCGCTGGGTTGCTGTGAGGAGGAAAAAGAAAAAGAAAGAATCATTTTAACCTCTTTGTAGGCAGCATTGAATATAAGTAAAATAAGGCACGCATGCAAAATGTATTTTAGGAACATACATTTCCTAAAGTGATGGTGAAATATATTAACATGCATACTTTGGAGTTTAATATATACAACTGTGCATTTTTTGGAAAAAATACACTCAAATAATGTGAATTTTCAAGATTTTTTTCCCCCAAAAATATATGATGGGTAAGGAGAAGGCTGTAATAGATTTATGAATTAGCATGTGATATCAGCAAAGAAGAAGTATAGGCTGATTTGTCCATATTTGTATAATAGTATGAATATTGTTAAATGTACCACAGTAGTTTAATAATAGATGTTCCCACTTCTCTAAAAGAAATACAGAGCACACAGTCATTCTTCAATTTTCTACTGAAGATCACTTTAATATGAGACATTCCCAAGAGACGTTCACCACATCTGAAAGAATGCAATTCATTTCAGCTTAATGAGCAACCATCTAAATTTGATTGTAGTTTCTGTATAGCAGGTTTAACCATACTGTGATATTAACACCAGTAATAAAAAAAGAAGTGTATTTCTTTTTCCATTGATGCAATGCAAGCTATTCAAGCTAAAGTTAATTGCATCAACAGGAGCCAAGAATAGTTGGAAGTACTTGATTACAAAAGTACAAGGTTCTAATGGGAATTTATCAAGAAGAGTTCCTATTTTATTTGGCTATGTTACAAAAATACTTGTTTTCACTCCTTGGCTTTATCAGCCCAAGCATGGTTTTATTTAATTCTGCAGAGAAGTGCTGAAAAGAATGAGTTGTTTTCCTTTCCACTTAAAGACTAAATTCCTTGGATTACAAAAGTAGGAAGTTAGTTTGTTAGATGCTGTCAGGTTGGATTCATCTCCATGCAGCTACAGAGACAAATGCTCACTCCCTTGACCTGTGGCTAGCAATAAATTGTAGCTCCTCTGAGGACATTCTTGTAATCTCTTTGATCCAGTCTATCTACCTTATCTGTTTTCTTCGCATTCTTCTATTTCTCTCAACCCTGCAAAGCTGACTTCTCTGCTCCATCATCTGTTTGCATCACAAGCCCCAAGTATGTGAGTTATTGATGGCAGATTCTATCACCTGTCTGTCTGTCTGTCATCTATCTATCTATCATATTTATATAGCCACCCATCTCACACAAAGTTGCTCTTGGTGGCACACAGGTCATTGCTGTGAGAAAGAAGTCAGTCTTTATTTGGTCCAGAAATGTTTGGCATTCCTTGTAATTCATAATACTCTAAATCCATAATTCAAAGGCATCAGTCCTCTTACTCTTACTGTTTAAGTTTCACCACTATATATCCAGCCAGCTTTCACAGCCTCTAGGAAAGCCATTACACTAACTATTCTGATTCTTGCTGTCATAGAAATGTCTTTATTCTTTGCAATCTTGTCCAAGTTTATCATTGCCTTTCTTTGTAGGATTAATATCCTGCTTATTTCTCTGGTAGACTGTCCATCTTTATCTGTTCTTGAGCCCAGGAAAACAAACTATCTACCATCGTCACTGTTTCTGCTGTCAGCTGGAAGTTCACTTATCATGTTGGGTGACATTATCTTTGTTTTCTTAATATTTAGCCCTAACCTAAATATTTCCCTTTCCATTTGTTGCTTGCATTGTGATCCTTCCTAAGTATTCTTTATTTTGGGCAAACAACATCTTATGAATGTTTGGGCCTCCTATTTCTGCTAATATTCCTTTCAGTTCTGTCACTTTTATAATATATTTGCTGCATGTGAAACAGACACGGGGCAGTATGCCTTCTTACTCACTCTCTTCCCTATTCTGCACCATTCTGTTTCTTCAAATGTAGTTCTTACAATAGCTTCTTGTTCATTGTAAAGATTCTCAGCTGTTTTAGAATACTCAGTAGCCTTGATACACTACACATCCTGGTACGATCTACACAATCGAGCTCTTGAGGTAGTCAGTAAGTCAAAGTCAAAACCTCTTTCCTATATTGTTTTGCTCTCTCTATTATCCATCTGACATTATCTATCTTACCTTGTGTCCTTCTGCCTTTCCTGAAACCTGCCTGTTCATTTGACATTTTTTTCCCCACATGTGGTCTATTATCCTTGGCAAGATTTTCAGGAATACTTCGATTTCAGGAGGAATTAGTGCAATGGTTGAATAAACTGTACATTCTCTTGCATAGATACACTGATTTTTCCCAATCTCTAAATGTTACATACTTGTTGACCTAGAAAAGTCAGCACTTTAATTGCTCCTTCTTGTGCACCTTTCAGGGGTTATTCCATCTGGGCTTGGTGCTTTCCTATCTGACAGCTGGTCTATTGACCGTTGTACTTCACTTTCTGGTGAATATGTCAGAACATATCGTTTTTCTTTTCGTGTTACTTTCCTCTATTTCTTGATTGAAATTTTTCTCTGTCCTTTATTGCTTGATGTTGTATATCTGGGTTCAGTCATCATGCGTGTTACACCTCTGCTCCGCAAACTGCACCCACCTTGTGGAATCTTCTCCCCCTGGAAGTGAGATTAGCTCCATCCCTCTTAACATTCTGCAAGTCCCTCAAGACCTGGCTAGGTGATCAGGCCTGGGGCTCCCAGGGCACCGGGGAGATTTTGTGATGGCTCCCTTATTAATTTTATCCCCTCCTGTTTTGTGTGCTTTTATACTTTTTTATTTGTAATTGTTTTTATGTATTTATTCTTTTTACGCCACCCAGAGTCACTTTGTGTGAAATGGGCGGCTATATAAATACAATCAATCAATCAATCAATCAATCCTTGTTGGTCAAGGCTTTTATCCTCTGTCTTCTTCTGAAAATTATTTGGAGCATTACTTTTTAAATGTTGGCACTACTCCCCCCTCCCCCCCCCCCGTGCTTCATGTCTCTTACCTCTTCCTGTATCTCCTCAGGTTCTATTTTACATGGGTGAAGCACATTAAATCTCTTTCTTACACTGATCTGATATTATGACTCTATGTCCTCCAGGTGAAATCTTGTGGTCTACTCCTTCAATGTTCTAAGTTTAGCCCAAATATTTGACACCAATAATTCAGGGTCTGTTCTACAATCTGCATCTGATAGTCATGGCTGATGAGATTATACTTCTTGGTCTCCTGTTTCCTATCAGGTAGTTAACTGGATTCCTGTGCATCCAATAATGTCCACATGAAGAGTCTGCATGTGTGTTGCTTAAAGCACGTGTTGGCAATAAACAAAGAATTTTCTTTGCAAAACTCTTATTAATCTATCACCTGCACTTTGCTTTTGCCCGCCCAAAATATTCCTTTAATTCCAGGTTCTTCCATTTGTATAATATTGGGGTGAATATCTGCTTATTTAATTATTTCAGGATAATTGATATGATCCTGTTATTTATTAGCTTATAGATGAGCACATGCTTAACAATGTATTTCTGTATTATTGCCACTCCATTCCTTCATATGAATGCATGCTCAGGTAGTCTTTTGATTTAAAATGCCCCAACTTGGTCCACTTAAGTTTACTTATTCCTAAAACCTGCTGTGCTTCATTCCCACTTTGACAATCCTTAATTTTTCTTGGCTCATGCTTCTTAAATTCCGTGTTCCAATTGTATGCATCTTTCCAAAACACAGAACTTTTGGGCTTTCCATACTGGGACTTTCAGCACCCAATTTACTACAGCTTCGATCGGGCCATGTCATCATTTTTCAAACCTATTCATGCATGTTTGATGGTCTTCTCCAGTAACTAGAACAGTGCCTCAATCAGTACCTGAGGGTTTCATTATCTGTCACCCAGGTTTTTCTAAATGTGTCAGCCATGTTTAAATCCCCGGAATCACAAACAGCAGGATGTTCTGGGGAAATAATATATTTTATAGCATGAGGGGTGTTGAATGCTGGTGGGAATAAATTCCACTGAAATCTTTGGCCCTTTCTCAGAAGGAATTGTTTAAGATGGGGGGGGGCATTATGCTTGAGTATAAAACATGGTGGTAAAGAATTCCTTCCTAACCCTTCTACAAGTTTAAAAAAGTCCCACTGCGTCCAAAGCATTCTTTGTGTCCAAAGCAAGATGAATACCTACAACTGCAAGAGGATAATCAGTACAAACAGGTTGACTTGTGGACTTGGCCATGTATGGCTCCTGAAAACTTTAGTTAGGGTCCTCAGAGGTATCTCCAAAAGTTATTCCCAAACTGCAGTATTTAAGGTGACAGAAGAGAAAAATTGTTAAATACATGACTGGAGAGTAATCAGGTTAGCAATTTTTAATTCATAATCAAATCAATTTAATTTTGTAATGAAATCATAGCGAAGGTATTGTAAGTCTTGATTTCACTCCCTGCTTTTTGGACTATCACTTAGCCTAGAAAAAACTAGTTATGACATTTGTTTAGCATCTCATCCAACAGGTCTCTATTACAGGTTTCCTCGAAGCTTCTGCAAAAATGTGATTTCCATCTTTTCAGTCATAGCTAGTAGAGCTTAGAAGCCTCTGTTATATATTTTAAGAATCCTTAAAATAATTAAAATGTTGAAAAGGCCATTGGATACACATCAGAAGAAGTGTTTTCTGATGATAACAAAAGAGAAACCAAAGCTGCATAAGCCATTTTGTCCCAGACCTAATCATTGTTTTTCCTCAACTATGTTTAAACAACAGCAACAACATATATAATAACACCATTCAGTTATGTGTGATCCAGGTGAAATCAGCATGGCAAACAGTCTAAACAGGATGGGTTGCTACTGGTAATCCATGAGACCAAGGAGGTAGGGGCTGCTGAGAATCTGTTAGACTGCAGTGGGGTAAAAATCAAATTAGGAAAATAAATAAGAAGGCACTTAGTACTGACCCCCCTCCACTCTTCACACAATCATGGTACCATGACCACCTACCCCCAGCCTTTTGGCATTTAGGAAGGAGATGATGTAAGGATATTTGGAGGGTCTGCAATAGCTGGCATTGAGACATGGCTCTGTTCTTCAGTTTTATTGTATGTACATTAATGGTTTTTATACTGTAAGCAATCTCATTGTATGTGTCAAAAGTTTACTTTTTCAAGGAAAGAATGTTAGTGCTTGTTTTATATTAATGCTTTGGGCAGTTCATACCCAGAACTTTTCCAGACAGGGGTTGAGTTTGCCTGTACCTGTACTTAATCTATCAAATTTAATTGAGACAAATCTCAGTTTCGCAACTGCTTTTGGGCCTCCTTGCAGCCAAGTTTTACATTTATATGCTGACAGTCTTTTCTGTCTGCTTGTTCGCTGTCTGTTACACAAGTGGTAAAGGCTTTAATATTCCAATTTTCAATGGTGAGAAATTAGATTGTTATTATTAATTGTGTATTATTATTATTATACTGTGATTGACAGTATAAACTGCAGAATAAAGCCCTTAATCAATGTTCTCTCAATATGACAGATTTTCTAAAAGCAATTTTCAACAAAGAAGAGTGGACCAGTGAATAGTTGTGGAATATCTGATGGATATGGGTATAAACATTATGCCGTGATATTTGATAATGGTTTGTTCAATCTGCCACAACTGGCCATGCTGGTAGATCTTAATCATTGCACTGTGGTTTGAGACCACAATGTCAGTATTTCTAAACCAAACCCAAAGATTTCATTGTTGTTGTTCTTATAGCACAATACCTGAAGCCAGTCTTAACATAGCTTTGTTCAAAATCTGTTTATGTGGATCTACAGCAGATTGCTGGGAATCCTATAAATCTCCTGGTTCGTTTTTTTTTTTTCCCCTTGAAAAACAAGAATCTAATGTGGAAAAAAAAAATTCCTCATTCTCTCTTATGTGTGCTTGGTAATAGTTCACTTAGTTTCTTTGCAAATGGCTACTGATTTTACAGTGCATCCATGTCTTTGAGGTGTGTTATTATGCAATTTGGTTGATTTGTTTGGCTATGAAGCGTGGGATATGATTCATAGTAGTAACAGTAATAATCACAAACATCATAAATAATAATATAATCCCTCACTGGAGCAAATCCCCATTCAAAAGTTCATTTTTTAAGTGGGATGAAGTCAGAATGCGAGAACACAGTCTTGCCCATGGCAGAAGAGGCTGCTTCTAAAAAAAACTAAATTGGTTCACTGATGAATTGATAAAGAGTTGATTCCTTCATAGGAATGCTTTGTATGGAATAGAAGCATTTTTAGCTGCGGTTAGCTATTGTAACTGAATAGCAAACAGTATTTCTCTGAAAGTAACTAATTCCACTGGAATATTCAGAGGCCAGTATTTTAATAATACACACATTATGAACTGCAAGAACTGGCAAGGCCCAGTGGTATGGTTTCAGCAACGAATTTTGTTGCCTGTTTGAAGGATAGACATAGAAATGGAATGCAGCATGGAAAATGAAGTTCAGAGGAAGGGTAACATTTGGGAGATTGAACTTTTTTTAGTATGCTACTGGCTTGGAGGTTGAGTCTTCCTAAAAAATATTAGTTTTTATGTCCTGGAACACTGAGCACCGGCAGACTGACTAAAGCATTTGAGTCTCTTAACTCATCACATTTATTGTAATGCCTTCAGCTCAATATTCGTAGAGAGAGAGAGAAACTGAGTGCTTTCATCCTGAGCCAATCTCCTGCACGATGTTTTTGCAAGCAGCAGACAAGCAAAGGAAGGCATTAGCTGAACTATTACCAATCCTAGATGCAATGTAAGCCACTGCAACATTCTGAAATGTACCTACACAATTCTACTTTGGGGCAGGGGGGCATCAAGTAAGAAGGAAATGCCTTAGCAAAAAGGTATAAAATTATGCATAATGAAGAGATGAGAACTAGAGACATGTATCCTCTTTGTACTAGATCCCAGTTTATGCTGTACACTAATTAGAGTTGATTTAAGAATAGGCAAATAAATCATGGTTTAGGACAGTGTGCAAACCTAGAAGACATTCTACAACCATTCATTGGTGGGCTCTCCACTTTAGAAAGATGGCTGTAACCATACATCATGCTAGCCCTGGTTTTCTTAATTGTGATTCCCTGAACCAACATTAATATGCTGGGTCCATGCAACCTATTAGACTATAAATCATGGTTTTACAAATCACACTGGCTGGATTCATACAACAAATGCTAAGCCACAAACAAGCAAATTAGCTTTTTGGCTTCACATTTAGTATGAACATAGCTGAGGAATGCTAGGGAATCCAGGGGAATTCAACAGAAAATGAACATGATGTCCCTTTCATGTAATGCAGCATGATTCTTCAAATGTTTCTGCTCCTGAATTTTGCACTGGTCATTCCGTCCATCTTTCAATGGCTTCTTGGTTTTGTTTTTGTTCTCCCATCCCATCTGAGAAGTCCAGGTGATTGTAGAATGCTACAGTCCATGAAGCAGTTCAAACAAGGTAAATTTGGAAAACATTCCAAGCCTGAAGTGTTGGTAACAGTAGGAGAGAGAAATAGGCTACTGTAGCTTCAACTCCTATCACAGAAATAACAATACTGTTCTGCATATTCAGTGACAAAACCTGAACATTCGTCCTATCCTCTCTATGTGCTTTCACTTGAGGTCAAAAACCATCTTCTTCCTTCATTATCTCCAAAATGGAGTCAAGCTGGGCATAATTAACACAGCTGAAGTGGGATTCAATATTTAGAAGCCTCTGATAAAACAGGAGCATGGATTGTTTCCGGGCTGAATTGCCTAAGTGCCCAAACCCCTTGAGAACCCAAAGTGATAACCTACTCTAGAATATTCAGAGGGGAAAGATATCTTTAGGTTGTAAAAGGGCCCGAAGTGTCTTAGCATCCCATATAGATGTTTGACAAATTAAATATTTAAAAATAAAGAAATAAGAATGTTAAAGTGAATAAAAATAATACTAGATTTTCATCTCTATTCCATCTCTGATTTGGGTCCCTCCAGGGCTAGAGATTATAGGAGTTGAAATCTGACCTAGTGGGAGTCTACCAGTTTGATAAACACTGCCCCAACTCAACTGATGCTCAGAAATCAACTATCTATGGGCTAGATCGTTAGATCAGAATTAACCAAGCTAGTTGTGTTTATACAATATACCAAACCACAAAAATCTAACCAACTAACAACATTCATGCCTGCTAACATGAACAAATGTTTCTTTTAAGTCTTTAACTAACTTCTGGATAGGGCCAATAGCTTTTAAAAGAAAATACATTTAGAAATACATACATCTAAAGGAACATGTAAATGTCCATTTCATGTGGATTATGAAAAAGAATTACAAATTAATGCATAAAAAAGACACAAGGATTAACTGGTGGGCATACATGCAGTTGTGATTCTACTTATTTACCTATCTTTAGCCTCCATACTGTAAGCTGGACAACAGTCTTTATATTTCCTGGAGGCTGATGCAAAACTTACCTTGGTGAGTATTGACAAGCAGAATTGTCAACCCTTCCATTCGTATTAACACCCAGCAAAAACACTCCTGCTGCTTTCTGCTTTTATGCTTTTCAGTCCCTGCTTCTTCTTTTCTCTTTTCTCTTTTCTTTTCTTTTCTTTTCTTTTCACTCCTACTGGAACTTTGACTTTTGCTGTAGTACCATGCAACCTCAGCCCCGTCTCAGAGAGCTATCCAATCACAATTTAACTAGTATCTGATTGAAATGTGTGTGCCAGAAGGAAAATAATGCATTATTCATGAAAACAAAACAATGGGAGATACAACACAGTTCATGAACCCAAATCCTTCACAACCTGACTTGTCTTCTGTATACATTTATAAGGACTGCATCCTTTAAACAACAGATACCTTTATGGCCCAAAAGGGAGAAGGGAACTATTAGCAAATAAGGTTTGTTTTGTTTTTGTTTTTTTAAGTTAAAGAAAGGGACAGTTGGTTTGTCTTAGGGATCTCATTTTGGTGATCTGCTAAATGTTCTGAATTATGAAGATATATCCACATTTTAGACCGTTGACTTTGCGTGACCGGTGGAGCCTGAAAGTGTCTTACTTTGGAACAAAGTTAAAAAAAAAAATCACATCAACCTGTCCCACCTGCTCAGGCAGAGAGGGCATGTTGCAGACCCCATCAGCGAGAGAATGTCAACCTTCTCTGCCGTTGTCCCCACCCTCTGGAATATTGTCCCCCCAGAGGTGTGGTGGACCCCTACCCTCCCAGCTTTCTGGAAAGGATTAAAGACCTGGCTCTGCCAGCTTGCATGGGGCAACAAGAATCTTACCCAATCCTGGGAATGACTGGCACCTTGATGATGCTCCCTGAGTTACTGCCAATTTAACATCCATTCTTGGATTTTATTTATTTTCTATTTATTCAGGATCTTTTTACATTGTATTTTAACTGCCTTATAAACCACTCAGAGTTGTTTTTAACGAGATGGGTGGTGACAAATTTGATATATAAATAAATAAAATATAAACCTTTATCTTCACATTTTATTAATTCAGCAATTACATAGGCAATAAGGCTGTATTCAGTGAGATCTTCACTGTGATGGTTCAACTTGGATGGGAAACCACAAAGAATTCCCAAGACTGAAGGTTAGGCTGGGAATCTGAGAAGACCTCCAGAAGGAAATAAATTTCGAGAAAACGATAGGAAGGAGCCCATGAAATCACCAGAATTGAAGCTCAACTCAAGGGGGGGGGGGAGTGTTGGTCAATTCATATTTCCTGATTTAATATGCAAATTAAAGCACAGTGATAGTTTAGTAACCAGTTTCCCAAATTTTGCAAATCATTAAATACTTTTCTTTCTCCTTTTCTCTGGTTTCTCTCAGAGTGATATGCTGTAATCTGAAAGTCGTTCTAGATGTTCTGCAGCAAAGGAAACTGATGAGGCTTTTTGACAGTGTAACATTTTTATACAGTGAAGGCTCTTTTGTTTTGATTTCTTTTAAATTTCTGTGGTTTTAAGTAACTGCTACATTCCAAAGAACAGAGAATGGCAAGATTAGACGATCCAATTGCTTCTGAGGCTTTCTTTAGGAATTATGGCCAGGATTTATAAATAAAATATCTTAGCTCTGAACTCCGAAGAGAGGGCAAGGGTTGAACGTGAGAAGCAGAAACTGAAATCAGCCCAATGATCCACTTGCTTGCTGGCTTCATATCCTTAGATTGCCTACCACAGAAAAATATCTTCTATTAACGTACAACATTTAGGCTGGGAGCTTCATTGACCTTTAGGTGACATGCTAGGAGCAGCTGGCCTCCATCCAAAAAAAGAACCATCACCAAAGCAACATTTCATTTGACACAAATTCAGTTGAATAAAGCTTAATTAATTTCGTACACTTAATTTAGAGCCATTAGGGCTTTGCAGAACTTCACGTTCAAAAAGGTGTCTTGGAGCATGGGGGACATGAACAGAGCACCTGTGTACAACTTCTAAAAGCTTTTCTAGCATCACTCAGCTATCTGCTTGTAGACACTGCATAATCCTGGGGAAAGAGGTGTTTGGTTTAAGGAGTTGCAGACAAGCGATATATGCACACCCTTGTGTACTCCAGGACATATTTTTCCTTTTGAATTGGGGGTTTTGCACAACCTTGGAGCATGGTTGGCTTTGCTCAGTGTTTATCTTTATGGCACTAGGCTGAAGCTGCCATTAGCTTTCTAATCCCCATGTCTCTGGGCCTATACTAAGCAAATCAACAAATGTTATTGGTTGGAAAAGAAGGCTGGCTGCACATGTATTATATTAAAGGTAATTTTATTTATTTTATTTGTGTTTTTCTATCCCATCCAGTCATATTGACTTGGGGCGTTGTACAATAAAACCATCCTTAAAATAGCACATCTGAAAGTAAACATGCCCCCCCCATAATTGCAATAAAATAATTCGACATAAAAAGAACACAACAAGCCAAAAGAAAAAATATATATACCAGCTATGCCTTGCTAGATGTCAAAAGCCTGTTGAAAAAGCAGTGTGAAAATGTGAAAATGCACGAAGTGAGGATGCCAGGTACAGTTCTGGACATAACTTGCACCCCACAACAACCCTCGTGCAGAGGTCGATGATGGTGGTGGCACTACTGCTGATGGTGGTGGTAGAGGTGGTGGTGGTGGTGGTGGTGGTGATGGTGATGGAGACGATAGCAGTCTTACTACACAGTTCAACAGCCCATCTGTCAATCTTCTCTTTCCCTCACTGTCTCAGTGTCCTCCAGCTACATCTACATCTATAAACATCTACATCTATACCTAAGATGCTTCCAGTCTTGCTAAACCTTTTTTTTTTTTAATGTTTGTTCTCACAGGTGACACTACCT
The DNA here is from genome assembly GCF_059951505.1 of Python bivittatus. Taxonomy (NCBI): domain Eukaryota; kingdom Metazoa; phylum Chordata; class Lepidosauria; order Squamata; family Pythonidae; genus Python; species Python bivittatus. The sequence goes on along the minus strand of NW_028277042.1, from coordinate 6,031,055 downwards.
TTATACGGCGAGGGCACTTTTTTTATATACAGTAAAAAAATATTCAAAGAACCAAAGTTTGGTAAGGATGTCATGTTAAATTTAAATCAGGGAATCCAAGGATCAAATCTCCTTTGGCTGAGTTCTCACCATCTGCTAAACCATATGTGACATAGCTGCTTTAATATATTAAATATAAATTTAATATAATAATGCATTTTGAAGCACCTTTTGGATGGAATTCAAAGGGCTGTACCATCTTAATAACAATATTTACAAGAAACACCAGCACATTCAACCCACGACAGACTTATGAGACAACTGAGAGAGTGGCCCGTTAAGAGAGATAGAAAGGTAGGATCAGATGTCATCCCATTTGATACATTCTTGATAAAGGGTTAATAATATAGAATATGGAACAGCAGGACATGTCAGGCCATTTCCCAAGGATACTTGTTGCATATATAATATTTTCAATTGATTTGATTGATTGATTGATTGATTGATTGATTATGTGCCATCAAGTCATTTTCAATTCCTAGCGGCCACATGGATAGATTTTTCTCCATGATGATTTATCCCATAACCATTCTTTCAGATCTCCCAAGGGTGCATTCATTGCCACTGCAACTGAGTCTATCTACCTTGCTGCTGTCATCCTCTTCTTTGCTTTCCTTTCACCTTTCCCAGCATCAGAGCCTTCTCTAGGGAGGTGGGTCTTCATATGACGTGTCTGAAGTAAGATAATTTAAGCCTGGTCATTTGTGCCTTGAGTGAGAACTCTGTGTTGATTAGTTCAATGATCCATTGGTTTGTTTTCTTGGCTGTCCACTGTTAATACATTTTATTATTTTATTATTTATTATTTAATAAATTTTCATTTATCTACCCTTTAACATGATGGAGGGCAGAGCATCACATTTCAGAAGTGTGAAGAACACACATTATTTCAGTAGCATAATATACTGTTTTGTCTTCAAATCTTATAAATTTGGTCACTGAATTCATGCAATTCATTAAACCATACATGAATCAAATGGGCTGGGTTCACATTTCATGCTAAGCAACAAAAGGCTAAACAAGTTTAAATGTAACCAAGTTTAGTAGTTGTGTGATTGCAGCTGCTAGGCAATTTTTTTAACTAACTTGGTTAAATTGCTGGAGAAACATAGCCATACTGACTCTCCTTGTTGCCTGAGCTGTATTTCTCTTCTTGTTGCCAACCACCATATTTCTAACAAATATATATGCCTTTCTGAAACAAAATCTCCTAAAGAAACATACAAACTTTTTTTTTGGGCCAAGTTGATTATCTTTCATTTGAGTTAACTCTTCTCTTTAATCAATACGGTCAGAAGAAAAACAGTTTACTTGACTGATTTAGAAGGCTGAAAATTAAGACACCATTGCTACAAGCCTTCCAGAAATAACTAGATTATTTATCTGTTTATTTATTTATTTGTCTGTCTATTTTCTCCCCTTTCCTCTTGGCTTCAGGGGATTCTGGGTCATCATATCTAAATAGTTTGTGAATCCTTTTCCTAAAATCTGAGCACCCACCATTCATGCTCATCAATTTGTTGCAAGTATTTAGATTCTTCCACACCATTTTATGATAAATCCCATTCAATTCTGCATGTACAGCTGCAATCTTTATTGCTCCACAAACATTCTATCTAGTCTCCTATAATTTATATCTGAATAGGTTTATTATAGGCAGAGCATTTCATTCATTGTGCCATTAATTCTGGAACATGCTAGCTGTTTTCAGTTTGGTTGCTCGACCATTATGCACTTTCAGTACAATTGAATTTTTGGAGTTTATGAAATGGTTTATGAATATGTAATGCAAATTATATTAACAAGGTGTGTTCGTGCTTTGTTTCCTTTATGGCCACTTCCAGTCAGTGGCTGGTTAAGAGAACAGGCATAATAAAATATTTTGCTTCATTTCTAGGATATATTAAACAGAACCACCTTATAAAGCTCTTTAAAAAAAAAAAAAGATACAATGGCTACACATTAGGCAAAACAATACTCAGTATGGTTTATAGATCATTCTCTCTGATGTTTTGGAGACTGCAATATTCATTGTAATACTGTGAATATTCACAATGGGGACTGCAATTCTATGGGTTTTTTTAAATGAGTCCCAATCAGTTCAGGGAGGTTTACATAAGAGACAAAAACAGAATGGTTAAGGAAACATTGGAAATCATGCACGCCATATTTGGGGGGAAGACATAGTTCCAACAATCTACAACTAGATAGATGAAAAGATACGGTTGGGAAATTGATAGATTAATTTGTGCCATCAAGTCGTTTTTGACTCCTAGTGACTACATAGATAGATTTTCTCCATGATGATTGGTCACTAACCTGGTCTTTCAGGTCTTCCAACATTGTGCCCATTGCCACTGTGATTGAGTCCATCCACCTTGCTGTTGGTCATCCTCTTCTTCTCTTCCCTTCCACCTTTCCCAGCATTAGAGCCTTTTCCAGAGAGTTGGGTCTTCACATAATGTGTCTGAAGTAGGATCATTTCTCCAGGAAATACCAGAAGCACATGCTACACTGGAAGTCTAAAAAAGAAAAGAAATCCAGAAGACAGCAATGGCAAACTACTCCCATGTCGTTGCCAAGAAAACTATATGGTGATGTCCATGAAGTCATCAGGAGCCCCACTCAATTTGAAAAAGAATTTACTACTATAGTGTTTATTGTTATCATCTGAAAATCTGCCAGAACAAACTAGGCATCTGTTGACATACAGTGGTACCTCGGGATACGAACTTAATCCGTTCCGTGACTCTGGGCGTATCCCGAGTTGGTCGTAACCCGAAGGAAATTTCCCCATAGGGTTCAATGTAAATCCGGTTAATCCGTTCCGCCCTCTGAATTTGGTCGCACCCCGAGGCAAATTTCCCCATAGGGTTCAATGTAAATCCGGTTAATCCGTTCCGCCCTCCGCCCGAATTTGGTCGCAACCCGAGGCAATTTCCCATAAGGTTCAATGTAATTACCGTTAATCCGTTCTGGCGTCCACGGACCACACGGAAAGCGGCCGGGCGCGGCGTGGTGCGGCGCGAAAATGGCCGGGTGCAGCGTGGCGCGGCGTGAAAACGGCCCGGCGCGGCGCGAAAACGGCCCGGCGCGGCGCGGCCCGGCGCGAAAACGGCCCGGCCCGGCCCGGCGCGGCGCGGCGCGAAAACAGCCCGGCGCGGCGCGAAAACGGACGCGGACCATGCGGCAGGGCCGGAAAAACAGCCGCGGACCACGTGGCACGGGCGGAAAAATGGCCGCGGACCACGTGGCACGGGCAGAAAATGGCCGCGGACCACGTGGCACGGGCGGAAAATGGCTCGTACCCCGAGGCGGAGTTCGCAAACCGAGGTAAAATTTTGGGGCCAGAGCTGGTCGTAACCCGAAAAATTCGCAAGCAGAGGCGTTCGTATCCCGAGGTATCACTGTACCTTTTTACTATTAGATTTTTTGGTGTTCTGTAGGGCTTCCTCACTATACTGTTAATTAACTTTAAGGGAGACCTGCTTGAAATCTCACCCTAGGATTTTTTTAAAATGTTTATGTTCAATGTAAAGCAAAGGGTTGAGAGCCTTTTACCAATGTAAAAGAGAAGAGAAGTCTCTGGCAATTTACAAGAACCCAGGTTCAGGAAAAGTCATACATTATTACCAATGTTGCATTTGTTACAGTGAAAGATGGACTCAAAAATGCCAAGATGTAAAGTGTATCTATAATTCTTCACTTCTAATCTAAACTGAGAGGGGGATGTACAGTCTTCTAACATCTGATCCTACACATGTGCCAATCTTCTGTAAAATTCATTTATATTTATATTTTGATTTTGATTTTTTTTTTGGTCCCTTCAAGTCAGTCTTGACTCCTGGTGACTGCTTGGACAAGTTCCTGCAGTTTTCTTGTCAAGATTTCAGAACTGGTTTGCCATTGTCTCCTTCCTAGGGCTAAGAGAGAGTGACTGGCCCAAGATCACCCAGCTGGCTTTGTCCCTAAAGCAGGACTACTAGAACATCTAGTCTGATGTCTTAACCATTACACCAAACAGGCTATCTTTGAATTATTTACTCATGTGCAAATGTATTCAGTTACTCAACCACATCAAATATCTGTGATTGATCAATTAACTGGAGATCATCGCTAGCTCTAATATAATAGGGTGAAAAATAGAGACTTCTAGATTTGTATGAGGCCAATAAGAATAGCCATCAATTCTGGGTTAGGCAAATGAGGAAAAAAACATGCTGAGTTGTTCATGAAACAAGTGGGCATACATGGAAGCCCAGGGACACACTGTTTCCAGCAAACCATCTGCATTAGGAAATTGAATTCTATTTTGCAGAACAGCTACCATTCTGAAAAAGCCATCAATGGAAGCCTAGTCTAACCAGGCATTAGAATGGATCCTTCAGTCCTTATATTCATAATTCAAGCCAGAAGAGGATATTCCTGCCAGTGTTGCCACATGGTAAGGAAAATGATCTTCCCCTAAAACATTTCACCTCCTCCTGGAGTAAACAGTTTTTATAAAATGCAACTCAAGTTTTCTCTTGTTAGCAGCAGGGAACACTGCTCTCTTGTAATATTGTACCAAGCAAGCTGTGATTTATATACAAAAGGTGGTTTGCAATGGCTCTGGGTTACCGCAGTTACCTTGCTAAACCTCACAGATGAATTCCCTAATGCATTTTACCTGCTAAGGCACATTCTAAATCTTCTATCCTGGCATGAAAGGCCATAAAGATGTTATTAAAAGCATAGTGGCCCCTATTAATGCCTTGGCTTGCTGGGCACATGGCAAACACTCGCTGGCAGAGGAATAAGAGACTTCCATAGATAGGAATGCAGCAAAGTATTTTTGTCTTTTGTGTCGTGTCTTAGAAACATATCAAGGATGGGGTGTTTATCACTTCCTGAAACCAATGCTGGAGGTCCTTCCAGCAATCAAGAGGCACATTTCTTTCTTTTTTTTTAAGAACAAGGAGCAGGAACCTAAGAGATATATTTCCTGCTAACATGAACAATCAGTAAGAACTGATTATCCATTTCAAGATGTATGTTGGCATGGTCCTTCATAGAAACAAATTACCTTTTGAAATTCCCCATCAAAGTTGCACACAGAAAAATTGGGTGAACAATTTCTTTGAAATTCTGCCGGGGAACTAGAAATTCTACAACAATTTGTCAAGGGTAGGATTCCCTTATAGCCCTGTCCATAATCCTTCTATTAAAAGAAAAAGAAAAGCAAGGGTGAAGTTCCCTCTTGAGTTCTTCCTCTCAGATTTATTAGTAGTATGGGGTGTCAGGGAGGTTGTACACCGATGGAGAAGCAATTAATGGGCACAGACAAATCTTTTTCTTTCTCATACACTGTATTAGAAATCACAGTCATCCATTACATCTAAATGCAGAAAGCTCAGGATTGATAAAATTAAAGTACTTTAGAAACATGTAGTTAAACCGCCCAGAGTCGCTCTGCAATAAGATGGGCAGTGACAAAATTGAAATATAAACAAACAAACTATGGAATTCATTGCCAACAGATATAGTGAGGGCCATCAGTTTTGATGGTTTTAATCAAAAAGTTAGCAGATTCATGGAGGACAAAACTATCAGTTTTGATTAATCTTGACAGATGTACTGAGAAACAAAATGGTAGAGGGAAGGTCAGACTTCTGCCTTTCTTATGACCTTCTCAGATGCACAGGGTTGACCATTGTGTAGCACAGAATCCTGGGTTAGACAGGTCCATGCCCTAACCCAACAGAGCTCTTCTTAGGTTCTTATGAATTCTAAGAGCATGCTTATGAGTTCCAAGAGGCAATGTCTATGAAAAGTCCAGAAGCTGGACAGGAAGCCAAGAGCACCCTCACACACATGTTCCTTGGCAAGAGACATTGAGAGATTTACTGCCTCTGTTATGCCTGTTCAGCTGAATATGAGATAGCCCTTTTCTTATAGACATTGTGACACAGTTTGGCCAAATAATGAACAAAATAAAGTCAAAAGGTGGTGGATCAGACCAAACCTAAGTCCAGTATTCTGTTTTAATAGTGGCCATGCAAACCCCAGATTATTAATGGCAATTGGTCACTCTTTTGGCCCACTTATGTTAAGTTCATAAGCAAAATTCCCTATTAAGTTCCTATGTTAGCAAGGCACTTCATACCTTACTAGATTCTTCCAAAGACAAATTTCATATTAAAGTTAGCAAAAGTCTTAAAGGAAATGTTTGAAAGGGAATTGGATTGTATTCTCTAAATAAAAGTGTATGTAATAGACCATGCCAATAGTGTATTAACATCTTTTTCATTATTTTTGCTACATTACTCTTATTAAAGAAATAATGTATCAATAATAACAAGATGCATTTTTTGTTCTTGCCTGTAAACAAAAACAGGGACTTCTCAAGATTCTGGGTAGCAAAAATGAAGTAATTTTAACAGCAGGTTGGGATATCGAAGTATTTTCAACACAGAATATCAAAAAACCACATTTTACAAAATAGCTATCAAGCAATATGGAAAAATTTATAGAATTCATTTATTTAGAATATAATTTTCCAAGGCTTTTCACCATGTTTAAGATGATGGTGGGGGTTAATGTTGATGTTAGAGTACATTCTTCATACTGCTATAGGCATATATACTTTTGCATCTGTTAAAATTTATTTGATATAATAAAATTACATGGCTTTTTGTGCAACATCTTAGATTTCAGCATACTAGAAATTTGCTCATTCCAAAAGACCCTGGAGAATCCCCCAAACTTCAAAATTACTATGTTTAAATTAAACTGAAGTAGTGTTTGTACATGGTTAATTTAACATGAGGGTATGTTAGTATTTAGCAAAGGGAAATACACGCGCTACAGCCAGCCTGTTGAAAAGAGTCAGTTGACTTCTTGCCATTTCCAACACTTCAAGTTACTAGCAACCTAGCAACTCCAAATATATATTTCTCCAAATTGTCTTTGGAGAATTGCATGGAACCTGGACTGTCATACAATATTTTAACAGCAGACAGGATAAGGTTTAGGCATTCAGTGCACACAGGCTGAAGATGCAAGAATGGATAATATGATCTTCAGCAAGTTTTCTCCTTTAGCATATTGGTGGAACTCCTATAGCAAACACAAGCTTTGGAATTAGATCATTTCAGACTCAAAATGCAGGAAAGCCTGCTTTACGTGAGAATGGATATTAATTCACTTTAAATATGCAAAGGCTAGGAATGCTGCACTTGGTGAGTACCACCATCACCACCCATTGCACTAACTGAGACTTCTATTGTCAAGTCTTCTCCTGAGTACACCACTGGCTTCCAAAGAGTGTAGGGCAGAGAAATTCTTATGCATTTTTTTTCTTGCCATTTGTCATTTTAAAAAATGGCTTTAGAAATTATTTTAAGAGAAGAGAAGTTTGGAGAGATTCTCGCAGATGGTATCTGGTGTTCATACATTTCTTTAGTGACAATGGGAATGACCCATCTTTTATCCTCTTTTCCATTGTCTGCTGCTTCCCACAGCTTCCAAAGAAAGTCCTCAGAAGGGAATGCCTCCTGTAGAGCTTTCTGTAGTTGTGTCCTTCTCATTTCTAAGGGGGAATTCCGTTCTTGAGGAAGTGTGGGAGAATTTCTACTTCCTCCTTTCTCTATCCTGAAATTTGCTGGAGAATTCACATTAGCAACAACAACAAAATGTTTGGTTTCCTCCAGAGTAGGAATGTAGTCCAAGCAGGGAGAGAAAGTTTAATTCATTCATTGCATTGTGCATAACTGGATTAGATCTGTGCAGTGGCATTCTAGAGGGATGTGTGGGTCAAAAAAAAGTCAAGATGGTGGTCAGAGCACCATGATTGGATCTCCACTCTGCACACACAAAGAGATGGGTCTTCCATTGCACTGCTCTAAATAACATCTTGACCTCCCTCCCATCTTACTAGTCTTAAACCAAGAGGGGGAAAAGCCAAAACCACCTATTAAATTCATTTGACCCATATGCGCCATCTGAAAATGTTTGAGCATATGGACCCTTTGCAATCAGTTTAGAAAATAATCACAGCTGTAATCACATAAGGTGACTGAATGTTTTATACCCTACACTGAAGAAGAGATCATTGTTTTGCTTGGACTGGTCTATCATTTCTACAAGACACCATCCATTTCTGTTTCAGAAGGAATAGTGCCATGCATTTATCTATTTAAGCTCCAAGGGCTGGGTAAAGATTTGTAAAATGAATTTATTTCATATATCAAAGTAAAAAAATATCCCATACGTCAAAGTTAAAAAAGCAGCCATAAAAACGATCCAAACTGAGCAAAAACTTTAAAAGTGATCCTAAATGCTGTAATACTTATACAAATTAAAGAAGAACACAAAGCTGAGTGGATACATGTCTCACTTCTTCAATGAATTTTCTTCCCCTGTGAAAAGACTTTACTTCTCTAGCCTAGGTTCAAGGTGCCTGACAATGTCTTTAAAAGATGGCTTTTTTGAATGAGCAAAGGTTTTGCAAGATAAGAATCATGTTGTTTTTCACAAAAGAAAAAAAAATCTTTCAGAAAACTGGAGGGAAGATTTCAGCTTAGTATTAATTTTAACATATGGATAGCAGCATCTGCAGCAAGCCGTGTTGATGCCAAAATGACAATGTGCACGCAGGGACATCACACAAATTGTGATTATGTATTTGAATTAGGATGTCTGATGCAAAGAGGTAAGTCATACCATTTGCGTGATTGCATCGAGAGTCATTTTTGATTGGGGCGGGATAGAAATGCAATAAATAAATATGGACACCTTTTGATACACGTTTCCCATGTTAGTAATCAAAAGTAATATTTAAATACAACGAACAACGTACTTTTTCCAGTTTCTGCTTTATTACTCCTTCTCTCTCTCTCTCTCTCTCCCGGTATGGGGAGGGGGGAAGTGCATGCGTGTGGAACCTTATTGCTCTTAAGTCTTTCCAGAGAAAGGACCATTGTAAATTTTTCTGACATTCATCACGACTAGTTTCTTTTGGAGCAGAGCCAAAGGATAATTCTTCTTCCAATTTTAATTTTTGCATGCAGCTTCAATCAAGAATTCATTTATTAATCCTTCCAACTGAGCCTGGATTAAATAACGCTGGGTCTTGCTTGAGTGACAGCAAGCAACTTGGCACTTCTTGATTTTTTTTCCCTGTCAAAAATTATGCCCCCCCAAAAAAACCCCTGCATTATATCAAGCAACATATCCACGTGTCCAATGGTTTACTTATATTTCTGAAAAGTTATTTCATGAACAGATCAGTTTCATAAAAAAGGAGCTCCTTTTCCCTCTTCATCCCACCCCACCCCAGCATCTGCTCTGTTGGATAAGGGGATGCACAAGAGGAATGTGAAATATGATACCTGGAAAATGGATAGAAGTGAATTGGAGTAAAGATGAATCTGAGCTCAGGCCACAAAATAGTTCTGTTTCTTGGGTCAGTTTGTTGTTTATTAATTGTCTTAATATTTCATTGTTTCTTTCATTTTTTGTACTGTTTATTTTTTATAATCTTGCTATAATAAGAAAATTGGGAGGGAGAGAGAGAGAGAGAGAGAGAGAGAGAGAGAGAGAGGCTGAATCTGGGCGGACACCACAACAGACAGGCAATGGTATCATAGTTGGCAGAAATTTACATTTATGATTTTAGCATGCCACAATAATGTTGCCAATGACTTCATAGTGATGAGACAATGGTGAGATGTCTCAAAAAGGGCATTAGAAGAATATCTGAAGGATGGTGAAGAAGATGCACTGAAGCTAGTACACCATGAAGGCTTACTGAATACCAAAGAAACCAAACTGGCCTATAAGAAAGACCAACAAAGAATAGAAAAGAGACATGGCAAGGCAAAGTATTACACAGCCAATACACAAAAAAATTAGCAGGCAAAGCAGGTGACAACAAGAACTGCAATGGCTAAGAGCAGGAAAATTGAAGAAAGAGACAGTGGGGCTAATTCTGGCTGCACAAGACCAAGCTTTAAAAACAAATGCACACAAAGCCAGAATTGAGAAGACAGCAACAGACAGCAGATGTCACCTCTGCAAAGAAGCTGAAGAAACAGTGGACCACCTAGTTAGCTGCTGCAAGAAGATTGCACAGATTGACTACAAACAACAGCATGACAAAGTAGCAACAGTGGTGTGCTGGAATATCTGCAAGAAATATGGTTTGCCTGCAAGCAAGAACTGGTGGGACCACAAAACAAAGTGATAGAAAATGAAGAAGCTAAAGTGCTCTGGGACTTTAGAATTCAAACAGACAAGCACCTGCCACACAACATCCCAGACTTAACAATTGTTGATAAGGAAGACAAAAAAGTGTGGATAGTGGACACTGCAATACCCAGAGACAGCAGAAGAGAAGAGAAGAACTAGAAAAAAATCACAAAATACAAAGACCTGCAGATAGAAGTAGAACGACTGTGGCAAAAGAAAGCAAAGATAGAACCAACAGTAATAGGTGTCTTGGGTGCAATCCCAAAACATCTGGAGCACCACTTGAAGACCATTGGCGTTGACAAATCATCATCAGTCAATTGCAAAAGGCTACTTTACTTGGAATAGCTTACATCCTGCGACAATACCTTTAACACCATCAGACAACGACATCTGCCTATCCCAGGTCCTTGGAAAGGACTCAATAGGTGGATAAAAATGCCAAATCCAGTCTAAACATCTGGCTGACTGTGCAACCAACCATAATAAATCTAATCCTCATTAGATCCACCTAAGCCAATTAAGTTAGGCAACCACTGTTAAGAACCCAATGTAGCTGTGTCTTGTATTTTTGCATCCTTCCCATTGTCAAGGTCCTTATATACTATCTGAATTGAAAATATGCATCAAGGAACAACAAATGAAACTAACTAGGTTTCTTCCTTACCACAGTAACTGCCATTGGAAGAATCAATCAGTAGAAAAAATTTTAAGGAGATTCAGATCCTACTTACCAGGGATGTCTTGAAAGTTTGAAGTAAGTATGTTTTAGGATTGCACTACCTGATGCTGCCATCCCAAATCTGAGCATATTTACTCACATGAAACTTCTATTTTATTTTAGTGGGATGTTAAAATGTACTTAGAAATACAGTGTTCGAAAACCACTGTAGGCTGTTAATTTTATGGCACTATGACAGAATTCCTGGAAGATCAATTGTTTAGTAGATGCATAATTGAAAGTATTTCTATTAAATTAAACTGAACTGGAAAATGTGATTAGTTTTTTTTAAAAAAGCAGTTGATGGACCATTTTCACCCATATTAATGTATCTACAAGGATCCCTTTTTGTCTCATTCTCTTTCTCTCTCTCTCTCTTATTTCCAACTCTTTTGAAGCACACTGTCTTATTCATTCCATTTTTAAAAAAGGGGGACTTGGATTTGTAATAGAATAATTGCAGTCCATAAATATTATGACTACAAGGGAAAATGAACCACAGCTTGATCGCACAAGGAGAATACCAATTAGCAGGGACTGTTGAATTTGGTTTTCATGTGCACTGCATAAAGGTAAATACAACTGAATGCTAATAGTTTTATAATAGTCTTATTAATTCACACAAATAGTTAAGTTTTTAAGGAATACTCCCCCATCTTTAGAGTAATTTATGTATTCCACTTTTGCAGAATTCCAGTGGAATGAATATAAGCATAATCGTTCTTGCACAAACGTTCTCTAAGGAGAGCGTGCCAAGAATGAAGCAGTGGCCAGACTCCCTATTGCTATATTCATAATGGATCAGGTTCATTCCTTATTAATTTAATGGAGTACAGCTGAACAGCCAAATAGCCTCAGCTTATGAGTGTTTCACAAATGGGGCTTTTTGCCTGTAATCGCTTAATCCTACTGGCTAGGACTCATAAATTGAATAAAAGAGTGAACTAGGTTTTAATTAAGTCGAAGGAATGAGCTTGCATGAAAAAGATACTGCAGCCTCTTAAGGATCAAATGGTGTTTGTCTTCACACCTTAAAAGTATCAGCCAGGCTTGAGTTAGAAGAGATACTTAAGCTCAGAGGGGTGCAAGTTTGATAGAGGGAGTTTGTTCCTCTTTTTAATTAAAAAAAAAAAGTGTTTTCCAGTCTCGTTAAAGCAATGCCTTCTAAAGCCCAGCTTGGTGGAACGAAGCAGGAGAGAAATAAGCTGATTTTTTTTTTTTGCTTTCTTCCTGGAAGACTTTGCTTTCCACATTGCTAAAAAGAAGGCTACTACCTTTGTGTTTATGACAATGGGAATCTTTTTTGTAATGGTTGGATTTCTGTAGAGAGAACAGTATCTTGTCCTGAATGAATATATATATTCATTCATTCATTCATTCATTCATTCATTCATTCATTCATTCATTCATCTTATTTGAAAAGATGTGGATGGCTGCCTATCTTAGAACAACTCTAGGAGGCTCACAGCAATAAAACTATAAAAACCATAAAAACATATAAAAACTAAAAAACCGGCCCCTCACTCAATCTCCCAGGGTGCCCCAACAACCCTCCACAGGCTCCACTGCTCTACCCCAGTGCTTGGATAAAGAAGCAGGTTTTAATGGTCTTCTGGAAGGCTAAGAAGGATTGCTGGAGGGGAGGGTGTTCCCTAAGGTAGGGGCAGCCACAGAAAAGGCACACTAGATGGCAGGGTTCCAGGGAAGGGACCTGGAGAATGCCCATCCTATCCAATCTAGTGGGATAAGCAGAGAGAGGCGGTCCCACAAGTAACCTGGTCCTGTGCCATGCAGGGCTTTAAAGGTGATGACTAGCCCCTTGAATTCCACCCAGAAAGCAACTGGGAACAAGGGCAGCTCATGAAACGGGGGAGTAATGTGGGCGGACCTAGAGACGCCCAACACACCATTGCATTCTGCACCAGTTCTAACCTCCAGGTGGTCTTCAAGGGCAGCCCCATATAGAGCACATTCCAACAATTCAAACAGGAAGTGACTGAGGCATGAGTGATTGTCAGCAAGGCCTCCCAGTCCAGGAAAGGACACAATTGGTGCACAAGACAAATCTGTGCAAAGGCCCCCTAGCCACAGCTGCCACCTGCTCTTTGAACAGGAGCCCTGAGTCCAGGAGGACCTCCAGATTGCACACCCACTCAGTTGTTAGGCAAAGGTTTTTTCTGGAGAATTTCTGCATTCATTTTTAAAGGCAACACTTTAATTCTCAGGATGCTGAATATGTGATTGAAAAAAAACAAGGGGTGTCCATGGCGGGGAAGTGTCAAAAAAATCAAGATGGTGGCCACAACCAGGTGATTGAACCCCTGCCCTTTGGAATGTAAAGTTTCTATCTTGACTTATTTGATACCCCCCCCCATGTGAACACCCCTAAAAAGGGTCTTGCTAGGATGTTAGTATGAATTGGAGGATTTTGATAATTAAGAAAGAAGTTTTGATTGACTGATTGCTCAGATCTTGCCATATCTTGGCCAAGTTCCTATTTCCAAAGCACTATCTGTGTTACAGTGGCCAAACATTCATTGTTTGATATTTTTGTATTAACCATTATTTATACAAAACAATATGATGGACTTTTGAAAAGTATTAAAATTTATGCCCAATGCTTCAGATGAGTTTTAAAGTCAGTTAAAAACGCACAGCATTTTAAAGACAAGAGTCCTCCTAATTATTTGGAAGGTTGGGTAGGGCCTTCCCATGAAAAAAAAGGGGGGTAGTACAAAAAAAATGGATGGGGCCAGGATCAACCCTACATTTGCCTTAATTTAGACTGAATGAAAATTCCATTAAATTAATAAAATATAATCAGTGCAAATTCACATTACCTTCTTCCATCTTATTAAAAATTACAGTCTGGCAGCAACTTTTTGAGTGGCTTAAGTGGAGGTTGCATGTAGACCTGGGGCTTCAGGCTGGCACTCCTTTGAAATAAACAGGTAGATTATTCTGATTCCTGTTGGAAGCAAGTTGGAGCTATAGAAGAACTGGGAAACTCTAGCAGGTACTCAACCTGCTGCTAGATTTGCTTCTGAGACAGGGACATATGGGGGGTGGGGGCAACCATGACCAGGCTATCAAAGCCCTGCCCCCTTCTTTTATACGTATTGAATGTGCTGTGTACATTAAGAAGGGGTGTGGTTTTTATCACATCATCCCAGCCCCTATTTTGTCTTTGTTGATCCACCCGGAAGGTCCACCAGGACCTTTTGGTGAGTGGAGAAGTCCACCCAGAAGCTTTGTAAATAAGGAAGGGTAAAAAAAGAAAAAGAAATGAACTAAACATTAAAAAAAACAATTTCCAAATTTCAAGAAACTTTTTACACACACACACACACACACACACACATGCCTACAATACTAAAAAACCAATGTAACAAAAATTAATAATATGCAATGAACAGCAGATTTAGAGTGATCACACTGAGTGATGTGTATTCAGAAGCTGGACCCACAAAAAAACACTGTTCAGTGGTCCTCTCTCCATTTATCACTCTTCAGATGAACATCTTACAACACAGACGGTCATGGATATTAGTCAGCATCATACTTTTTTAATCTTAGGGGGAAAACCCTACCTTTGACCAAACAACAGATCTCATGTCTGAATGGAAATAAATGCATGATAATAATATTTGGCCAAACATATTTTGCATGCAAGCTATAGGTTAGGGTAGTAAAATACTACAGCAACTAAAACTACTTCTACTACAATAACAATACCACCAACCACAATGTTAATAGTATACAATCCTTGTTAGATTGCTCATAGGTAACAGTACCACTATGACCTGATAGTAGGAGGTACTGATTTAACAAGTACTTTTGAAAATAAGTTTTGCTTCAGTGAATTCACATGTTGGCTCTGATGTGGAGGCAGAAGGAAAACAGATGGAAAGTGTTAGCATTATTCCCTTTCTTTTAAAAAATGAAAGTGTAAGAATTGCTTCAATTTTGTTTCATAGAGTTTGATCTGTCCCTTATTAAAGCAAATGAACTGCAAAGAAGTCATGCACACCAATAACAAGGAGAAAACAGATCATAATAAGTAAAATATTAAAAAGGCAGTTGTTCCTATTTGCAGAAGCTTCATCGTTAACTGTGCATGTTTCAAGTGGATATTATAAGGAAAGTGTTTTCTCGTTATTGTTAAAGGGAGATGTAGCAATGAATTTATTCCACAAACAGATGTGCTGGACAATAATATTAGAGACGTGCCAGCTATTGTCTAGATGTTATTTATAGGTGAAAATAGTGATTTTGACAACACACACACAACGCCGCCCCCCCAAAAAACTGCTTAATATTAAGATCTCAAGTTCAGTCTTTGACGGCTCCATCAAAAGTTTGAGGGTTGAATGAAAAGTAATGCTTCCAGTGTTATAAATTGTCAACAGATGGCATGTTCTTCAGCATCTGTTTTTTCACTTCAGCTGGCAGGCAGTTGCTGTGAGAAAAGGTTGTGTTGCTATTGCTCATGAAATGAAAGCCTGAACTAAGTACTCATCAGTGTGCTTTAAGCTATGTGCCATGATGGAATTTTTGACTACTGAAGGTGTCCTTACAGTTGAAAGTCACTGCTAAGTGCAGGTTGTTTATGGTGATGGTTGTGTTGTTGTGAGTATTGTAGATTGCTGGGCCCAAACATGTGAAAATAGAGCTGATTTGTGTGATCAAGATTCATTCTACAGGAAAACTCATGATTACAGTCTTGGGGGGTGTAGTTAGTGTTATTCACATGGATTTCCTTGAACCTGGCACCACTTACAACTCAGAACACAACTTGACAATACTCTAAACTTTGAAGCAGTTATTAAGCCGTGCTCGGAAGCACAAGAAAAGATAGATGGCTATTAGCTGATGACAGTGTGACTGCCTCTGAAGGACATCTGCTTCAAGACTTTCTTGTACAATTGGTTGGCCATTATGAGAACAGATTGCTGGAATAGATGGGCCAGAGGTCCAATCCAGCAGGGCATTCCAGAAGGAAATATTGCTGCAACATGACAATACTGGGCATCACAAGCCACCCAGAAACCAGTTACAAAATTGGATTTCACTGTCTTATCCCATCCGCCATATGGTCCAGAGTTGGTGCCATGTGACTTCCATCCTTTCCCAGAACTGAAGGAATGTCTTTGTAGGCATCTGTGTGATTCAGTGAAAATGATGTAAAGGACAATCAGTACATGGCTGAAGAGACAAAGTGTTGAGCTCTTCCATGATGGCTTTAAGAAGCTTGCCTATTCTTGACAGAAGTGTGTAGCAAATGATGGTGGTGATAATGTGGAGAAGAAAATACAAGTAACAGAAGAGCTCATTTCAAGGATTTTTTTCCTGTTTCATTTATTAAAAATGTCCCTATTTAAACTAACGTTAAGGAGGCACAGTAGAGTCATTACTTTTCATTCAACTTCATAGTTATGCTGTGACATTTTAAAGAGAAACTACTCATCCACTCAGAAACCTGGAATAGATGGATGATTGGTCTGATTCAGTGATCATGTGAAGATATTTCTGTGACAAGGATGTACAATGTGTGTGTTCTTCCAGATGTTGATGTCATCTTTTAATTTTAACCAGCATGACCAAGGCTGATGGAAAGTGCAGATGAACAAGATCTAGAAAGCTACACTTTGTCCACCCTTGTTCTGATGAAGCTAAGAGTAGATCACAGTTATCCGAAGATAAGCTGTTACCAGAGAACGATAGCAGAGTGCTTTTGCTTTATGACTTCCTTGAGAACAGCCAGATTTCTTCAGGTAATGGTCTTCTGAGTCAGTATAATTTAACTTTGTATGATAACTGGGCTCTATATATGCCTGTTGCAGCCAGGTTTATCTTCAGTTAAAAGGACCTTTGAGTTGCATTGCTGGGAAAAGCATATTTTCACATAAACCTTTTAAAAAATTGCAAAGCATTGCAAAAATAAATTGGACCAGACTTAAAGTGGGAAAAATTAGAAAAAGAGCTCAACAAAATTGGGCAGCTGTGTCTACTTCTAGAATATATTTTTTCTAAGTGTGTTCACTCATTCTTTAGCACTGCTAGGGAGATTTTAAACATAAAACCACTGGATAATATGAGAAAAAGATCCAGAAGAATGTTTGATCTTAAGAACTGGTGAACTTTAACTCATCTTGTGTTATTATAAGAAATAGAATTTACTGGTGATGGGCTTATATTCAATTGCATTCCTCCCCTTTTTTAATGAAATGTCATTATTCCAATCCATATCTTTCTGTAGCTTACTTCCTCTACGCTCCCATCACCCAATCCTGCTATATTTCATTTTCTGCAATTACGTGATATTATTGCCAGATTCTTTTATTCCCTCCTCCACAGCTATTGATTTAGGTGTATATGGTTATTACAATGCAAATAAAACAGTTTCCCCATCCATTCTACCTTGTATTGTTGAACATTAACTTAATTTGATTCAAATCTGCATTTGATTGGGCAAAAGGAACCATTTACCTTTATGAAGAAGACCTTCATAAAGAAAAGACTTCAGAAGAGCACTGCTTTAAAAATTTAATAGCCTTGTGTCTTATACACTCGAAAAATGAATTAAACCTTCAAATATTATATATCTCAATGTAACCTTTTTGCATTTCATCTTATGTTTAGTTTATTGCATCAAGCTTTTCTTCCTAACTTAACTCTGCCTTCAACGAAGAAGAAATCTCACTGTATTCAAGAAGATTTTTTTTTTCAAATTCCATGAAGAGAAGTGAACGAATGGCCTCTTCAGGACCCTAGCAAGTAAATAAACAAACAAATAAATCAATCAAGAATCAGGTTTTTGTTTTTTTTAGATCCTGGTGAAGCTCATACTAAAGTTAGTATCTCTATTCAGTTGGAAGTTCATTTAATATAGCACTTTATGGCACAAAACCCCACGAAAATACCAGATAGGTGTCATTCCTACCTTTACCAGGGAGTAAAGCCCACTGGATTCAGCAGAATGTTGGAGAAGACTAGATAGGACTAAGCAGTTAGATATGTGTTTGAAGAAATAGTTGAAAAGAATAGAAAGCCAAACTAAGGACTAATAATAGAAGAAATTCTCATGTGTCTATATCCATTATAAAATACAGTTCCTTTAAGAAGGAGGACATTAGCCAATAAAAACTGTTCTTTGAACAACTGTCCCTGGAACATCCACTACTAAATATTACTGTTTCTTTGAAGATAGCATGTGTAATTCCCTTCTTATGTTTGTATCACAGTCCTATGAGATAGGCAAGACTGTCCAGAAAAGAGAGGTGCAAGGGTTTCTAGGTCACTCCATGAGTTGACTAAATGGATGGAACTGAGACAGTGACAAATCCATTATTGTTTTGTTTTGTTTTTTAATCTGGAAGTTAAATAGAAATGGAACCCAACTTGGAAATACTGGAACAAGATTTGAACAAAACACAGAAAAGCCACTCATCCTCAGCTATGTGTTCCTAGTGAGTACCAAAGCCTGTCACAAGATCTGCTGATTCCTACTGCCTTAGTTCACCTAACTTTTGTCATGCCTCCTTTTAATAGAAATTCAGCCTAGTGTAACTAGAAGGCAAAAGAGAAGCTGGGGAAATGGGGCTATGGACCTTTCCGCAGGATACCAACTTCAGCAGAAACATCAAAGTGACTTGTGGGCAAAGGTGATCCTCCAAAATTAGCATGATCCTAAAACTACATTCTCTCAGATTTGCATAAGGATGAACTAATAAAGTGATAACCCTCAATCATCTATTTGATCTGCATTTATTCATATTATATTTTCCAAAGAGAATTCACATCCATTAGAAAGATCAGCAGCTCACTTGCAAAGCAAGGGCTAATAAATCATTCCTCCTCAAGCCAGACTGAAGTGACACATAAGGTACTGTAGATTTCTCTCCTACACAGGTACTTTTTATCTTTTGGCTACTTCAAGTAGAGCAGAGTTTATGCCAGAAAACATTGATGAGAATCAAAGGGCTGTAAGACTTTTTGATGTTGTTTTTGCAGTACAGTTATTCTTCAAAAAGCCCCATCTAATAGAACAGGGTTGCCATGGATCACATGTAGGTCCCCAATCCCATAATCTGCAGCCCCTAGAGCCCCTCACATATTCACTGCAGAAATTCAGTGACAAATCAGTCATGCGACTCCTCACTCGTTTCCAGGAAGAAACTAGATAGATAAGCTGACCTAAACTTTCAGAGAGACATCTGTAATAACAAATCACCCCCATTAAAAAACAAAATGAAAACAATCAGTATTAAGACATTGTGGTTTTGTTCTCACGACACATTTAACAGGATTAGTGTGGAGATATTGTGTTGGATGAGGACAGTCACCTAGCCAATACTACGGAGGACAATGCAATTTTAAACCACAACTACACTTGGTCATTTGCAAATCCCCTGACCAGCCATATTGTAGGAAGCCCAAATCCAGTTAATCATGGGACACAGACCAAACACTGCCCACTGAGTCCTTCAAGGAGAGTGATGAAATTGTAAAGCAGTTGAAAAAGCAATGCTTTTCTGTTACAAGGGGTTAGTGCCAAAGCCTGACACCTCCCAGAAAATGATGGAATGCAATGCTCAAGACCACACATTGCTGCCAATGATATAATTTCCCAGTTTGAAGGTTTATGAGATCCAAAGTAGGGCTGGAGGAAATATGTGGGGACTCTGCATTCTCCAAAAGGCTGGATATTGTGCTGCATGTGATCCAACAGAGAAGACTTATAACTAGATTAGTAGATGAGAAGTTGAACCTATTGGATGATGAAAGCCACTGTCATAACTTCCCCAACCTTCTCTAGGTTCTACAGTGACAGTGACACTAAGCAAACCAACCAGTCTCTGGTCACAACAAGGCTGTTTGCCCTGCTATGGCAGCTTCGGATTCTCTCCCCCTCTCCCTCCCTCTCTTTGATCACACCTACCTACTTTGTTCTTGCCACTCTTGACTTTGGGATTATTTAGATGCAAATCCATCACACCTCATATAAATTGCCCTTCTCTCCAAACGCAATCGATTTAGAAAGCATGCAAGCAAAAAACTAAGCAGTTTTGGATTTTTGCAAGTGTCCATGACATGGCAGCCTTTAAGTGACTTGAAGTTATTTTCCCAGCTGTCAAGCTGCTAAACAATTTCCTTGCCATAAACTCCCACCCAAGTCAGCTGACTATCACTTCCCTTTGGGGGCACAGGCAAGGAAGCGAATGTAATGCCCACTGCTTTCCCATTCAAGCTGATGCCATGTGCTTTCATGGTTTTGTTAACAATGACCAAGAAAGAGCAAAATTGCTTGGAGTCGAGCGCGAGGGCACAGGGTGGGAAGCAAGAGACGGTGTGTAAATAAATATTATCGCTGTGAAAACACAATATTTAAATGCAGCATCTGACTTTTCAAATACCTTACCAAACAAGTCCTCCACAAAACCATTTAGCAAAAACAGCAGGGAAAGAAAAGAGCTGTAAAACCATGATACTCCATGGAGGATTATAAAAATAGAGGTCATTGCTAGAAAGGGAAATGCAAATACAACCTGAAAAGCTTCTCACATTTGTAAATACATTCAGAAGAATTCATTCCTTCTGCCTTTGCTATGGCAGGGTTTTTTTTACAGGGGAGTGGGGTGGGGCGGGATGGGGTGGGGTGGGGGAAGGAAACTGGACAGAACAAAAATAACCTGCCATCGTATTTGATGGAAGAGTGTAGTCTGAGTTATTGCAATCAAGCCATCCCATTTCTGGAAGCAATTGTCTTCTGAGGACATCAGGCAAAATATAGAATCTCTCAGACCAAATGGGATATAGGACAATGGCAAGGGAAGGTTTTTATTTCATTGTTTCTGGGTTTGGGGATTCCTTTTTTAGATTTTTTATCCCACCTTTATTATTTTTATAAGTAACTTAAGGCAGCGAACCTATATAATACTCCTTCCTCCTCCTATTTTCCTCACAACAACAACCCTGTGAGGTGAATTGGGATGAGAGAAAGGGACTGTCCCAAAGTCACCCAGCCGGCTTTCATGTCTAAGGTGGGACTACAACTCACAGTTTCCTGGTTTCCAGCCTGGTGCCTTCACCACTAGACCAAACTGGCTCTTTTTTATAAAACTATGTTTTATTTTAGGTCAATTCCTTTGTGTTTGTCCCTTTGAAAATCCTGCTGGTGATTTTCAGAAAGGCTCACCTTTCTGATGGTACATAAACTGCATAGAAATCACAGTTTCCAATTTCAGAATAAGCAACATTATACAGAGTTCAGAAAAGCCAAAACTAGTTTACATCAACACTATTCATTATCCTTCTCCCCACTTTTCTATCTTTCTGCTAAGAGTTAAATATAAGGTGTTACAAGATGCAAAGGAAGGAAGAGGATTGGGTCTACCTGATCTGAAATTGTATTTTGTGGCTTGCTGTTTGGTTTGAATGGGTGTTGCTGAGAAATAAAAGACTTTTAGAGTTAGAAGTCCATGACCTGAGATTTGGGTGGCATCGATACTTATGGTATGATAAAGTCAAGGTTAATGTAGATTTCAAAAATCATTATGTTAGATGTGCCATATTGAAAATATGGAATACGTAGAAACCCAGGCTGTGCCTGAAAACACCTTCATGGCTCTCAGCACAAGAAGCATTTTATAGATGAGAAATAATAGGCAAAGATAAATGGTTAACCTATCATGAGGTACTAGAATTTTATCAAGGGAACATAAAATAAAATATTAAAATCTTGATTTTAAAATAAAATCAAGAGAACAACTGATGACAGAAGGACATATCTGTCAATGGTTTTCTTACTTACAGTTATCAGAAAGATTTAACATAGATCAAAGAATTCATGGTATTGAACAATGTAAGACAGAATTTGAAATGGAATTGTGTACGAACAATGAACATGTAATTGCTAAAATGTGTAAACATTTACTGAAATTTGAAACAGAAGAACAGATCAAAGAATGTATGATAAAGTGGGCTAAAAACTTTGATTATAATATATTAATAGAACAATGGAAAAATATGTGGCTGAAACGATTGAAATTTACATTATGTTATAAACTTGAAGATAATTTTTTATAAAATGAAGTGCCTCTGATATATGACATCAGAAAAATCTAGAATGTATAAAGGTACTTCAAATTTATATCAGAAATGTGAACAACAAGAAGGGTCATTTTATCGTGCTTGGTGGATGTGTAAAAAAGCTAGAAAATTTTGGGCTCAGATACATACAGTGATTCAGAGGATTTTAAAGATTAATATTCAGTTGAAACCAGAACTTTGCCTCCTAGGACTGATGGATAAACAGTTAGAAAAAAAAACATGGATCATTGTTTTTATATAGGATAACTGCAGAGAGATTATTGTATTCACAAAGATGGAAAGATTTTCCACTACCTACAATGGAGGTATGATTGGTGAATATGACAGAACTTGCTGAAATGGCTAAACTGACTTGTTTGATTAGAAAAAAGACAATATTTACTTTTAGTAGTGCCTAGAAACCCATTATGGACTTTTTGCATAAAAAAGAAAAAAAATGAACTTGTGATTTATGGTTTTGATGATTAGACAGGATAGATTATACAAAGAAGAGAGTCATCATTAACTTTAGAGTAGAGAAGTTAAAATATAATTGTACTTATAACGGTTGTGAAGAAGATTGGAAGCTACTTTATATCTTTCTTTATATATTTTTTTTCCAACGTTTTTCTTTTTGCACTTTTAGCTTTTTCTTTTATTTCTCCCTTTCTCTTTCTTCTTTTTCATTCTATTTTAGTTGAATAGTATTTGTATTAGTCCTTACTATTATTGTGAAAACTTTCAATAAAAATTATATTTAAAAAATACTTTTCTATCCTTCCTTGCAAATCATCCTTGCTTCAACCATGTTCTTATACTGATTCATACATTACCTGCTGCTTTTTAACCTTCTCACCTCTCTTTTTGAGGATGTCATTAACTGCATACATCCACAATCTTTCCCTTCCTCTTGACCCATTCATTCTTCCTATATTTTATATTATATTAATTTACTAATATTAATTAATATTGTTATATTAATAATATAATATTTATATTATATTTATATTCCTTCAGACATATTCCCTAGTCACCTCACAGCTTGACTACTGCAACATGCTGTACATGGGGCTGCCCTTGAAGACCACCCAGGAACTTCAACTGGTCCTTTGAACAAATCATATACTACCCACTATCTTTTTATACGCATTTGAATGTCTTAAAATGTCTCCACCTATTTTCCCATCTTGAGAATTCTACCAAGATACCCAATTTTATACACTGGTTCAGGTTTTTCACCATTTATGTATAACTTGCCATTCTTAGCTCCAAGTTTCTTGTCATTAACTACCTTAATCCATATTGATTAATTTTCATATCCATGCTTGTTGCAGCAAATAATTTCACATTTTGCAAACCATTCAGGTTCTCAGTCACCAACATGACATAATCTACATATAAAACTACATGTCATAACCCATAAACCCAACCCATAAACAATCTAACAATCAAGGAGACTTCATACATCCTTGTCTTACATCCTACTCAGTGTTGTATTGGGAAATAATAACAACCTTCTTCCAACCTTTAGGAACAGACGCAGTCTTCACTCACATAAAACAGGCCACCCAACCACTCAATTAACAAACCACATCCTATTTTAATATTTACACCATCTAAATCCTCAGCCTTACCATTTATTATTTCCTTTTCATTATTCTTTTTGTGGGGATGAGACACTAACATGATAGCATCCATTTCATTTCTTCTTTTTAGTATGTCCCCCTCATTTCCGTACAAATATCTAAAAGATATCTTCTAGCATTCCCTTGCTTCGATTCCATTCCCAGTCATGTTATCATTTTTTAAATTTTAATTCCATTATCTCTGCCAAAGGTTTTGTGTTTAGCCTTCTATTTCCACCAAAATTGCTCTGAATATTCTCTGTCTATTTAAATTTTAGCCTTTTCCTGTATAACTCCATTCTTTGCCGCTACTTTTTTTCTATATAAATATTAAAATATCTATTTTCTCAACCTCATTTTATAGCAAATTCTCTTCTTACGCATTTTTGTTATGTCCTTTTCCACTTTATAATTCCACGAAATATCCTTTTTCACTCTCCACTTAATAACTCCACACACGTCTGGGGTGCTCTGTAACATATTTCTTGTCATCCTCTTTCCTCATGTCTGCTA
Organism: Python bivittatus; assembly: GCF_059951505.1. Taxonomy (NCBI): domain Eukaryota; kingdom Metazoa; phylum Chordata; class Lepidosauria; order Squamata; family Pythonidae; genus Python; species Python bivittatus. The sequence continues at coordinate 6,006,836 of NW_028277042.1, read as the reverse complement.
TCCATCCATTCATCCATCCATTCCATAACTTATCTTCTAGTACTTTTTCATACAAACCTCATGCTTTTTATTCCTCCAGTTTTTCTACATTTATTCTGGTTTCCTTTACTTCTTTCTTTTTCTTTCAGTTCCATTTTTTCTCAGCATCTACTCTGGACACTACTAAGAAATGATCTGTCCCACATTCAGAATCTATTATCACCCTTATATACTTCACTATTTTTTTATCTTTAATCATAAACAATCAAATAAATCATGCTTTTAGATTTGTAGTCATTCTCTTCTATGTACATATGAATAGACTTATACTATGTATTTTAAACAATGGAGCATAATATGCAACAAATGCCAATCTGTGATCTATTTTCATATGCATTTGACATCAGTTCATACTTGCTGAGATATATTTTAGTCCCTTCATTCATAATTAAACCTATACCTTCATTTCTCTGTATAGATTTGTCTACTCTGCTCCATAGGATCTGACCATCTTCATTCAAGACCAGACAAGACAAGACAATCTTGATTCAGATCTATTATATATTTTCCTGTTCTCTTATTTTCACAGAAAAATCATTTTTTCCTTTCTTCTATTTTTCTTTATTTAACTCATCCTGTTTACTCCTTGTACATTCCAGGTTGCAATCCTCCAAATGGTGATCATGACATGGCCCCACAGATATTGACCTCTGGGGCTAGCATCGGTTTGGACAGTTGAGGCACCCACATGGAACTTTTTAGCGAGATAGAGAATGCATCGTTAGGGTGCCAGTTTTAATCATAGCAATGCCACCAGTCAGTTATGACACACATTTAGCCAGTATGCCACAAGTACAATCAAAGTCGAGTTTTACAAGAAGCATATTCATGCTGTGCTATCCAATCTAGGATCTCTAATCCAGTGACGACTTTTCAACCCAACATATTGTTATTTATATGCCCCTAACTAGGAGATATATATAGGGTACTGGAACACACTCACAATAGTATGTATTCTATTTTTAAAAATATACTCTTTCAAAACTATTGCACTGTTTTGTTTCCCAAGGACCTCTCAGGTTGATAATAAATAAATATTATTTTAACTTCCTTTTATTCTCTGTTTTATTTTGTTTTATATATATTTTAATGTATTTTACTGTTTTTAGCTTTGTTGTATGCTGCCCAGAGTCATTGTGGTGAGATGGGGGGCTATATAAATTGATTTAATAAATAAACAAATAAACAAATAAATAAGGAGCTGTCAGAGCTCAACGTGACAGTTTAATTCCTGTTTCCCCACAAAATGAATGTATCCAGAAAGAAGCATAAATAGATGTATGCAGACAGCCGATTAAGACAGACTCCTAATTATATTTATTTTTCAGTGGTAAAATTCACTCCAGCTTAATGTTCAACAGATGTCAGTAGCTACGAGATCCATTTAAAATCAAGAGATTGCAGATTAGGAATCAACATGAAGCTTTTTATTTGAGAGTAATAGCAACCCATACTTTAGCTCAGTCATGGTTAAAATCAACCAGGCTTATTAATAGCAACATGTTCTCTTTTAACTCCACAAAGGGTTAAGCTTGTCATCTTTGGAGATTTCCTAATGGCTCTTGTTATCTAAATTTTGACTCATAATGGGAGCACTATTTTCTATTTTCAATGCACATGTTCAGACATATTAGGATGTGAAGTGAATTTGACAGAAGACTACTTCTTTTCTCCTCTGAACGGCCTCATGAGGATTTCCAGCTGGTGACCTCCCCAGACCTTGTCTTTGCATTAGACTTACTGTCCTGAGAGAAGATTCAGTTAAAGCACCCAATTCATTTCATATAGTGCTCTCCAGTTCATCTGCCGATATGGCCTAATTTTTACAATTTTATTAGGAATGCACTTTTCCTTTTGCTCAACAGTAAACAATTATTCTATCATCAGAGTGGAAGCAGCTAGACTGGGCACCTAAGTAGCCACTAGAAACCACAGTTGTTTCTCTGTGCTCTGGCCTTATCATTTGGATAAACTGCCTGATTATATAGAAAAGACGAAACATGGGAAAAGATGCTCCTGCTAGTACATGTCACCCAATATTGAGATGATACCTCTGTCAGAGAGCAGAACAATAGTCAAAGATCAAAAGCAGGAACTCCAAAGAATGCCTCAAAGTGAGATTGGTGATTCCACAAGATTTCTCTGAGGAAAGCAGGAGAGGAGTAGGACACTGGAAGCTCCTTGAGATGGGGTTGTTTAGAGCAGTCTTGTCTTCCCAGGCTACATTTTTTGGGTAGAAGTCTAGCCTGATCTTCCAGACTGCCTCAGATTTGTTCAGGCAGGAGTGTGGTTAGTGATTTGGACTAGGACAGGAGGCACAAAGGTTAATATCTGTACTCAGAAACACTTTCAGAGAGAATTGACCTTTAGAGTCCTTGGGGTTTTCTGAGCTTGGTTGTTTTCTTGCAAACGTTTTGTTACCTGGCTAGGTAACTTCTTCAGTGCTAGGATGGAGTGGGGTTTGCTCTCTGTTTATATACAGTGGCTTGCCCTGCCAGTGTTGGGGGGTGTGTGGATCCCCCGCCTCCCCCCGATTAAGGTATTGTTTACTGCTTGATTGTATGTCTGGTGATAATCTTGGTATTAATCTCTGCTTCTCTGGGTGATGATTGCTGGTGAGGAGATGTTCTGGTCTTTTGTTTCCTTTTTATTGTCTCTCTGGAATAGTGTGTAGATGTTGTTTATCTCTGTGTGCCTGTTGATGGCTGCCTTGTCTGAATACCAAGCTTCCAGGAATTCCCTCACATTTTTGGATTTAGCTTGGTCTAAGATTTCCCAGTTGAAACTATGGTTATGTCTGTCCATGTGTTGTGAGATTAAGGAGATTTCATCATGTCTTCTGACTGCTAGTTGGTGTTCATGGATGCGCCACCAACACTGGCAGGGCAAGCCACTGTATATAAACAGAGGGCAAACCCCACTCCATTCTAGCACTGAAGGTGTTACCTAGCCAGGTAACAAAATGTGTGAAAAAAAAAACAATCAAGCTCAGAGAACCCCAAGGACTCCACAGTTCAACCTTGAGCTACATATATTCTCCTCTATTAGAATTGACCTTGATCCATTGTGCAAAGCCTGCTGTGCTCCTTGTGGTCATGGAAATTGTGCATTTCTGTCCTAGAGGAAAGTTGGAACCTATACATAACAAGACAGCAAGAGAATAAATGTTAGGAAAGGGCAGATTTCTTCATGTCTAACTTAAATAGTTTTTTTTAAAAAAAAAAATCTTACAAGAAAGTAAAAAACAAAACAAAAGAGTAAACTTCAATTAGACTCTCTGGAGAGAATGAATAAATTCTCACCCATGGATCATATGGGAATGTCACCCCTTTCAGACTGGAATCTTAAACCAGTCTTTCACAACTTGAGTGCCCTCAATTCAAGGAAAATAGATTTATCAATGGTTCCATGTGTGGAAATGCTACCCACAGAGGTAAAATAACTTTGGATATTAGATATTCAGACAAGATATATGGGACACAGAATCTCTTTAATCCTTCTTGTGAGTGAGCAAAGTACTTACCTTTCTGCTCTAGGAGGCTGAATGCTGAACTAAGTTGGGCTTTTGTTTTATGCAAAGACTAGTCATGATAGCCATAGACATCAAGACCACCATGCTTTGAACACCAGTAGCTATAAAATAAGAGCAGAAAAGGTCTTAGGTTATTATGCCCTAATGGTCAGTTTCCCAAGGACATATGACTGTGAGAAACAGCATATCATCTTTTATGTTCTTGTCCAAAACAAAATCCTTCGTTTGAGTTTTGAACATCCATTCTACTAGAGTTCTAGATCAGGACATTAGGGAACTTTCCCCCCAAAATATTCTCTACCCAGTATGCTGCCATCTGCTGAAAAACTGAGTTCTGTGTATATATGTTTCATTTCAAAAGCAATATGTTGGGCATCAAATATGCATGTGTGCACTTGTGTGGGGACAGAAACAAAATACTGAAATGAATGGTAATTTTGCTCTGTTTCTTCAACGAAATGCACAGCCAGATTGCTTTGATATGCAGCAGGTGCAAAGCTGAGAAATTAAAGTCAGGCTAGTGTTTTTGATTTTGCATTTAGACTGTGATGAGAGGAAGGAAAGAGAAGGGATTAGGCAACATTGTGCCTAATCAGGATCTAGATGGGGCGCTACATTCATGTTAGCATTTGTACCTACATGAAAATTATAATGTGTGTGGTTTTTTTTTTAAAGGAGAAAATATATATGTAGTCAGATTACTATGAAAGCCCACTAATAACAAGCAAGAAGGACAAGGAACTCAATGGCTGCAATTTTGTATTTTCCCATACGTGCTCTTGAATAACAATCAGAGGAACCGATTCCCTGCTAGTGCATGCAGTAATAGATGTTCACATGGCAATTAATAATACACTGAAATGAAAGTGCTCTAGCCATGAGCGCTGCTACCAACACACGATACGACTTTCCCTTCCTGTTTTTCCTCTTTTTTTTTTTTTATTATTCTTAGTTGAAATGAAAATGCGGGTTGTTTGGTAATGACAAATGGTTGTCGATATTCATTTATCAAATTGTCCCCTCCCACAACATCTGTGTAACTGCAGTCTTGTAAATCAGCAAACAGAATGCAATCAGCATTCAGCCAGAAATGAAACATTTTGCTTACAGCCAAGTGTGCCATGACATCCGTCCTCTGTTCTTCCCTCCTTTCCCAACACTGACAATAAGTGGATGGATGGATGGATGGATGGATGGATGGATGGATGGATGGATGGATGGATGGATGGGTGGTAGAAGGAGTTCTTCTGTAGGCTCACCATGTTCTGCAATTCTAATTTCACTTGGACCACTTGGACATTTTCACCATGTTCTGCAATTCTAACTTCACTTGGACAATTAATTGCATAAGCTATTGCCTAAAACGAAATTGATGGACCAGTATAACTATCTAATATTCCTTGCACCAGAACTGGTCAAATATTTTGTGTGTAGCAGCAATTTGTTCTGGTTGCGTGCTGTTGCTGTGTATTTATTGAAAAAAAACAACAATGTCTAAGGGTTGACATTTAGGATTAAAATTTCATCTGAAAATCAAACTAAATTTCATCATCGAGAGGAAGAAGTGGCTCATTCTAGGACAACTTACATCTCTGACACAACCAATGATTAGCCATTACAGAATCTGTGTGTGTTAGACAAGTCATTGTGTCCTGTAAATTCTTATTATTAAGCAAGAAACATGGTTTGGGGTCATATATATTTTGTATGGTCATCCTATAAAATCCTACCTCGCCGTTTTGGACTTTGGAACTCACCTGGGGGGCTCCACCTGGATGTACCCCATCCTGGGAACAATCCTCATTGCAATGTATTTTGAATTCCCCCCTTGCATTAATGAAAATAAACTTCTCTTCCTAATAAAAGTGATTGAAGTCTTGGAATTCTTCCGAATGAAGGGGGATAATCTTGGGCAGCATAAAGCAGTTTTGCTTCCTTTCTCTATCCAGCACAGGGGAGAGAGAAAGAAGGCCATTTTATGCAATTTTATGCAATTAACACCTTTGCAATTAACATTTGGTACACTGCCTGAAGGTTTCTTTTCTCTGGTGTAATATAAACTTAAAATTAGACTAAGGACTGCCTGGAACCCTAAGACTATTCTTAGTTTAAATGTTCCCAACTTGAGTATGAGTTAAAATAGCCATATCTTTTAAACACTTTATTTAATGGATCCTATATTTACTATTTCAGACCACTTCTCATTGCTTTAGCTGGCTTCTGTAACTTCTTAGGGTGATTAAATTTCTATAAATACAACACACCATGGACTTTTAATAAGGCTATTGAATTGGAGAGTTGCCATGGAGAAAAATGTGTGTACATCTTAAGCAGATATTTAGCTAGTCATTGCAAACCTGTGCAATTTTTCTTAAACACTGGTTGTTCATTCCAGCTGCCATTGTAATATAAATTTGTTAATCATATTTTTCTTTGTAGCTATTTCCTTAGGATATTGAACAAGGGGTATAAATCTTTGGCAAATCTTTGTGCAAAATTAAACTTTTCATTTTATCCATGTACATTACAGCTTGATATCTACTTAATAGACAGATATGGTGGGATCTTGATGAGCTCTTAAATAATCAGAGCTGGATCTCAGTGCCGTAAGAAAACAAATCAATGAATTTCTCTCCATGTTCAGCAGTGCCTCCACTGAAAACAATCACATGCACAGGAGAGTATTCCAGCATCAAAACACTTAAACATGAAATGCAAAATACAAGCCTTTACTCTTGAACAATTATTAGCAAATGAGGGCCTTCTCCCCATTCCTTGCATTCTTTCTCTGAACGAGAAAATGTGAATATTTCCTCGTGCATGTATATAGAAAGCATTGCCAAATACATGTGCTCCATTCAGAAAAATAATTGCTTTTAAAATGAATTCTTTCCTGAGAGGGAATGTTGATGTGTATATACTTTTAAAAATGAAATAAGCAGAAATAATTATAGTAATCATGACATTAAAAAAAGAATATCGATATCAATATATACATTTCAGTGCTATGCACATATTTTACAAGCCCCACAATCTGAATGAAGACTTAGCCTATTAAATACCCATAAGTATTGTTACAGGACCCTGGGTTCAATAAAGGGGTTATTATATATATATTTTAAGCTCATTTTTTATAACTCTGTTAATAATGAGAAGTCTTCTGAAGTCCGCAGAATAGAAATACTGTTAATAAATAAAGAAATAATTGCAAGGTTATAAGAAAAAAGAAAGAACAAAAGGAAAGAATTCTGGAATATTTTCCAACCGTTTTACCGGCAAGGGCCATAGGAGATGTCTGCATTTCCATCTGGTCAATGAAGTAGTGCTTGGTATCTGTATTGTTTCTGCATGTATTTCTTTATCATCAAGCCCTGGGAAGCACAGACCAGGTGACATACACATTGCTTTGGGTCACATGACCAGGAGGGTGGCTTAGAATGGAACAGTCAGCAATCTCCTGAGCCTCTGGCCCGCTGTCTCTAACGTAGGAAGGCACCAGGGGAATTGGTTCTGATTCCTTTTCTCCATAGCTCCCAGGTGGATCTGGACCATCTTCCGCCTTAATCTTTCTTTGCTTGGCTTATCTTTCTGTACTAACTTTAGTGTTCTTCTATTTAGTTCTTGGGGAGTTCACCTGGAGTGGACAGACAAACAGAGTCCTAACCATATTTGCATAATTTCTTTCCAACATGCTGTCTAGTTGGAAAAATAAAAAGAGGTCCAGGAAGCCTAGTAAGTTCAATCATGGACATAAAAACCTTCTAGTGCTGGCTCCTGTGTTTGGGAGTAATGCTTTATATTGGACCCATCTATATTTCTTCTTATGTTTCTTTTGACTGTTTTCAAAGTCCGAAGTTCATAAGAAACAATGTCTGATCTGGTCTTAGAACTTATTTACAATTTTTTAATGGAAAGTATAGGCAGTTTTTATTTGTTTTGGAAAGGCCAAAGCCAGGCTTTCTCCAGACATCATATCTGGGCTGCAAAATTGTGGACAATGACCAGATGGCAGGAAAGAGATACAGAAAACAGTCTGAATTTTTGGAGCCTAGTTGTTTCAGTGGCCTCTTAAGGAGTAACCATTAATGCCACCCATTTAAGAATTAAATTTAACATAGTTTAAACATTAAATGTATCCTTGGTTTCTTGCTTCTTCTTTACTCATGAGGCGGCTTCAGAGTGAATGTTGTGAATGAAATACAGTGGTACCTCGGGTCACGAACGCTTCTGTTCACGACCAATTCGGGTCACGAACAGCACCATTTGCAAAATTTTGCTTCCGTCCACGAACTCCACATCGGGTGACGAACAGGATCCGCGGCCATTTTCCCTGCCGTGACACGTGGTCGTGGCTTCCTGTAGGGAGGGGGACTCTCCCTCCAAACAATAACCGCCTCCCCACCCGCCTTCCTGTCCTCCACGCCAGAAGTTGCGTCGAGCAAGGTTAGTGTTCTCTCTCTTCGTACTGTACTGTACTGTATTTTGTTTCATATTTTTGCGGTTTAAAAAAAAAATACATATGGTTCAGACCAGATTAACCGTAATTACATTGAACCTTATGGGAAAATTTGATTCGGGTCACGACCAATTTGGGTCGCGACCAGAGTCGCGGAATGAATTAAGTTTGTGACCCGAGGTACCACTGTATGTTACTTATAGATTTACATATAGCAGGTTATCTGTTATCAGTTGATCCACAGTTTTTATTGTTTAAACTTTGTATTTTTTTTAAATTATACCTAAAATAGGAATAAGTCATGACAAGAAAGTTGAGAAGTTCCGGTACCAATTTACCCTGTGTGTGTCACATGCATATACACGCACACACACACACACATACACACACACATACATGCCTTGTTTATAAAAATAAACTTTTGTTACAAATCAACAGAATCCAGAGAGTGATACATTTATACAAAACTTGCCAGTATCTGTAAAAAGGCCATACGTTTGCGTCTTATTTTGAAATTTATCATTCGAATAGTTTACAGATAGTGACAAATGTTAGACAAAAGCAAGACTTTCTGGATTCTGTTCACTTATAACAAATAGCTATTTTTTATTATATCTATATAATATATTATTATTTATTTATAACAGATAGTCATTTGTGTCCATTTATATCATTTTCTTAATCATGTAATTGACGTTTTCACATCATTTGCATTGTTTTATGATGTTTGTATAATTATGCAAATGACATCACTTACAACAGTTATGTAAATTCGGTTTTAATCAATATTTGGATTTACCAGAACCTTTTCCTGTCAAATGGCCTATTAAATAAAGGTATAATTGTATCTATTACAGTATTCTAATTTTCTAGAATATGTAGTTACATTCTATAGAGGTGTAGAGAGGCTTTATATAAGAGTATGTAAGAAATTTCACTAAGTTTATGATAATGACACAATGAATGTCATCCTCTGATACGTTTCTCCCTTGAGCATTTCAATGGCTTTGTAATTTAAGTAGCAATTGAAGGCTTGAATAAGATCCTGGTTATGCATCCTATCATATCTCATTGGTTTGATCACCAGTTGAGTTGCCGAGGGCAAATAAACAATAATGCAAAAACCCAGCTCCTTTTTCCTGTTTTGGAGTATCAAATAGCCATAATAATACCATGTATGGTGGTAACACCTTGTGCATAAAAATTGCAACAGACTATGCAAACAATGAGCCACAATCACCTGCCATTATACTGCAAGAGGAATGATGAGGAAATCATTCCAAAAAGGGCAGGCTGATTTCATAAACTTCTGAATTTTTACGAAAGGTCAGTATTTTTGAATAAACCATGAAGTGAGATTCACATAATAAATTCAGTTGCTACCTTTCCTTTCAAATGTAATGATAGGGGGGTGACCTTGGGAGACAGAGGGAAGAGCCACAGCCAGGAGAATGGTCTGATAAGAGGCAGCTTAGCCCGCAACAGGAATGTGAGTGTGGCAAATGTCTCAGAAGGGACCCTCCCGAGTTTCTTGGGCTGTAAAAGTGATGGGGGAGAAATGTACTTTCAGACTTGCAAGATTTATGTCTGCCTTGTGAGGTAGTCCAGACAGGAAGCATGTCCAGATGAACTAATTCAACTGTATTGTAAGGTTACATTGACAGAATCTTGCAAGATAGAAAGACCCAACTCTAGAGCTCCTCATGGGATGTTACTTCATGATCCAGTCAAGGTATTTTGCCATTTAGTTCAGGTTGGGTAGGCGGGCGGCTTCCATATGTTTTAAACTAAAATTCCGGTAAAACTACATCAGAATGAGAATTGTAGCTGAAAACTCCTGGTAGACACTACACTGGTTTCAAGTATTAGCTAAATTGACTAGCAGGGGCTCCACATGTTTCCAGATAAGAAATCTTACACATAATTGCTGCTTAACCCTATTAACTGATCATTTCAGGAATTAAATTCAAGAGCATCTGTATTCAAAGCTTGTGATCTGACAGTGAGCCAAGGTCCATGCACCATAAATCTCTTTCAGAGGTCTTATCAAAAGATGAGCAAGTTGTTTCTCTAAATCATTCAAGTTGGGAAAATTTACTAAAGCCCGTGATGAAACAACTACCAAAAAAAAAAAAGTGTTTCATTTCAGCTATTTTAATTCAGGATATGAAAATTAAATGCCCCTATATTAAAATATATCTATAGCATGGATATGCAATATTTACTGCTGAACCAGGTGTGGAAGAGCTGAACGCCAACTACCTAGCTCATAAGGCTGAGCTAGGGCAAAGATATAAGTAAAGCTGGGACAAAAATAAAACAATTTAATGTCATTTAAATAAGTAATTATATGCAGTATGTACAATTCCTCTCCATTTATTTAATAATGTCTGCCTTCTGTCACACTTTTGGGCTATCAGATCCCGGCTACAAAATTTCAAACCGTTGTTAGATAGCAGCCAAAAAGGCAGAAAACTCTCTTTTCTGTAATCTAGTGGTCATCCAGATTTTTTGCAGCTCAGTTCTACTCACATCATCTGTTCACCCACAACATCTGGAGGAACTCTGAGCAACATGCATATAAGGCTTTATGGAGATCCAGTGAGGCTTGGAGGCTGCAGGTGTATGCATCCTTGTTCTGTTGTAACTGACTGTATTACTGCAAGTTATTCTTTCTAAGCTAATTTTCCCCTGGACACGGAGGCCAGGATGGTAGGAGTTCCCACCTGGAGAGGTGTAATGTGTGTTATGGATTCCTAATGTTTGATTAACTATAGTTGTTGCAGTTTTAACTGTAACTGTATTTCTGTTCTGTTTTTTTTTTTTTTTATGTATGCTACTCAGAGTTGCATTGTCTGAGATGGGCAGCCATTAAACCTCACAAACAAACAAACATTCCTACTCAAGACTATTTATCACCACATAATATGGTTCTTGAGAGCCAATTTGGTGTAGTAGTTAAGGTACTGGGCTAAAAACCAAGAGACGATGAGTTTTAGTAGTCCTGCAGTTGCCAGGAGTCAACATTGACTTGAAAGCACCAACTTAACATTTATTTCTGCAGGTCATGAAGAAAAATAGAATATGAAAAAAGGTCATTTGTTGCTGCATTTCAGTTGTTGAAAGCCCTCCTTTCATAGAGTAATGCAGGGTGGTTAGTTTGTGGCTCCTGACCCCAAGTAACCCCCAGAATCCCAATTGTGGGTCCAAGCACCCTAAAATCAGTCTGAAATTCATCAGCAAAATAGTGGCATTTCAGTGGCATAATTTTAGCATGTGTTTCTGGGAGCTTAGAAGATGTTAAGAGTAGGAATAGGAGTGTTTTGCCCCTGGGGGCCTCCCATTCTCTTTTCTACCTTAAAATCCACGCACACACCCCAAAAAAGGAAAAGGAAAACAGGTGCAATTTTTTTAAGTGAATCCTGAAAAACAGGCTGAGTTGCAACCTTGTTCTCTCAAACTTTGCTCATTCCTTCAGTAAAGGGTCATAGTAAATTTGAAATTTGGCTCAATCCCATGACCTGGCCATTTGGATGAATTTTCAACCTAAACTTCAGGTCAGGTTGGCCGATGAGCTTAAAATGGCTACAGCCAAGTTCACTTCCCCAAGATAACACTGGGATTTTTATTTTAATATCCACAATTCGCTACATTTCATTTTCATATAGTAGGAATGTGAAACATTTAAGCTGGCAACACTCCAGGTGTTTTCACCCAGGCTGGAGGCCAATTTAGTCAGGTTCAAAAATATAAGCTTGTCTTCTTCCTATTTTTCAGTGATATTTGCAGTACCAGCCTACATTTAAGAAAAGTCAAAAACTGATCAGCCTCTTCGGAATATTACTTGTGAACCATTAGCCCAATTGTGTAATATCCAAATAGGTTGTCCTTATTTTCCTGCATGTTTTTCTTTGATAAGCTATCTCCTTATTTGTGTATCCATATCCTGGATTCCTGCTTTTTTAAACAAAAAAAGAAAATCTGCCTGGGAGAATCTTGTTTTCTGCTGTTAATTCAATGCCTGTATTTTAGGATAATACAAGTAGTCTTTGTTTAGTGACCACAATTGGGACCAGCAGCTCCATCGTTAAGCGAAGCGGTCATTAAGTGAAACTGTGACTGTGTTTATGATCTCACTTTAGCTTTCCTTTGCTTTACAGACTTGCGCAGGTTGTAAACATGAGGGTTGGTCGTAAAGTTACTTTTTCATCATTGTCATAACTGCAAACAGTCACTAAACAAGGCAGTTGGTAAACAAGGACTACCTGTATCTGCAGGCTAAATGCTAAAATAGGGAGACAATTTACATATTGGTGTACAATTTGAGACTCGTCATTGTTCAGCATTTCTGCTAGCTAACACCCATATTTAAATAAACAGTGAAAGAAAACCCTGTCCAACTTCTTGGAATTTAGCCATGAAACTTTGCAAACCTCCACAAGTATGGCTTGATGAGGGTTGCTTCAAAGGTTTCTTTGCTCGAAGTAAAGCACTATGGAGTTCCTAGTAAAAGGTGGGACAATTTTTTAAAAAATTCTCCTCCAAATTAGTGAATGGAAAAATGGACTGGATGATTTCTTTGACATTCTGAAGCGGGTGGAGAGGTTCTCCAGCCATTTCTCAAGACAGGATCCTTCTTATAGAGAAAAGTAGCCCCAGTATTGGCAAACCTATCTCCTGAAGTCTTTCGTTGGGATTGAACTCAAGCCAGGGAAACCAAGGATGCTGATTGGATTTGAAAATGGGCTAACAGTTATGGATCCACCCTCTTCCCACTTACAACAACCTGGGTGAGTCTGGAGACGCCAAGTCATTACTATGGCTAATTACAAGCTGAGGGCGGATTAACCTTTGATGACTAGTATAATCTTCTAAAGGAAATGAATATGCATCAGCCTGAAAAACTAGGATTAAATGCCATGCACTATCTGTATGAGATCAAGCAATTTCTGTGGTACCATGTTAAGTATTGCCGTGAAGCAATGACAAAAAGTCCTGGATTCCTGAAAGAAATGCCTTTCAGTTGCATAGTACAGTGAATAGTTCTTAAAAGCAGTAATTAATTCATTCATAGCTAGGTGTTGGGAGAAAGGTATGTCAGCATCTTCAAATTCATATACAGAGAATATAATCTCTTCTTCAGCAACCCGTCTGGAGGTCCATGGATTGAAGTCCCCTGAGATAAATGGCCCTTGCAATTGTCAGTTCCATTGGTGTCCTCGCATTCAATATTATTTCTCTGTTTGTGACTCCTTTGCTTGCTTATCACATATTTATGCTTTTTTCTTCTTCAGAGGCATCAGGATGGTGGCATCTCTAAGACTGTCCCATTTCATCCTCAAAAAGGTATGATTTAAGAACAGCAACAGCCACCAAGCTTTTTAAGCTTAGAAAAGATGATTTATTAACTACTGCCACAGGTTACACCATGCATTTCATGGTTTCATAGATCTTTTCATAGATGTCCCTGTTCAAGGATCACATCTGACCCATTCCCATCCCCAACCTATCATCTTCGGACATTATAAAGAACTCACTAATTTAGAGAGATTGTCAGCTCCACTAAGTTGACCAGACCAGGAAATCAACTCTGCAGGAATGCTAAAACTACTGAGACTGGCTATAATAACAGAATCTTGCATGTCTGGTTGTGCTGAACCACCTTCCTCTTCTTATACTCCAGTGAATCAGGCTTGAGCCATTTCCAAACAGTATCTCCTTTCTCAGGGCTTAAAAATGCCCAGGTGACAGTCCTTGCATATTTCCATCAAGATCATAATCCTTACTTTCTACAGATATAGAATCCGAAGCACCCAGGTTTTTGCAGCTTCCAGAGCCCCTGAGAATTGTGTTTTTTAATATGATAGAAGAAGGAAATTATTAAATACGTAAGGACCAAACCTATTGAGTGTATTTAGTTCTATTTAAATTAATTGTGATTGGTTCACATTACTTTTATCTTTGTCCCATTCACTTCTTTATCCTGGTTCTGCCCACTTTTCTGCCCAATTGTGGTCCTCCCACTGAAAAGGCTTGTTCTGTTCCAATTGAACAAAGCTTTTTGTCTTCCTTCTTACATTTTATGAGGACAGATATGGATCTAAGGTCCATCTGGTTCATTTTGTATATGTCCATATGTGTCTTATTCACAATGGGTGCATTTGTGTGAAGAAATGGGTATTTCCTTCTACTCCTTTCCATAAATCCTGAAGGGAAGCAGAATTTCAGATCATCATGTTTCCTTAGTTTGCAAACTTAAATTAGTGATGATCATTAGTGACCCCATGTTTGGCAAATACAATTAAGAAATAAATTTATTGCAGAAACATGAACATATCAATTAAGTTGTCTACCAAGCTGACATCTGCTTCATTTTAGTTATCCATAGTGTCAGATAACAATTTTAATCAGACTTCTTCTTTTTTTTTTTATTTGAACAGAACACAGATTATTTATATAAACTCATCTAGGTCTGAAAGAGAAGGAGAAGAGACAAGATGTATTCAAATGCTGTGTGCACTATCATTAACAACACAGAGTATGTGTTACCCAATTGAGGCTGATCTCAAAAAAGTTAAGCAAGCTCTGACCTAGTTAGTACTTGTCTGGGACTTCCCCAAGATATCTCAGGACTGTAAACTGAACTAGGAAGTTGAAAAACCATCTTGGAAGAAGGCACAAATTGCAGAAAGGCACAGCAAAATGCTTACCTTGAAGCAGATGTCAGCTTGGTAGACAAGATCTCAAGCCCTCAGAACTTATAGTCTACTTCTTACTTGAATTTTCATCGATGCCACTGCTACCCAGATCATTCTCATCCAGTAGCATCTATGGGAGGAGGGAGGGAGGTGTCCAAAAAATCAAGATGATGGCTGCCACTGTGCAACCCCACACATTTTTTATATACATATGCACAGTCACAGTCACCATCATTATGACTTCCTTCCCCAAAGATGCCCCTGATAAAATCCTAACTCAGAAGTACTTAATGTTCATTAAATATAAAGAAGAGTTGTTTTTGATGATGATGATGATGATGATGATGATGATGATGATGATGATGACAATGATGGTGATTGGTTGCACAATCAGACAGATGTTTAGAGTGGATTTAGCATGTCTATCTACCTATCAAGTCCTATTATTATTATTATATGCACAACAACGTGAAATCACAGCTGCCAGTTCTTTAGCTGGTGTTGGCCTTCATTCACATTGACTTCTTCACAAGAACCTAGGATGTCATAATGTATCAGCATAGTATATGCTTATTATGCTTATTACTATTTGAATTTATTAACCACCCACCTCCAATAGACTCTCTCAATATATAATATTGTTAAATGATGAAGTTGGTTGTAGCACTTTTCAGGGAAGAGGGAAGGAATACTATCAGCCAGATCTTGTAGAAAGGCAATAAATCTCAGAAAGCAGAAGTTTGATGATACTTTCCTTCAAAATTAACTCAGATATTACTTATTACATTAAACAATTCCACATCACTTCATTCACAGTGAATATCTCTATGTCCTCCATGTACTAAAGTTAATGCCAGCCATTGTGTCCAAATGAAATCACTGGACTTCTAACAATTAAGTGAAGTAAGAAATCTGTTGGGACTAAACTGAAGTCAGGGTGGCTGAAGACTTTTGGAGTAATGATTGTACAGTGGAAGAAGACTATATTATGTTTAATCACCAGATGTCAAACTCCACTCAAGGGAGACTATACCTTGAACAGCTGGTTTGAAAATATAGAGATGCTTTCATACACAAAAATGTCCATTATTCTCATAGGAACTACTAGCTACTCTTGAGTAGAAGCTGAGAATGTGTTATAGAGGTCACCAGGAAGACTACAAATAGTTTTATTTAAATAAAATCAATTGGTTAAAGAAGAAGTTGGTGGGATTTGTATCTACAAGGGTGGAGAGCACCAAAAAATAATTATTTCTGTTTGCATAAATCATTCACTTATTATACATGGCTCAGAGTGGGATGCTTTGCCTGGGCAAAGGAAGATCTAAGTATCAATATGCTGATCAGAGTGGAGTGGTAGAACACAGCTGGGAATAAGGAGGGAAGGAAGATCATTATGTTCATTTAAATAAGTCAATTTGTTGTTGGTCAAGGAATTCTGCTTAGTTGCTAAGAGGCATAGAAAACATCTTGCAGTGTAATGGTCCTTCTGAAAACAATGTTATCTGTTTCCTTTCTTCTTCTCAACACCACATATTTTTCAACCCTGAAGTTTCTGCTTTAAGGATGCAGCCTTTACATACATGGCACCGGGCCAAGGTTGAGTAAACTGGCTCAGCATAATCTCATGAGTTCTTAAAAGCTTTCTCCCTCTGCAAAAGAATCATTGGTTTTCCTTGTTCTCAGGGCGCTAGACAATTCCTGTAGAACTTCTCTTTTGAGCTTGCATTATTGTTGGAGATAGCAGAGGATTCTGGTCTTCTCTGTTGGTCATCTTTCCATTATTTTGTTGCCTTCCTGGATCCCAACCTGAAAAGAAAAAACCCTGGAAGATGGTCCCTCCCAATGTCTTCCCTTGTGAATTAGTGGAAGTATGGGAGGCTAGAGAAGACTGCTAAATACATATCTATGGGCTACCTAGTCATTAAGTAAGGGGGAAAACACTCTCTGGCCATAAGAATTTCCCTATCATTCTCTTCTCTTCATTGAAAGAAATATCACAACCAATTTTTCTTTCTGCAATTTGAATAAGAATTGGTAAGGGAAAAGAATGCAGGAGAGGAGGGTTTCCTTTCTGCTTGGGACTAATTTTTTTCACTTTCTGTGGTGGAGAATGCCAGCCTACAGTGGATAAGGCCCTCTATCTACAGAGGCCATCTGGGCAGCACCATCTCTAAGAAGGTTGGCATGACATCATGATACAAGCTCTGCCCTTTTGTATGCGTGTCAATATTGCACAAATTACCATGTCACACCCACAATCTAGCAGATTTTGACTACCACCACCCACAAATGCTGTAGCATCTGGCATTAAGAGGCTCAATTTTCCTAGGCAGTCAGTTATGACAACGGAGGTTCACTACTTCAGAAAGCTGACCTTTGCACATGGGAGCAATAGAATAGGTGGAAGTAATGCATTCGTCTTTCTTTCCTGCCCCCACCCCCATCCCCCACTTTGCATGTATTGGTCAGGGGTATAAAGAAGAATTGTAGAAGTATCATAAATTTCTGAAGGGTTGAGCTTGGCAATAGGTTCTGATTCTTGTTCTAAGAATTAGCTATTTTTTTAAAAAAAAGATTACCCATGAATGGTTATAAATGTTTACTTCATTCTACCCAAGAAAAATTTTTTAAAAGATTCATACACTGAACACACAAATAAAGTTTTGCCAACTGTTCATCAGTTTATATTTAATATACTACTATCCAATCTTTTAGGGCAGGGAAGCTCCATCTAATTTTGCAAGTCTGAATGTGGTTCTCCAAACCTTAATTGTGGCCCTATATCATTGCAGGCATTACCACTTTTATGAATAAGGAGACAAGTCATTAAAAGAGGACCTGGACAACAATACCTAATTAAGGGTTATTAAATTAAAATGTTAATGAAATCCAATCAATTTAGGTTTTGTCCAGTTCACCCCTATTTTTAAATATACTCCTTACAGGCAATGTACAGCCCTTTGCTTAAAAAAAAAAATGTACATTCCTGTTTTAGAATACGCATCCCCCTCCTAAAGTGGCTGATAAATAATTGGTAAAATAAGAATAGATTAAAACTGTGCATAATTACCATAAGAGAACACCAAACATTAATAGATAAAGGAAGTGAGAAAATAAAATCATCATCAAAACGGTGGAATAATGTTATCCAAAATCAGCCTAAGATTGGTGGGGGGTGGGAGGCTTTTAAGGCTTTTTAAAAGCTAACCAAGAAAAACAAGTTTCTTGGCCAGGGGTTCCTCAGAAAGTGGGCCTCCACAGAAAAATCCTGTCGTTGGAATTAGGTGAGTCAACCAAAACTAGGGTCTTCAATGTCCATCTTAAAATTCAAGGAATATTTTTCAGAACAGAGACCAACCTTTCTGAGGGGAAAGCTGTCTTAATTCATGGCAAGGCAGCTTCATATCTTACAATCTTTTCAAGAAGCCTGTTCTTTGTCAGGTTTACAACAGCACTGATAAATATTGCCCAGCATTCATTTTTACCCTCTTTTTTTTTAAAAAAAGCCAGGCTAAAGGAACTCTTTTATTCAGTACTCTCATATATCTTTGCATTATTATAAGAAACCTCTTTTATTGCTTTAGTATTGCCCAAACACCCTCTGGAAAATCTCAGTTCTCCACTCCACCCCTCCTGCTTGCATTTCATTGTTGTTCTCCTGCAAGCATCTAACATACACAAATGGGATTATGATTAATTGAAGGCTCCCTGCAAATTGTGTACCTTTTTTTTTTTTAATCACACTATCTAAGACTCCCATCTGCTCTAGAAAACAAAATGGGAATTTTTACATTTATGAGGATACTTAGGGCTCACTCTGTAAATCATTCAAATGACTGGTGGGACAGTAATGGCTAAGAAAGATGGGGAGAACTCAGATTTCTAACTCTAGTCATGTCAAAGAGATTGTTCTGTCTCTTCCTTGTACCTCAGGCTAATATAATATGGGCCTTGATTATGCAAGCGTACATTGTTTATACAACTGGGATATTATGAGCTAGTATAGGTAGGGAAATTCTCTGACATTTTTCCTACTGGTTCTCCTTCAATTTGATGAAATACAGAAGAACTTGCTTCAGAAATTCTTTCAAAGAAAAAGAGAATTTGGGGCAACTTTCATCTATGCATGTGTAGTTTTCATATATACACCATCCATACAAGTGGCTAAACCCTGGTTAAGAAACCACAGTTGCTGTCTTCACAGAACTGTGCCTCAGACAAGAAGAAATCCATTAGGCTGTAGCTTAATAGTGCAGTTCACATAGTGTGTGAAGACAACAGATTGGACTCTTCATCATGCTGGTTTTTCAACCTCAAGCCACATTTTAGCCTAGTTAACATGTTGTGCTAATACAAATATTCATATTGGTTTGTATTCATACAAACAGCCATATTGGTTCAGCATAATCTGGGGCCAAAATATGCCTTGCAGTTTCTTAAAAGTTTTGTCCCCCTGTCAGAGAAACTTTAGTTTTTCCAACAGATCTCAGAGATTTCCTTTCTTTTTTTTGGTGGGGGAGAGGGGTGATATTTCTAAGCTTCATATTTTGTGTGGTGCCTATAAAAATGTGTGATTGCAGTCACTATCTTCATTTCTTTGACAAACACACACACTGTAGATGCCCCTGGTTGGAGGTGGTAGAAGCTGTTAACGCTGGAGTTGGGTTGTTTTTGTTTTTGTGTGTTTGGGTGGGGGTTGGTCACCTATCTGTCCCTTACTCTGAAGCCTCCTAGGCTGCTCACACTTTCCACGCTAAACAGATCCTATTTGCTGGAATATATTGAAAGAAGGGAAGTCAGGGAGGTTAGAGATCTTTGGAGAAACTATTGTACCAGGAAGAGAAGACATTCATGCACATATTCCTTGAATACTTTGCAACCATGTAAGTCCAAGAACATTCCACTCCATCCTTGAGGATTTTGGCAAAATTCTCTTCTTCTTTGACAGCAATTTTGAAATTTCCTAGCTATTCAAATTTTCCAATCTGAAAAAAATCCATGAGATGAGTTCCTGATAGATTCTTCCCTTGGGCCTGAATGGAAGAATGGGATTGCAAGGAGACTGCAGACTATTTGAGAAAAAAAAAAATGATGGTAGAACAAAAGACAGGAACATTCATACACATGATTTAACCATCTTGGGACAACTCAGAAATTGTCTTCCATCAAACTGAGTAAGAACTGCAACAAAATGTGCTGAATAATTGTTCTGCATAGCACTTAATTTTAAGCTGAAATAGGGGGTTGTTGACATTGAGTTAGCCATCTGATTATCATTGTACATCTTCTACAATGTCCATGGAGTTGGGTGTCCAATGAATTTAAATAAATAAATAAACATCTATGGGAATTCTGGAGGGAAATGGCTGCAACTGTGAAAGAACAGGGAAAAATTGTCTGCAAAAATGTTGCACAGAGGCCTTTTTGCTAGAGCACGGGGTGTCCAGAGGGTATGATCAAATAATTCATGGTGTGATTGAAGCCTCACCCAAACTCTGCACATAAAAACAGGACAGTTTCTATTATACGGTTATGATCATCATCTTGACTTTTTTGACCATATCTTGCAGACACACCAAGATAGAGCAAGAAAGAGAACTCTCAGTAAAATAGAAACTGAGAAAATGAGGGCTTGGTTTGGGTTCAACATTTAACTGAGCTTTCTAACTCCTGTTTCTTGAAATGCCTCTCTTAATACTAAGTCATCATGAGCAAATAAGAGAAAAAGATAATGCAACTCCACAAGATAGGGTTTTTTTTAATGATTAAATAAATCTACATTGTGCATTATATTTTCATATGGCCTTAAGCTACTTAGAATTCTGGCTTGCCTTTGTGGGAGGAAGGGGGGAAGAAACAGAAAAATGTGTTAATCAATTTAAGTTTTGATTTTAATATTATTTATCTGAATACCACACAGCAAAAGTTCTACTTACTAAATGGTATAGATATTCTATACTCTGTTGCAGCCCCACCCTCTGGAATAGCATCCCCAGAGAGATATAGACAGCACTTACTCTCTTTGTTTTATAATAAAAGAACTTTTTTCATGGAATTGGAATTGTGTCAACATTCAGTTTCGGAGCTAAAACTTTAGAAAATTGGGAGAACTGCAAATTCAAAACTCACATTAGGAAAGTAAAGTAGTGAGCAGGTTCACATAAAACTTGAAAAAGACAAGATTCTTTATGAAGTTGGGAGTTACCTGGACTACACCTTGATGAAATAGATTAATTTTTTGTTGGACTGTACCAATCATTCTGGACTTTAACATTCTCTGGCAAAGAGATACAAAAGCCAGGCAATCAATCCCTGGTGAAGATTAACAGGAAATGCTAAAAATTACTGTAAATCATGGGCCACTTTGGATTTACAGCCAGGGCATATAATCTCAACACAAGAAGAGAGTCAAGATTTCTTCATGGGTCCTCCTTGATAGCCAAGCTCTCACTTTCCATGGGAAAAAAGCTGGGGTTGATGGCCTCTCAAACGAAACAGATAAGGTGACATCGGGCTCTTGTCAGAAACAAATGTTAGGCCCCTCCTTCCGGAAAAGGTAAAGATCCTATCAGCCAATGTTTCAGCTGCCCCCCAAACGGGTCCCCAAGAAGTAATATTAGCCAGGCTTTTGACAGTTCATTTATTTATCTCAAGCTAAATTCAATAAAGAGAGCCGTATATAAGTGAGGGAAAATAATGCAGCTGGTGGTAATTTATCACGGGATAGAAAGTCATTGTTATCCTTATCTCTCCAATGATGTTCTATTTCCAACTGGTAATGAATTATGGGGCTTGCTACTCCTTTAGTATGTGACAGGTCAGCACCACTCCTGAGCACAATACTGTACTTACGCAATCAATTGTATGCTCGCCGTAAATAACTATATATTTATACATACCACCATTTCATGCCAATGACCTGAAGTGCTGTGATCCTCCGGATTGCTAATGGTGCTTTGTTCAATTCCAAGAGCATTTCCTTGCCACAGCAAAGTCAAGATTTATTTCCAGCCTTGAATGATATTTTTCCCCCTTTCTCCTCCCTTGTCCTCTGATAAAGCAAAAGCAGTCAAAAGCTTTGGAGATTCTAATTATGAAGCACCTAAGTCATTTAAGAGGTTCAGCCAAGAGAAATCCTGCTTTCCTTTCTTAGTTTGGGTGATTAAAAAAGAATTAAGATTTTTTTTTGTTTATTCACAGGGTCTTTTAAAAATAATTTTTGGGTTCCTGTTGGGGATCAAAAGGTCAGGTTCCAATAACACCTTACCAGTTAAGCAGTTGTGGAAAGATGGAAAATGAACAATAAATTAAGCATCATAATTGTGCTTCATAGCTATCAGAATTCCATGTTCAAATGCATGTTCATGTACAATCTGCTTTGCAAATTTTAAAAATCCATCCAGGATTCTCAAATCTGTTATGGTCTTTTTTTCTTTTTTTTTTTAAAGAAATATTTAATCCAGGCTTTTCTCAACCCCATGACCTTCACATGTGCTGGGACTAGAATTATCAGAACTGGCGACTCAAGTTATCTCAGGATTGTGACCTCAGCACAATTATAGAGTATTGGATTGAAAAGTCCTACCCTATGTTGGCTGAGATGACAGCAGCAAAGAACAAGACTAGGCCAAAAAGTAGCACTCCACTTTCCAATTCCATTCTCTTGTTGGAAAATGGGGAGTCATTTTCTGACTGTTTAGATGATGAAGTAATTACAAAAATAGCAATACAGGGTGGGGACTTGAGTTTTAAAATTTACCTAAGCAGATATATAGGGTTCCTTTCTGAATTATTGTTTTGAAACATTAAGATCTTTCTTAAGGTACTAACTTGATGCATCTTTTGGTCATTGTATGAAACAGAATGCTGGACTAGATGGGCCCTTATTGTGTTGTATTATTGTATTCTTATTGTTGTGTTGTCAAAAAATAATAATAATTACCCCTTCAGCCTGGTTAGAGGTTGACTTTTCCCAACTTCCCCAAAAATGCTTTTGCTAGATGTTAAATATTGGGTAAATTAATGGGACTATAGAGGCAAAATTTAATAGTATATGCTAGGAATATTGTTATGACTTCAAAATATTAATTGAAGTTCAGAAGGTTCTCTCTGCTTTTCTTCACCCAGTTAGACTATAGACAAGCTATGAAATGTCCAAGTGAATCAGAGAGAGATACATAATTAGGGACTATTATTATTATGCACTAATAATAATAAACTTCTTACCATAAGTACCAAAAGATGTCCAATAAATCTTCTCCAACTAGCACATTTTATTAAAAGGCATAAACTTTTGTAATCTTATGCTTTTTAATAAAATGTGCTAGTCAGAAAAGGGGCTACCAGATGCCTTCTGGTTTTTTGCTACATTAGTCCACAATGTTTACCATAAGGATAGGATAGAAAAATAAAATCAAATTATTTCTAGTAAAGGATTCTATATGATACTTTCTCCTCTCCCAACAAACATCTTGCAGGTAGACCCCATGAGCAAAAAATAAGAAATTACTCATATTCTTGCTCGATTATACTTATGGAGTTCACCAGTCTGTTTCCTCCAGTCCCGATGTGGCTTTTCTTGTGCGCTCCTAAGCAGAACAGGATGGAGACAATTATTCTCTGTTGTTTGTCTCCACCATCTGGAAATCAAAGGTATACTGCCTCCATTCTGGGGGGTTTAGCATGGGTAAGACCTGTCCTCCATGTTTTAAAAAGTTGAGTAGAGGCGAACAACAAGACATGTGGTAATGAATTCCAGAAGCAGTCAAGTATAATGTCAGAAAATTATTTGCTGGACTTGATCTCAGGAGGGACAAATGTCCACATCAGTTTCACATTTTGCTCGTCTTGTCCTATAAATGCAAAAATAGAAGGATTAATACTCTCACCTACTTATTATTCAGGAAGGTTAATCTGGATGGTTTGCTTACAGTTGGGGCCAAGCAAAATCTAAAGCTGTCTTCCCTTACATGTAAAGCACGGCAGTCAAGAGGAAGGAGAGGATTTTCACTGAGATCTATATCAGTTAATTCTGAAAAACCCTACCGAATTCCAGTTCTCAATCTCAACAGTCTGTCTTGTCATTGTGTCTCACAAAGATCTGTTGCAGATGTGGCTATAATTCAAGGCAATTTCTATTCCACAATGTACAACACAGTAATCATTAGGAAGAACGCTACGTTTTCTTCTCCTTGACCCAGACAGTGTATTACAACAGCTCCACCCTTAGGCTTGTCAAAACAGCTGCCAACGTTGCAGGCCTATTAAACATTTCCATAAACACACACACAACACAGATCTTATAGTAAGCTGCTGAAAGTGAGTGCTCTATGCAACTTAGAGTGCCAGCATGGGCATCAAAGCAAACTACAGTTGCATGAACATTTAAACACACTGCACTGAAGAAATGATTTAGGTATTGCCCTAAAGCAAAGTGACCTGTAGAAGGCAATTGAGATAGCAAACCTTGCCATAGCTTAGTTCATGCTGGCCTTGAAATCTGTAGCATCAGAGCTGGACAAGATCTTGTAGGTCCTGTTTGGCAAAGGCACGCCACATCTTTTGGGAAGGAGTGGTATTTCCAGAGCCAGGCTTCCAAAAAGAGCAGGTGGAGCTGAGATTTTTTAAAAAGAGATTTCATGCAATTAGCATTAACTGTAGCTTATTAAGGTTATAGGAGAGCTAGTTTAGTGTAGTGGTTAAAAGAACAGGCCTGGAAACTGGGAGGCCCTGATTTCTGTCCTACTTTAAATACGAAGCCAGGTAGGTGACCTTGGGCCAGTCGCTCTCTCTCAGTCCTAGGAAGAAGAAAGGAAGGGCAAACCCCTTCTGAAAATTCTGCCAGGAAAATTGCACGGATTTGTCTACGTAGTCACCAGGAATCAAGACCGACTCAAAAGCACACAAACACACACTAATACTACATTGTTTGTGTATGTATACCTATGTGTGTGTGTGTATGGAACTTACAATTTTCAGGATGAAAATCCTCTAAAGTAGCTTATTTAATGGGCAGCCTCTTCCTCTGTCAATAGGTCTTCAAAGTTTAAAAGTTTCTCCATGTGTTTAGCTGAAGTCTGCTTCCTGACTATTCTTCCCCTTTGCTTCCTAGCCTGATCTTCTGGTTCATCAGTTTCCTTATAAGCACATTTTGGCTACAAAATCCAACAACCTGATGGCCTATATCTCCATGCTTTTCCAAAGAGCCATGGCATTTGCCATTAGAACTGAATCTTTCAAGACAGCCTTTAGCATTGGTTTTTATCTTCTTCCTTTTTTCTATTAATTGCTCACGTCAGTAGCATCCAAGATCTTCTTTCAGTATTATTTCACAGCTGTCATTTTACTTACAGTACTGTATATGTAGTCTATCCTGCTACTGTAGTACTTATACATCATTTGGCTTGTATCCATTTTCTTCCTTAAATGCCATCATTGCCATCAATGAGAGATTTTGCTCACAGATTCTCTTCTGTGCCTTTCCAGAGCCTGCCCCGTGTCCAAATCTCTAAATAGTTCAGGCTTTCCTGAACCTTCACCTTCTTATTTTTGGACAACTGTTGTCAAGAAGAATTTCCAGGGGTTCCTTCAAACTCTTGTGTAATGGTAACATTCTTATTATCATTATTTGGTTTTGGACTTTATACAGTAAGTGAACCTATGTAATTTATGTTCCCATGGATATGGTTTGGCATGTTCTGTGAACTCAGCCAATTGTAGTTTATTCAATAAACCATGATTAAGCAAACCATGGCTTAGTCTAATACATGAAGCCAGTCTCCATGTGAAACTATTCCCCACTTGCTAAATGATGGAATCTACTAACAGCATTCCTGTGCTCACTGAGGAACTAAATCTTTGCATTCCTGCTCCAGTCCAACCCAGAGCTCTGAACAAATGGACAAATATTAACTTTGGCTCCATTTCACAAAAGCTTTTTTTTCAGGTTCATCTTTTCAATAGCTTTTCCTTTATGGACTTTGATAAGACAGCTTGAGATAAAAAGCAATTAAAGGTGGCTGATTAATACCACATTTACCAATTATTAGTTAATATTCTCAATTACTTTCACTGTAACCTTTTCTGTACAAGACTGATCCTTAGGGATTGATTTTTAGCAAAGCCTTTTTACCATGGTTCTCTGAACATTTTTTTTTAATCTCCTGTCCACTTTTACAGCATTTTCATTTAAACATACAATACATATGGACACGTGTTCTTCCTTACAGAAAATATTGTTTTGGAAGCCTTTAGAAGCTAATTCAGAGTATGGCTATCTGGGTGATACAAAACCCCTGCAGTTTTGATTCACACTGGAATTGAGAATGATGAGCAAATGCACACAATATTGGGGGGAGGAAAATATATATTCATTTCTTCTAATCAATGACAGGCTTATCTTCTCTCTTCTTATCTTCTGCCTATCATGGAGATCATCTGGCTGACTGCCTTCTGATAGCCAGCATTGCATCATGGGAACACTGTCCACATATGGAGGGAAATGGGAATTTAAAAAAAATAAAATAAAAGTTTTAAAAGCTTTGTTTGCACCATTCAGACACAATGGAATATTCCTCCCTCTTATGGGATTGCCTGAAATTGGTCACATGTCTCACTGTGTAGAAAGACCAGATCTCTTAAAGACATAGACATTAGTCTTTTGTTTCCACTACATTTCTGATGCAAGTTGCCCACCTCTACCACTCAAGGAGTTGAACCTGTAAGTATAGTATGCTCAGGCCATCTTGTATATTGCAAACATAATCTTGGAGCATGACTGATTGAGATTGATGCTGACTCAACAAAGTGCAAAATATAAATTAGCAATTGGATGCTCATAAAATGGGAATTGGCACTATGGCATATATTCATCACTGTCTGGCTTCCAATTACTACACTGAGCCAAGAGAAAAGAGAGAAGGGAGAGCTCTCAAAATAGCAAAGCATCTTTTAAATAAGCTGCTTCATTCCAGAGTAGAGAGAATTTGAAAAATAAAGGGACACAGGCATTGGCCATAAGATTTATCATCGCCATGGGACTGCTGTCTGCCCCTTCCTGGCATGTAGGATCCAAGGTAAAGTTGCCAAACGAAAGGAATTATCCTTCAATAAAGCCAGAGGCTGAGTAACAAAGATGAGTGAAGCAATGTGGGACAAAACCGTCACTAACAACAATTCATGACTCGCCCCTGCTTGTTATGTTCAATGATCAAAGTGAAGCATCCTCTTTGGCCTTGAAAGAAAATTGCAACTAGTCAACATCACGCAAGCCTTTACCTTTACAAGCTGCAAATGAAGCTTCTGTCTTGGCAAGCTCCTATTAACCGAGTCAAGCAAAGTCTTATTATTATCAAAGTTGTTTCCCTTTCTATTTGCAGATCAAAGAAGTGGTGTAGTTATTGCTCACGTCTGTGGATGAGATGCAATTTTTCTGATTCTTAGAATAGCCCTGAGGAGTAGGTTAAGTGGAGAAATACAGCTAACCTGAAGGCTCCTAGTGACTTGAACCCAGGTCTTCCCACTGTCCTAATATTATTTGGCATTCATAGAAGAAATGCTGCCTAGGAACATAAGACTGGGAAGCAGCACCTGGATGGACTTTTAGGTTTTTGAAGGCATATATTAAGTTATGCAATATACAATGGGTGTTCAATATCAACACCTTGATTCCACACTTTGTGGGAGATGGGCTGGAATAATCACCAAAACCTTGGTTTGGAAATCATTCATGTTAGAAATGTTGCCCCAGTATCACTCTAGCGCCAAACAGAGGCTGACATACACTACCAATTGAAATAAAGGCAGAGGTTGTGGATTGCATATTAGGAATATGGATTAGTGATATCTCCAGTGGTCCATGACTTCACTTGTCCAGCTTTATGTAGCTCAGTGGCAGAGCATCTGCTTCACATTCAGAAGGTCCCAGATTCAGGTTCTTGTAAAATTCTGGAGACTTTCTACTGGTCTACTTTGAGAATTCCAGATTGCTTTCTATATTCACAGTCATGTCACAGCCATGGCAGACCTCTTTCTTCCATTCTTCTACACTAGACTGCAAAACATGAGTCTGGAGGAAACAGTGTCCAATGCATGTCTTCCTTTTGCTGAATTTGTTCCCTGCAAATTCAGTGTTCAAAGCCATCTGGGAAAATAAGATATTGGGTATAGGGATCATCAAAAATCACAACTGCACATACCAGAGCATGGCAGTTCAATCCTTTCACCCATAAACCAATACTATGATTGTAATTCAAGTTTGTATCTTCTAATGACGCACAGTCTTCATTTTGAAATTGAACTGAATAAACCAAAGATTGAAAATGGTTTCACAGTAGTTCCTCTCCTGATTAATACCTTTTCATATTCATCCATCCAGTAAGGATGCTTCGAGATATTATTCACGTTTTTAAAGGTACCAATCTGATCTGTACTTCCTGGTCTAATGTGTAGATTGGAACAGAGTGATTTTTGCAAGGCAGTTCTCAGTTTGAAATGGCATATAACAATGCTTTCATGCAAGGGTATATTAGACCTGCATTTGTACACAAATATGTATCTCTGAAAAAGAGATATTGCAAATAAGGTAGAAATGGAATGGGTTTAGGAATGAAGTTTACAGAAATGCACTCAACCAGACTTTAGGAACCTCAAATCAAGCAAGAAGATGGGGCTAGTTATTTGGCGGTAGACAGCCCTGCGAACGTGTTTTGGAGGCATCTTTTGTGAATACTAAAATATGCATTTTGCCTTTAAATGGAGCCTATAACTTTAGACAGGGTTAACTTCCCCAAACAATAATGGCTGAGTTAATCATCTCATAGTCCTTCCTCCATCACCCACAGGGATAAAATATGCTCATATTGAGCTTATCTTTCAAATTTATATGCTGAGCTCATTTTGTCTGCAGGAGGCCTGTGAACATGGTCTGATTAAATTATTGGAGAGTCCAGTACAGAGTTGCTTAAGGAACTAGATATTTTTGCATTCTAATATGAAATTACAGAAACCTGGATTCTGATCCAATGATACAACTCTTGAACTTAGTTATCGACCAGCAATTGCTCAGATCATCTTCGCTTAAAAACTAGATCTAACAGAACTTTAGAAGGTCTATTTAAATACAAGTTTACAAATATAAGATGATTTATTAAGAGAAAATACTTTTCAAATTAATGATCTAATAACTATTAAAATGCAGGTTGTTAGGCAGTTTGGGGTTGTTTTTTTAAGACATGGTCAGCCAGAATGGATTATGTGTAAACATGTATAGCATTGACATAAATGGGAACTACCCCTCCCAGATTTCCCAGAAGGGACCCAGGTTGTGGAAAAATGAATTAATTCCAGTGAGATCCAGGTTAATATAGCCATTACACCATCAAACTAAGACTGGGAAGATTAAAGTTAGTCCATCTTCAACTTTGGAACTATGGAAGTGATTTTTATCTCCTTCAACCCAGCCTGGAAGAAAAGCAAGATATCAAACAATAAACACCTTAGCCCAATGCAGATTATGTTCATTTCACTGGGGGTCCCAGATAAATGACCCCTTAGCTATCCTTAAATGGAAAGCAACATTACCTCTAGAAGGCTGTATGCTATCAAACTGCCAGGTAGTCTTCTACACACCTTTATCTTTATTTATCTATTTTTTCATGTTTTATTGATTTTATTGTCATTTCTTCATTTGGTTGTTGTGAACCACCCAAAGTCATTGAGAGTTGGGCAGTGTACAAGTTTAATAAATTGTTGCTGTTGTTGTTGTTATTATTTCTTTCATCATTTTTCCACCCAAAACATTATCCAAAACTGTAATGGTATGTGGGAAAGACCTTGGGGCTTTTGACTTTAGAGTTTGACCAAGCCAGGTCACTACTAATAGCAAAGGATCTTAGATATAGAAGGCCAAGCAGAAACTGCTGTTTTTACCCATAATATAATTGCAAATAACCAAATTCTAGTGAACAAACCAGTCTCATACTTGTATCATATTACAGTCCCAAAATTCAGGAGAGCTTTATCCTTAGCTCGATTTAACGCTCTCCCACAGGTGTTTTAGAAGGAAGATACAGGAAAATCCCTTATGATATTCAATACTGCCCCTGTGGTACAGGGCCCATCGAAACCACAGTCCATGTTCTCTTGTATTGTCAGTATTATAGGGACATTTGCTTTCAGCTGATTACCCCTCTTTTATTTAAATTCCCCGGGCATTCCGATAATTTTTACTTGCATTATTTGTTAAATAATCAAGACAAATCTATTTCTTTAAAAGTTGCAAAATTTTGCTACATAATGTGTAAGCTTTGCCCGCAAATGGTTCCTAATAGTTATTGATGAAAGGGTAATATTGTTGTCTGTTTTATTGTATGTATTTTTATTGGTCAATGACTGAAATAAATATGATGATGATGACCTTGGGAGACGGGTGAAGAGACGCTGCTAGGGAAGGGTCAGATAAGAGGGAACATAGCCTTCAGCTGCATAGTGGATGGAGCAAGAGGCTCAAAAGAGACCCTCCCTAGTTTCTTGGGCTGTAAAGGAGATGGCAGGACATTTGTGCTTTCAGACTTGCAAGATTCTGTTAATGCTTTACAGTAAAGTAGAATTAGCTCATCTGATCATGTTTCCTGTCTGGTCTACCTGGGAAGGCTGACAAAAATTTCCATCGATTGATTGATTGTATTTTTACCCTACCACAATCAGACTCTCAGTGGCTTTTTCCTCCTGTAATAATCCCAATATCCAATTTATTCTGGAAAAATAAGATGGCAGATGCTGGGATGGTCACGGAATTCAACTCCACAACCCCACTACTAGAAAGGGATTACATATTCCTTAGCTAACCACACCCAAAACCTCTTCCAATATGTGAACAAATTGGAAGAAAATCATACCCATTGGTTTTGGGTGTGGTTAGATAATGAATTGGAGATTCCTTCCTAGCCTTTAGGACAGTGTTTCTCAGCCTTAGAAATTTTAAGATGTCTGGACTTCAACTCCCAGAAAATTCTGGGAAAAGTCCAGACATATTAAAGTTGTCCAGGTTGAGAAACATGGCTTTAGGGTGAGACGCCTGTTGAAAGGCTGTTTTGAGGGTGGTAGCAGAGAGGGTAGTAGTTGGGTTAAACCAAGCAAAACAAAGTTATCCACCTCCTATCGAGAAGAGATCAAAAGAACATCTTCAGAAGAGAGGATGATCACTGCTGTGGGGGCAGGGGGATTAGTTTTATTCAAAGCAACTATCAAATGAAAGACGAGGGCAGTGGTCGCTATAAATTTTGCAAGCCTTAAAGAAAAAGACGGGCCTTCAGAACAAATGATGTTTTTAATTCTTATGACAACACAGAAGAAGACAACTGGCTTGAGTGACATGGCAGGGATACCTTCCTGGACGTCCCATATTTTGGACATGTTTTCTGACTCTCAATCCCCTGCTTTCTGTTTGAGGAGTAGAATTAAGACTGGCTAATTCTCTTTTGGCTGACAGCACAGAGTTAAATGCAGCATCTTCCTGTCAAAAAGGAGAAGTAACTTAGGGCAAAGTCAAACTCATTCCATTTTTCTTGTACACAACCAGCAGATATAAAAATAAATACCTTGTTTTCAACAGTACGGAAGCAGTTTTTTTTAAAAAAAATATTCTTATATAAGTGCTAAGACTGTGTTCAGTTTCTAGGGCCAAATCCAAAACAAAGAAAGTAAAAGTAACTGGGGAAAAACCCCCACTGTTAATTTAGTTCCATTAGCTTCAATATCTCTGAATAACAAGGAATGTCTTACCCTGGTATGCTGTGCTGTCTTCTTCAACCTTATTCCTAAACCACACAGTAGAAATTTAATAAGACTACCAAATCTGGATTGCAAGAAATCCAGATGCCTACCCCAGTCAGCAAAAAGCTAGCCTATTCTGTATACCTTTGCTGCCATCTAGTGGTCACCTGGATTTTTACCCTGGGGGAAAAACCCCTTAGGAATAGTTAATACATTATATCAGGGTTCCTCTACCTCAGCAACTTTAAGATGGGTGGACTTCAACTCCCAGAATGCCCCAGCCAGCATGAAGTCCACCCACCTTAACGTTGCTCAGGTAGAGGAACCCCGCATTATACAATTTTGCAATGGATCTGTCCTTATTTGTTGTAGAGTCATTTGAAATCCAGTGCATTCACTAACATTTAGTACCAACCAGGAGGTTTTGTGGAGAAGAAAGGAAAACAATATATTGGCATATGCTGTGCCCAAGTTGAATGTATTGACAAGCATGGACTTAGCATCAAAGTGCATGTTTCACACTCAGAAGGTTAACCTCTGACGAAAAACAAGCAAAAGAGATGCCTCATTTCAGAAGAACAAGTTGGACCTTTAATGAAAAGCATGAAGCAATTCGTTCACGAAGCATCCAGTTTACTTAATCACTCCACCCTTGAAACAACTGCAGCCTTCTGGGCAGGGTGGGGATATGTGCTGTGAAAGAAGCAATTAAAGTGTGTGTGCATGCACATGGAGAGAGAGGGAGGGATATGGAGGGAGGGAGGAGGGAGAGGGAAAGGAGGGAGGGAGGAGGGAGAGAGAGAGAGGAGGGAGGGAGGGAAGGAAGGAAGGAAGGAGGGAGGGAGGGGGAGGGAGGGAGGAAGGAAGGAAGGAGGGAGGGAGGGAGGGAGGGAGGGAGGGGGAGGGAGGGAGGGAGGAAGGAAGGAAGGAGGGAGGGAGGGAGGGAGGGAGGAGAGAGAGGAAGGGAGGAAGGAGAGAGGGAGAGAGAGGAAGGAAGGAAGGAAGGAAGGAAGGAAGGAAGGAAGGAAGGAAGGAAGGAAGGAAGGAAGGAAGGAAGGAAGGAAGGAAGGAAGGAGCCTATTTATATAATTGGAGATGATAGAGAGATACAGATTTCTGTCTCAAAAGGAATAGATTGGGCAATGTATTATAGTATGTATTATTTTTTTATCTCCAAAAGATAGTTTTAAAACTGAGTCAGATCCTTGTGGAAAGCAACATATCAAATTGTGCCTCTTTTTAGTCGGGCTTTTATAGATCAGCCTCCTGAAGGAAGAGCTGCCAGTGACTTGCAGTCCTAATCAAGTCTTCTGGAGTTGCAGGGCTGTTGCCGAGAGATGTCTTTGCCCATCAACAAACCTATCAATGAAGGCCCAGGATTCAATGATTCACATGGCTGAGTTTTTAATCTTGAGTTTACTTTTAATTGGGATTTTGAATAGGGGTAGAGGATAAACCCTGGAGCAGAGCAACTTGCTATGCTGAAACTGCAACAAAAGATGGAAGGAATACCAATGTTGCCTCAACCTCTGTCTTTGGAAAGGAAGGTCCTGGGGGAGATGGAAAATCTGCAAGCCCTCCCCATTTGGAAACAGTATCTTTTAGATTGCAGGCAATTTTCCCCACTACTAATTTTCCCCACTCCGTTTTTGAATCTCAAGTGTTTAATTAAGATCTACATTTATATTTGGGGGCAAGATTTTTAAAGGTGAAATGTGAGTGTCATATTGACAACGCTTGGTTATTTAAATGTATCAAACTCCAAATAAACTCTCAGCTGCCAAAATTACTGTCAAATCCTAAATACTATCTCATGTTGTCTGTCACGTCCAAAATAGCACTATATGTTAAATTTAAAATACCGTCACAACATCCCCCACCAAAATCTGTTTTGAAATTACATCTCAGATTTTGCATCTCATAGGATGCCAAATATCTGGCAAATATCCAGTTGCCTAATAAATATCTGGAAGATACTTGGCCCCCAAAAGTCACAAAAAGAAATTGTGGAGAATTTTTTAGGAACCCATTCGTTTCAGTTTAGGGAATGTGCACTAGAGTTTCCTCCAAATGCACCTCTAAAAAAGAATGCAGTGTGGATTTTAGAAATGTTTTTAAATATAAAACGTAAGGTAGTGTTTTTTTTCTTTTCTTCCTTCATTTTTTCAGTTTGTTTTCTTAAATAACATTTTTCTTTAAGATTAAAGGTTGTTTTGTTAATTGTGTAGGCATAAAATAAATAAATTAATAAATTATTTTTAAGAAAATTAAAAGACAGAAAAGATTGAGAATAAAACAAGGGGTGGGAAAGAGCGATTGATTGATTGATTGATTGAATGAATGAATGAATGAATGAATGAATGAATGAATGAATGAATGAATTTATATAGCTGCCCATCTTACCTGCATGTGACTCTGGGTGGCATACACAATTAAAATATAGATTAAACAACCAACATAATCTGACCATTAAAACCAATTAAAACCAATTTTTTAAAAACTGTATAATTCAGGGAAGGTTGATGGAAGATACTAGCTGATATCTTTTTCAGAGCCTGCTGCCTGCATCCATAAGAGTGCAAAGCTCCAGAAATGCATTTTTCATTTTGATCTGGCAAGCTGAAAGGGGTTGGACCCTGGGAAGTCCCCTGAAGCTCTAAGGGGCTCCATTTGCCATTACAATAGGGATCAGTTCTTCTATTTCGCACACTTGGCAGCTGTTCTGAATGACAAATGAGCCATGGAAAAATATTATAACAGCCAAAGGCCAGTAACCTGTTTGAGCGAGTATTGCAAATCCAAGGTTTTCCGTCTGTGAGTGAAAGTACATAGATCTTCCAGAACTTCAAAAAAAAAAAAAAAATCTGGAGAGCTATGTAGATAAAAATGTTATTTGTTCCTGGCAGATGGGAGGAGTGGAAGGACGGAATTGCCTTGAACCTTGTTCCTGCCCTGTAATTAGTACATGATTTGTGCAGTTATCTTGTTTCACCAGAATTTAAATCTAACATTTTGGGGAAGAAAACACCAAACAATTAACAGAATTGCTAAAAGTGAATTATAGGTCCTTCTTCAAGGGAGGAAGATTAGGGAATTCCTACAATGTAGCTCATCCTCTTTATTTATATTACTTGTTGATATGGTAAAAATTACTGGCAAACCTTCTCATTTTTCTTTAACCATATCAGTTTCATATTTATGCCTGGCCAGATCAGTGCTCTGGTGCTTGCAGGAATTTTTTAATCTCTAAAAGTGGTAGGTGTTTTTTTTTCCCCACACACACTCTGTCCCCCATCTTGTTCTCAGACAGTAAAAGAATTATGTGAGAAATGCTAAAAATGAGTCCCTGAGAAATACTGAGAGGGGGAGAAAAGTGACTTTCTTTTGGAGGTTCTCCCTTTTCTTTCATCTTCTTCTATTTACACAATGGTTACCTGACCATGTTATGAAGTTTGGTCACTGAACTGCAATGTGATCAAGTAAAAATTTCTTAAAAACTGTTTGAGAACATTGAGGGGGGGTGTTAATAAAGAGGGGGAAATATTACCTCCCTTTTCCCCCAGACAGGATTTTGGTAGAATTCTGCTCTCCTTCTCTTATTCATTTGACTTTACTAATGGAGGGCACAGGTTTTCTACCCACCATGTCTTTCACAGAATGAAATGTCATACCTAAAGTAAAGATGAGCAGTACATTTAGTTTTGTCTATATGCCCTGAACCCGAACAACAGGTTGTCTTCATATGCTAAATTCTAGCTCTTCACACATGACTTTCTGCAGATGAACTAAGAAAGCTTCAATGTGTCTTGAGGAAATGAACTGATATGCAAACTCGGGCACATGTGCCAGGAGCATCCCCAATCTGACACCTTCCTTATGTGTACCAACTACAACTTCTAGAATATCATCTGGCCGGGTTGTCTGGAAACCCTGGGATTTATGCTCCCTACACAACAGGAGGGTACAAAGCTTCTGCAATGTCATTTTAAGAGGAAGAAATGCATCTCTAAGAAACACCGTGCAGTTTCTTTGGCCAGTCTTGGGTCAGACACAAGGACATATATTTTACTTGGATAATGCTGGGAAATAGAGTGGGACTGCATCTCTAGAAGCTTTAATCAATCTGGCCATACCATTCAGTGGTGCACAAACCAACACCACTCCACCTCAAGGTGTCAACTCAATCCAGATTGCCACTAATATATGATTGGAGGTGGTAGCTTCTCTCTGAAAATTAGGTTGATCTGCCTCATTTTCTTAATGGAAGGGCTCTGGTTTTTTTTTTTTCAATGAACCATTTCACCGTAAGAGAAAGAAGCCTTTTCACATGCACAGAAGCCTCTCTTGGCATCTGGATCTAAGTGGTTCAACTGCTCTGCTCCGCATGTCAAGGAAAAGTGCTTCTTTGATCTGGGCACTGCTTTGAGGGGATACTTCAATCAATGTTTCATCCAACTGATGTGACTTTTTAAAAGCTCCTACCTCATATTTGTTCTCAAGAATTGTATGTGAGGTCTGCTGTTTGAGGCCTCAAAGGCCTGGAGGTCTTTCCTAATTCACAGCTGGTAAAAGAAAAAAGTTTCTCTTTATTCTGTGTTGGTCTGCCCTGCCTCAGACTTGTATCCAGTTCTGAATATTACACTTTAGAAAGGATTCCAAGGAATTAAACAAATTCAGAAAAGGGCAGTAAAAATTATTGGAACCCAGTTTGACAAATTTGATTCAAGTTTCTAATCCAATTCAGAAAATCAAAGTCAATTTGAAGATGCCATTGGATAAACTTTGGAGCAAATCACTGAATCAAAAAACTGCACAGCTGTACTTACCATGGTGGTTCTTCGTGGTTTCTGTCAAGCTCCCAAAGTCCCATCCAGCTCGGGGAGGGTAAGTCAACGAGGTCCTCTTTCACACTACAAAGTCACTTCTTAGCCAAAGCAGATACAGGCTGCCTGAAAGGTGTTAACTCTCAAGGTCTAATCTGGCTAAACTCAAAGTTTGCCACAGGAGTTTTTTCTTGGGCTCACAAAATCATTCCACTTTCTTCACAGACTCCACAGAATGCTAATTTTCCTTCTTCATCATTCCAGCATAAACACAGGAAGCGTACCCCTCTCTATAAGCTGAGTTCATGACATCATGTTAGCTGTGAACATATATGGTGCCAAGGCTTCCTATGGATTTGGCTTTGAGTGATGTATGGATGGGCTAATAATCCTTTTCCTTGTTTTGTTAAAGACATGCTGTCAATTTTCCACGCGTGATCTTTGCACTTAATGGAGTTGGTCTGTTTGCCTTTTTTATTTGTATATGCTGAAACAAAGGCCCATTTAATATGGTCTCCAGACTTGCCATCTCTCTTACTGTACTGATCACGTCCACACTACTGTGCAGCAACCAGTGGCTATCCTCAACTTCTTCTCCTTGTGCTGGCCAGGTTCCCTTCACCTTCCTCTCCATGCACTCCATGAGGCAATCAATATTCTATCCCAGTGTTTCTCAACCACAACAACTTTGTGGACCTCAACTCCCAGAATTCTGGGAGTTGAAGTCCACACATCTTAAAGTTGCTGAGGTTGAGAAACATCGTCCTATCCTCATTCTCATTCTTCATCTCACTGCTGATTGTATTGAGGGAAAAGCAAGCCAGACATTGTCAGGAGCAGCAAAACCCCTCCTTCATTCAGAAAGTACGGTCAAAGAAAGCATAGGAAGAGCCAAACAGTTGTGCTGTGAAGAAAGGAGAGAAGAGGAATGGAGGCAGGACAAGAGAAGGTCCCTGTAATGGAAAGTCATGCCATCCTAAAGCTCTGGAGGAAATGCTACAAAACTATCATCACAATTTTTTTTCCTAGAGCAGCATTTCTCAACCTTGTCAACTTGAAGATGTGTGAACTTCAACTCCCAGAATTCTGAGAGTTGAAGTCCACGCATCTTCAAGTTGCCAGGGTTGAGAAACACTGATTTAGAGCAACCAACCAAGCCAGTTAACCTCTTGTGTTAATTGGTTCAACTTTCCAAGATAATCAGAAGCCCCTTGATGTGGAGATACAGAAGGAACATGCCAAGTTCAAAGATTATAGACTTACATTTCTCATAGCCTGCATGGCCAATATAAACTGAGAATTATGGGATTGGCAAAGACTATTCTTTAAGATGTGGACTTATTGTTTGCATTCCCCCATATTTTCCATGCAAAAATTTAGGTCCAACTGAGTTTTTATTTTATTTATTTATTTATTTGTTTATATATCAAATTTGTCACCATCGATCTCATTAAAAAATTACTCTGGGCAGTTTACAGAGAAGTTAAAACCAATTAAAAATACAATGTAAAATGGTCCTGAATAAATAGTAAATAAATATAGTCCAAGAATAGATGTTAATTGGCAGGTAGCTCGGGGAGCATCCAGCCACCCCCAGGATTGAGTAAGATTCGTGTTGCCCCATGCAAGCTGGCAGAGCCAGGTCTTTACTCCTTTGCAGAAAGCCAGGAGGGTAGGGGCCCACTGCACATCTGGGGGGAGAATATTCCAAAAGGCGGGGGCAACAGCAGAGTTCTTTTGCAATATGTTTCAAAACATGATCTGTAAATCGGCTAACCCCAAGATATCATATGGAAGAATCAGAAAAATGAGTCCAATTAATGTCTTCTAAATGGTGCAAAATGAAAAAGCTTATATGCAAGATCCACTGGATGAGCTACAGTTCCTAGGCATTGAGCCAGTAAAATCTAGGCACAGCGCTAGAGAGTAAAATAGAGACAAATGGAAAACTTTATTAAGAAACCTGTTTGAATATTAACCCAAAGGTTGATATAAATATATGTACAGCAATGGATTTGTCAGAGATGTATTTAGAGTGGCATACTGTGGGGGGTAAGAAGGAATTAAAGTAGGGCAGTAATTCCATCCATTTTAATAGGAGTCTTCAGTTTTGTGCTGACTAATCTTTGACCCCAACCTATCAATTCACAGTGTAATATTAGGAACATTTACTGAGAATTAACTGCCAGGTATGATCAGACTGGTTCAGATTTGAATCAACATGATTCAAATCATTGAGTCCCTATGATATGAATTGGTATTCCAATTTGGGTCTCTGAGTTAAACTTTAAAAGGTTGTTTAAAATTACAAACACTCAAACCTTACACGGAAACACAAGTCAATTCAGAAAGTCCACTGCACCTCCTTTGAACCAGAGCTACAAACCAAAGCTTCACCCAACCCCAGGAACTGTTACTTGGAGGCAAACACAATTTCTAAAATACATATTGGGCAATGATGGCTCTGGTTTTCATTGAATATAAGTGCCATGGGACACCTTCTGAATCTGGACAGGGCAAGTAAGACACCTCTGGGCCACCTTCAGAGAGTTCGAGACTTCACCAAAATGATTTCATTCCATTCCAGGTTTAGTGTTTGCACTGGCACAGAACCTATTTTATGACCACCCTGTCCGTGAGGTTTTAGGCCAATAGAGAGAAAAGAGAAAGACAGAACCATATTTCTTTCCCTTCTGAAATCTGTCCATGTGTTGCATATCAAAAAAAGGAATACCACAGTGAAATATATCACTACTGGATGCCGTATCACACAGCAGAGGAGATTAAAAAGGAGAGGTAACAGGAAAGCCAGGAGAACAAAAATCAAAATTATTCATGGATGGAAGAAGTACAACAGCTGTTGACCTCTTGAAATCTGTAACATGCCCCTTAGAGTGACCAGGCCACCTATAAATCACATCTTAAGAGAGTAGAACCATAAATTTACAGAATGGAGCCCACAGAGATGTCAAAACTTACATGCACGGGGACATTTTTGTAAAAAAAAAAAAAGAATCCCAAACCAGATGATATACTTTAGATGTTTTCATAGTCCTCAAACCTTCTATTTCAATTATTTCTTATATATTTTATATGTTCCATTGCATTGTGTTTTGTGTTTCCGTTGTCATTAGCTGTAATAAGCAATAAAAAACAAATAAACAAATATATATTTTTAATTAAATGCAAGAGAAAATCAAACAATTTGTTCATCTCTT
This sequence comes from Python bivittatus, assembly GCF_059951505.1. NCBI lineage: Eukaryota > Metazoa > Chordata > Lepidosauria > Squamata > Pythonidae > Python > Python bivittatus. The sequence continues at coordinate 5,967,294 of NW_028277042.1, read as the reverse complement.
TTGTAAAATTATCTCCCTTTCATTCATCCTTTGCAACCCACCCAACAATGTACCCTGTTTTCTGAAGCATAGGAATTGATCATTCATATGCTGTAGAGAGTAAGGGAGGTGACCTTGACAAAAATATGCAAGAACCATTATCTAGGCAAAGCAGGATGATACTTTCTTTAAATATTGGGAAATGAGATATTTGGAAGTGACTTAGGCAATCGGACTGGCAAGACTGATGTCAGTCTCACTAGGTAGACCAGACCAGACAATCAATCCTCCAGGAAGACCAGAATACTTTATTGAGATTAGTTGCAGTAACAGAATCTCGCAAGTCTGATTATGCTAGATCTCCTTCTCCTTACCCACCAGTGAATCAGGGGAGCATTTGCCTGAAGCACTTCCAAGTATTATCTTGTTTCCCAGGATTTAAAGAACATTTCTAGGTAATGATTCTTGCATATTTCTGTCAAGGTCACTTTCATTACTCTCTACATATGCCCATAAATGGATGGATTCTCACCCATAGTCTCTGCATGTGGTTATTGTTCCTGGAGGGGTCATTTGAAATGGCCATCTAAGGTTCTCAGTGCTGTTTCCTTTATGGAAAGAATTCAGCTTTTCTTCAAGTTGACGTTCATCAACTTGATCACCATCGTCAACTAGACTTTCTTTCATACACAGTAAGAGTTACTTTCAAATCTCTATTTCAATCTAAACCTCCCTGCAGATTTATCCTCTGATTTCTTTTACAAATTCAAATGTATCATTATCACAGTTACACTGGTATTCCCTGCTCAGTCATGCTTTTTCACAGAACTGCAAATGAAACTACAGTAGAACATACTGAGAGGTGGTACGGCAGGAAGGAGAGGTTCTGACTAAAAATAGGTCATGGGGAAGGAATCCAGATTGCAGATGGTTTCTTTGGGGGAATAGCTAAATGAGACAAACACAACATGTTGTCTTTCTCCATTACATATATACACAGCTAGATTGGTGGCTGAAGCCCCCTCCATATCTGCAATGAGAGAGAATCTCCCACCATTCCTGAGGAAAACTGTCCAGGTATTAAGAAGAAATACTACTAACCCCAAATCATTTGCTTCAACCTTCTGAATGGTATCAGTAGTCCTGGAATATAATTTGCCACCACTATATTTTAGCCCTTTATCCTGAGATTTTACTCCTGCTTCCCCCAGACTTCCTGAGTATGAGACAAAAATACTCTGAAAATTTAGGACATCTCTAGAAACTTCAGTGACACTCCCAGAGCCAAAAAGAAGGTGGCATTTCCATCTAATTAACTGATGACTATGTAGAAAACCAAGCACACACACGGACACACACTAGCTAGACATCCTGCAAAAGCTGTAGTAAATTAATAGGAGCTGCAAGAGCAAAATCTCTGCCTTCATATAGGTCAGAACTGCCTATCACCTGCCTCCCTGTCTTTAATGGCACCCAAAATACACCGCCTGCGGTGCCTGCTTTCCTTTGCCTGCAGTGGGGCTGCCTCTGGCATTGTCAGCTCCGATCGCCCTGAGTCCCCAGACTACTACTCTTCTTATGACAACCCATGTAGCTTAACACACCATACCTTTTTGCTCTCTCTCGAACTATTAACTTTCAGCACCCTGTCTAATCAATTGTCAGGCAATTCCTTAGAGATGTTCCCAAGTGAGAAGTTATACTATTAAGCAAAGATTCCTAATTTTTAACATAGGCAGATAGTTAGATGGGTGGATACAGAAACTGGTGTGTGTGTGTGTGAGAGAGAGATGATAGATAGATAGATAGATAGATAGATAGATAGATAGATAGATAGATAGATAGATAGATAGATAGATCAGGATAAACAGGCAGATACAAAGAGAGTAAGGTTTTTGTAAATGCTTAATTGTTTAAAATGTTTAGATTAATTCAGGTAACCTCACTGAAGCATTCAATGTGTATGTGACCCTGTTTTCTTATTAGCACAGCTCTTCTTAAAACTTGTAAGTGTCAAATTCCAGCTTAAGTTGAACTGGGCACAAATGGTCTTTCAAAATAACTGTCAAAGGTGTGGTCATAGAAACTGAGTAGAGATCCCCCCCCCCAAGAGGAACAAGAAATTCTCCAATATTTTCTCCATGGCAAGACTTCTTATTGGTGATAGGAGCACCATTACTGAAAAGTCTCCAGAGGGGAGGAGTTCCTTCCTGATGTCTTTCCTTGATCTTTAATACAACCATGGGAATCAGGGAAGCTGCAGAGCCCTGGACAAAGGACTGTGCCATGAGAAACAGGACCCCACCCACACCCCCACACACAGACACATCTTTTGGCAACTTCCTCCAGGAAGAAGTGCAAGGACACCACACTACACCTATGAGAACTGTCTTAAAATTCTATTTTTCTTGGAAAGAAATTATCAGCAGTAATTTCTCGTGGACACAGTAAATGAGGACTGGTAGAAAACAATGTAGAAGAAAATTAAGAGAGAGTTCATACATAGGCAGTTGCCTTGTTTCAAATGGAACCATTGGCCAAAGATTTCCCCAGCATGGCATTTCCCAGATGATGCCAAACAGCAATTGTCATAACAAGGCAGAGTCAAGATGGCCAGTGAACAAGGATGATGCAAATAACATCTGGGAATCCAAGGCTGGGAATGACTCTTCAATGAACCTCCAGGATTTCCGACACAGGTCTTCACCAGCACTGCAGCACTGTCAGGGAATAAACCTGGAAGCTTTGGCCAACAGAAGTATCCAATCACTCAAATTCTGCTCTAGTTGGAAGCTTTCTTAGGTCATTGGCTTTTCCAGCTTAGCAGCTGTGAGCTAAAAGGGCCCATCACTGAAAGAAGCTATGACTTCCTACCCTAATCTCCAAGGGAAGGAACCCATGCCAACCTCCAAACTTGGTATATGCTGCTGAAATCATGTTGGAGCATAGGTAGTTTTGGGTAGTTCAACTTTGAGCAATAAAATTATTGTACTATCCACCACTCAAACTAGCTAAAAAAAAAAAATCAGCCATTGTCCTTCTGATTCCCTACGGCCTTCCAGCTAATTGGAGGAGTGAGTTGTGGCCCCCAACCCTAGGAAAGTTGCCCAGCTTTGCTATGTAAATATACACAGGACTGATTTTAACATCTGCTTAAAACCATCTGCCCTGAGCAGCAATCCATTTTATTCAATAGTAGGAATACTGACTCAAAGGCCATACTGCAGACCCTTTTTTCTACCATCCAGAGCTTCTCAAGACTGAACTGTCAACACTGAACAGCAAGCTACCAGAAAATAGTGGCAGAACTTTCCACTAATAATCACTGAAAAATGAAGAAGGTGAGTTAAAAGCCTACAAGAGGGCCCTCATTGTGATCTTCAATGGCAAAACTACAACAATATTCCTAGCTGCAAAAATGTTGCCTGAGAGTTACTATCTGATCCAATTCACAGACTGCAGCATAAACAGCAGGGCTTCCTCCAATTATTTTAATAATCATACAGATGTGTACATTGTAGGTGAATAAAAATATTAAATGGAAGCAAGGAACAAGAGATCTTGCATGCCCACCCGACCTACTGAATCCAACACCCTGATCTTGCTGCAGAGTTTGGTGGAGAAGATCAATAACTTTGACAATTCCATGGGATTGGGGGACCGATTCAAGCAATTAAAGTAAATGCCCATTTTGGTAAACACAACTTCAACAAATGGAAAACAAACAGGGGTATGTGCTATTTTTCCATGAGTATATCCTTGTGTCCATGTTCTCTACATAGATTCTGTTAATGCCTGAATGGTGGTTTAGTTGAAACTCACTTGAATCCTATTGATTTTAAGGGGAACAAAGTGCAGCTAATTTGAGTCTGGTCTGGTTCCAACCACAGGAACATTAAGCAATAAATGAAGGGATTAACCAACTGAAATTCATGCAATTAATTGAATACAATTTCTATTATATACATAATAGCGGGAATGCAGTAAGCATTCTAAGCAATTACAGTAATACTCCAGCAGAGAAAAATCTACTTAAATAGTGAAACTGTGGGGGGGCAACAAGGGAGGACTGAGTATCTCATTTCAGGCAAGCTACTTGGTTTAAATGTGAGTTCCTTCCAATTCCCTAAAGTTAAATTTATCACAGATAAATGCAACGTATGATAATTTCTTTGCTACTTCTATTTTCCATATTTTCTCTGGTGCTTAAGGATGATAACTGGAAAAAAAGGATTATTTCCAAAGCAAAATCTTGCTGAAGATGGGGGAAGAGAAGAAATGAAGGACACAAACTTACTATGTTTTCTATCTTCCTTCCCCAACCTGATGCCTTCTAGATGCATAGGATTAGCAATACCCAGCCAGCAGACTGGAGGAGGCTATTTTAGACCTAGGAAGTTCAATATATGCCCAATACTTGGTTGGGTTGGTGACATCTGTACTGGATTATTATATTCTCATTTTATGGAGCTCCCTTCAGGAGGTTTATAAACCACAATTGATTCTATTAATTAAATATAACATTGGAAGAAGAATACTCAACTTGCAGAGAAGAACTAGTCTACATCAGATAGCTATCCAAGCTTCAGGCTTTCCTTGAAGGTCTCCATGATGCAATTATTACTGATCATTGGAGGGAAGTGATTGAGTTGTCACCTCCAACTACTTCCCAACCTTCACACTTTGAGAAATATCCTTCATGCAACGTAACTGGTATTCTGGAAAATACAGGGTTCAGACTGAACCTACAGGACTCTATGCATTTTTAGCATACATGTGTCAATTCTGTGGACATGAAGATTCTTGACACTTGAACATGTGCAACACAAGACTGGACTGATGGTTAAATTCTTGTCTCCACATCTTCTCCCTCTATTGTCCCCTGTTCATTTGCACCTGGAGGATTACCTGAAGAGGAGTTCTTGTAGCAGTATAGTTGTTAGTTGAATCTGGTTGGTACATGAACTTAAAAACCTTAAAGGGAACCAAGACATCTGCTAACATCCCTACCTATAAAGCTTTAAGGTCAGTATGAGAGGACCTGTGTATTGGCACGGTATTAATGAAGATCAGAAGATGTCAGCTTTTCAAGATTAGGAAACCAGAGTTAGGAATGCTAATACTACTTTTATTATGAGGTTACAGTAACAGAAACTTGCAAGTCTGAATGTGCCTCCCCCCTTCCCCCGCATCTTCATGAGAACTAGGGAGGATCTTGCCTGAGATTAAAGTTCTGGCCCAGACTCAGTTTTCTTTTATTTGACCTTTGTCTTGGTTGCAGTTTTTCCTCCTGTTCCTCAAAGTTATTCCTACTGTTCATTACAGAATGGCCTTCTCAGTATTGGCTTCACTACCATGGAATTCTTCTAGTAGGGCAATTCTGCCCCTACCTTTAGACCTAGACAGCTGCTAACACATCTAGATTATAGTTAATGTGATTTGATAACCTTCTCCTCTATAGGACCTTCAGTGTGCAAGAGTGTGAGAGAGAGAGAGCAACAGAGAGCACCCTGCTAATCAGATGGAACCATATAAAATTATCCAAGAGCTGAGGGGAGGGAATGAAAATTACCTTCTAAGGAATTTTAGTCCAGTTAATATTGCATGAAATTATAATACTAATTCATACTGGTAAAATGGGCAGAAGCAATGGCCTAAGAAAGGAGGGAGACGCAGTATTAAAATAGTATTAAGTATTCTTTAAAATTGCATCTGCAATTTTAAATCCATTCATATAGGTGATAAAACTGGGGAGGTCACTCATCCAAATCTTTCCTGGGTTATTGAAATTCCCCAATACTTCAGAAACAGTTTGAAAAAGGATTTCTTTTCTCAGACTTTTTCAAATGAGAAATCAACTAAATATCCATTTAGTCTAGCATTTATTGTCCACTAGGAGTAGCCAGATACCTTTGGGATACTTTTAAACATGGTTAAGGGCTAAAACTCTTTCCAAATACTCATGAACAATTGATATTCAGAACCATATTCTGATAATCCTCTCCATGGATTTTTCATTTAATCCTCCTTTGGCACTATTCTAAACCAAGGCCTGGGTAACAGAGTCAAACGTAAGAGGCTAACGTAACATTATTTTAGTGAATTTTGACAGAGAATGTTCAGTCCTTCATCAGACTACAATTCCCAGGAGCTTCTAAAATAGTCCCTCTCTGAGAATGAATGTGGAATATACTGTAGATGGATCCCTCTTTACTTCACACACCTTTTTGTAATTGTTATTTTGTTGTTGTTGTTTACATGAAGGTTATCCTGATATATATATTACTGGATAGAGTTTTAGCTGTGATTGTGCCTTAGTCCTCAAATCTGAACTGACAACTAGTTTTGGCTCCAGAAAATGAGATGATCAATCCCATCTCCTTTTCAGGTAGCCTGGGATTTAAAACCAGAGTGATAGAAGTAGACATTCTTCTTTGCCATCTCTTCTTGAGCTTCTTGTGAAAAAGAATGCATTGCATTGGTTAATTCCTTGCTGAATGGACTTCTGTTTGGTACATTTTATTTCTGCAAAGACAACACTGATTCCAGATCTTCTTGAGGGATTTACTGGATGCATCTACAGAGCAGTTAAGCTTCTGGATGAGGAATAAAAAGACCTTTGTAATAGGACTTTTAAGATGATTGCTTGTAAATGTAATTGATTTATTCAAATGTTCTTAATCTCTGGTCTGCATAGAACATTCTAATCCAGGGACAGTGCCAAATAAGGGTTTTATCACTTGTTTGCCCGAACAGGGGGAAAAAAATCAGACATGACTGAAGGGTGTTGTCAGAAAAGATCCAAAGTCCAGAATGACATGCAACGAACGTTATTCACTGCACCCAGCACCAGATATATTATCTGAGTTGTAATTCTACTGCACTTTCAGATCAGTCATTTACCAATCTGTGCTTATAAACTATGATTTGAGATGGTGTGGGATTAGCAAGTTCTTGTTCTTTGGGTCCTGAATGAAACCGCCTTTCTTTTGGCACTCCCCATAATCCTGCTGTTGACAAATCAATGGAACTTCTGTACAAGACATCAGCAATATTCAGCAATCCCAGCAGCCTGGAAATTAAAAGCGCCCTGACTAGTTTTGCTATGATTTTTTTTGGAAGAAACTGAAGTTGTGTGGGCAGGCCTCAGTCTAATATTCCTGGGAATCTGTACTGCTAAATATGTATGGCGCCTGGTGCATTGCATGTATTGTGAGAAAGAGACACAATTTATATTTAGTGTGCAGAAGGTTAAATACTGCAATTCCTTGCCAATGCTAGTGCTAGCACATATATGCAAACAATGTCTCCATATACCTTTACTCCAACTGACAATCTTATTCATATATTTTATTATTGCTTCTCCAGCTTGAAGGCCTGGAATAGTTGTTATTACTGTGGTGGCGGTGTTATTATCACCCTACTCTTACACATATTGATTGAAAAGGATCTCTGTTTCAGTTCAGTGGAGGTTGCCTCCAAGTAGAGGATGGTAGGCTTTCACTTACAAACTTGGTTCACAGTGCCAGGAAGCTACGTTTCATTTAACTATGTCTTATTGAATAGGCAGGGATTGCACCAAATGCAAAGTCATGGTTTACAAAGTGCAATGGTTTAGTTCATACCTATGCAAAGCCAAGTTCAAGCAACCCCACATTATATGGCTTACTGCAAATTCTCTGGATGACGATGATGATGGTGATGGGAATGATTTGAAAAGCAATCATTAAAGCAATCATTAATCACATTTCATGGGATAGGATTTAAATCCTTCTCTACTGCACCATTCTGCTAATGAAAATTATTATGAGAGAGAAGTTATCCCTGGCACAACAGACCTTTCTTTGTTAGTAATATTTACTATCCATCCATCCATCCATCGACCTACCTATCTACCCATTTTATTAACTATGTCATAAGTTCATAGGATGTTGTGGGAGCAATATTTCCTGAGCTATTTAACAATCTGAAATGTGACATGGAGAGACTTCAGAGATCAAGGATAGAGATGGAGGAGATGCTAGGCTAAATTTTACAGCAAATTCTCATACTCAAGAAGACAGTTTTTAAGTCTATGTTTAGATTTTCCTCTAAGCCTGACGTTTCAGCTTTCTTTTGGGATGCAATGAAACAATAAATCTCTGAGATTGCAGCCGAAACACATTTACTAGCAAAAAAGGGCAAAAAAGGGCTCAATGGGGTTTAATATCAGACAGACAGACGGACGGACGGATGGACGGACGGATGGGGGGGGAGAGAGAGAGAGTTTCCCATTCTTAGGACTAAAGAAAGCAAAACTTAGGCACTTATTTTGATATTCCCCTCAAAACATTAGCAAACAATTGCCCTACATTGCATGGTAAAACTGCATTCCCCCCCCCCCCCCCAAAATGATATGATATAACTCTTTGGGAAGCAACTTTCACTAAGTTGTCTATACTTTAGTTTTTTCTCACAAAACCATCTCCAGTCCATCTGTTACTTCTTGTACTTTTCTTTTTTTCTTCTTTGGATCAAGATCTGAAATGCAGGGAAGGGAGGAAAAAAAAACCCACTGTGCATAGTTTGGGGTGTAATAAATTCGGGTGTATCTTTCTTCACTGAGCTGGCACCAGGAATCCTTTGGCTTGTGAGAGTATTTTTTAAAAGCTACTTGTCAAAACAAAATCTAAAACAAGGCCATGGAACTCATTAAGTAGTATATTCATTATGTATTTGAACAATTCTGGCAACAGACCAAGCCAATGTTCTACAAACCTGTGATCCCAGCTCCAAAGATATCCTCAAAGACAAGCTGGAATTTTCCTGCCATGCTAGAATCCAAGGATAGACAGTAAGTCACTTCCAGATTTTTTTCAGCACTACTCCTACAACCCCTTGTCGATGTCCATGTCGGCAAGGCAGATGGAAGCTGAAGCCCAAAATATCTAGAAGGCATCAGCTTGCTTATAATCAACTATCACTGCCATTTCATTCTCTTTTTTGCTTGTCTCTTTGCTGCTGTAAAGAAGGTATCACCATATCCAGTTGTAAAACACCATCATCTGTCTGAGGATGTATGAGTTTGTTGGAACGTTACCCTTCCAAGGACAACAGGAGGAAGAAAAGGAGAGGAAGGGAAGTGCTCTCAGCACAAAGGTTGGAAGCAAAATTTATTTCATCCAAATGTTTTTAACAAATATACTATGTTTGTGCTCCCCAGCCTGAAGAACTGAAATGTACTTTCCAGAATTTTGTGAGGCCCAGTAAGCAAAAATACAAAGCAAAACCTGTCTGCTTGCATAGGAATGTGTGGTATTAGGAGGAAAATGGCTTGCAAAAACTGAGGATCTTCAGAAAACTTTGTGCTAAAGTGCATGTATTGGAGTTTCTCCCTCCCCCCTCCCCCCCCCCCACGAAAAGATATGATTGGGTTATCTTGCTGGATAATTTTGTTTTTCCCCAGGCTTCCCAATCTGATACAGAAATGGGGCTAATATCAGAAACAAATGACAAAATAGCCAGATTTGCCTCTCCGGTGACCCCACTTTCCTAGAAATATAAAAAATGAGATATTACAGAAGCCCACCTTCTATTATTCCACCTAAGCATGAAGAGATTACCATCATCCTTACCTGCAGGATCTAGAATGGTAAGAGTGGCAATGTCTCTACCACTAACAGTTGCTGAAGTAAAGCAAGGAAAGCCTTTTAAATACAGGAGCTCTTTCCCAGAAATGTAGATTTTGCCATTCAGACTAAGCGGCATCTTCCATTAAACTTCAATTATTTATATCTGAGTTTTCCATTTGTTGGTCAGTTTTTGTATTCATACCCCACCTTTCCACTGGGGCTCAAAGACTGATTCAGACTCATCGGAAACACTGAATCAATCCAATGAATCATATTGATTGATTTGTCAACTTGAATCAAATATGTTTGAATCGATCCAGACAAATTTGGATAATTTTTTGCCGACACATAAGCATTTCAACTGTCTAAATTAGTTGAAATCAGATTGATTGTCATTTGAGGATTTGCCCTAATTGACTCATATATTCAGACTGAGTTAGATCAATTTTCTGAATTGATGGAAATGATTGAATAGTTTTGGGTTGATTTGTGGGAATCTGACTGAGTGCTCAAATCGAATTGGAGCAGTTTTCTGAATTAATTCAAATTTGCAAATCTAATTGGGCCTAATTTGCACACTTCTGCTAAGCTTTACTTGGACTTAAAATTCTAACTTACAAATGTATAACTTGTATCCTGGGTGTCTCATGCAACTGACCCTCAAAGCTGTGGGTCTGGGCTTCAGAACTCCTCCAAAAGTCCTCATTGTTAAAGTGGTAAAAGACTAAAAATCTTTCATATATGGGAGCAATCATATTAGTTGTATTCCATCCATTTCATTCTAATTACACTAATATTTAAATTAAATCAAATCTAGGTTTTGCTTTTGTCCCACCCATTTCTTTATGCATTCATTTGTGTAGAGTATGACATCTCCACTCTGAAACCTTTTGTTAGAACTGGACTGTGATTGCTGTCTGAATACTGACCATATTATATCTCTAAAAAGTCAGATTTTCCCAGGACTTCTAAAGATTCCAGCAACTCTTGGTAGGTTTGTGTCTCTATGACATTTTCTAAACTTTTGATAATCTTTGTAGACTAGATTTCCTTTCATAAATTCTGGATGGTGTGGAGACACTTGCACAATTATATAAGGACTTGACTTTTCAAATGGGATTCTTCAGAAAACTCTGAGTGGTCACATAGGTAAAACTATGGGCAACTGGTATATGAAGATGTGTGCAAATGGAAGGCAAATTGGAAATATTCTAGTTCAATCTAAATTTTGACCCTTTGGGCCTAAAACAGGTGTTTGCCTTACCTTTTAATATAATTCCTAATGACATATGATGTTGCTGTTTAGTCTATGGCCCATGTTTCATCTGTGATACATCTATGCTCAATATAATCTTGTACCATGCAGTTCAGTGCATTCTGCTATTTTATATCTGAACCCAGTTCTCTTGACATTATCTTAACCTCTGAACTGTAGATTCATAAGTGGAATGAGTGTATATTTCCACCTTGTCATCTAAGTCATTTATCCAGATGTTGAGCACCAAAGTGGACTTGGATAAACCTTTGCCAGTTCCTACAGGAGGCCCCTATTGTTTGCCTCTTATGAGAACTGCATTGGCCCCTTAAATCATGTTCTCCTGATATCATCTTTCAATTACTCAATGAATGGCGAGACTGATTGAGAAACAGCATGAGGGATTCCCAATTGTTTCAGACTGAATGACTCATTAGATTTAAGTCAAGCAATTATAATTAGGGGAAAGTTACATCAGTTCCAGCAAGCTTATTAGAATACAAGTAGGACCTGCAACAAAATGTTCCAGCATGGAGCCAGGCCCTTTCCAGATTGTTCCATTTCATCCCCCTTTTCCCCCAGCTGTTCCATTCCTCACCTTTTGACCAGATTTATATATTGTACTGATTATATGGGTTTTTATTTTTATTTATTTATTTTTACCCACACTAAAGCCATGGGCTGTGAACATGCTTCATCCTCCTTACATTATTTCTGGATCTCACTTATGTTCTCCCAGGCCTTCTATCTCCTTCTTCCACTTGGAACATGTAGTTTTGGTTATACAACATGGAGCGTTGTGATGACTATTAGTTTGAATGTGTTTGTATGTACACATGTGTATGGATGAAGGATGTATGAAATGGACCAAACGTAGGGATGAAGGTGTTTATTACTGAACCAAATAGCAAAAGTATGTCAGTTTGCTGATTTTTTTCATTCAAAACATTACAGATTCATAACTGGAAGTCACAGAGTATCTTCCAGAGATGCAATGTAGTGTAATAGATAAAGTGTTGGACTTGGACTTCTAAGATCCAAGTCTCATGGCCTGACTTCAGGACAATCTCTTTCTGTGTTTCATAGGATGGTTGTTGTGGGGATACAGTAAAATAAGACTGATTTAACCATCTAGAGGTAACACAAGGTATAAATTCAATCAATCAGTCCAATGATTAACAGTTTTAACTGTTGATATGACTGAAAGGGAGAATTAGAGATATATCGGAAATAGGTGTACTGACTTTCCCATCATGCTGTTCCAAGACTAGGTGAGTTGTGCATCCTGGTATAGAGATTTAGTACAGGGAAACAGAAACCTGTGCATTCATGCAATTGTTTAAAAAAAGATGTTCCAGAAATCTCCCAAAGTCAGAAACCCTTCAAGGACAGCATTCTATCCTACTGACTACAGGAAACATATCAGCTGCTACTACTTACCAGAACAGTGTAAGTCCCCGTGACCCAAATAAGTCATTTTCTCCAATGCAAAACCAACTGGGGTTAGATCTGTAATAAAAATTGACCTCTTGCATAATGTCAGCTCACTCATCCATGCCTTTTTGACCAATTTTCCATTTTCGTGGGCCAAAGAAGACTGTTTTCAGTAACATAATTACATTACTTTGTATCATGGTTGATCTCTGTCTCATATCTATTTTCATGGCCATCAGTCATGACTGTAAAGAAGCTAATCCTTGTGGCGTTACTCTTAACTTAGCCAGAACCCACAAGTATTCCATTGCCATCCACCAGCATTAAGCCTTCATTTCTCCCTGCGTAACAGCAAAAGTATTCTAACCAATAGTTCAGGAAGCCAGTTTGATTTTCCATTACATCTTCTGGTTTTAAAAGAAAAAATACCCTTTTAAAAGAATTTAACCAGAAAGGAAGGAGGAGGAAATAAGAACTGTGGCCTGACTCTAAAAAAAATTGCTCAGAAGTACATTTTGTTTATTTCAATGGGATGTTCTTCCTAGCAAGTAAGTTTTGCATAGCAGCCTTATGCCCAATAATGAAGGGGTTATTTGACTCCAGATCAAGCATTCATCTAATAATTAAATTGGAGGAAATCCAGAGTCTGATAACCTGCAGTAAAGGTTGTCCAATCTTTGAATACTTTCACTATGAGAAATTCAGGAAATGTATGAAGGAAGTATTGGAGTCTAACTTACAGTCTAAACTCCCCACGTTCAAAAGTGTGCATATACAACACACGCATCAGGTATCTTGGGAACCTAAGGCCTCTCAGTTAAAAACAAAAGGGCTTAAATGCACTGTAACATAGATATGCATGCAGGACTCATGAATTAAAGAATACAACTGAAGCATGAGAAGTTGGAGTGATGGTTCTACAAGGAAGACATTCACACTTGGGGATGTTTCTGACTTTGCTTTATTGTTGAAGGTGATAAAAGGTGCTACGGTTGTAATGGTGGAGTTTCCTATTAAACTTCTTTCTGCTACTTTTCAGCTTCCCTGGCTGCCTTTCCTTCCAATATGAAAAGCCCCTGTGGAGCAGTTCCCACCTGAAGTCTTCCCTTGAAATTTAATGGAAACCCTGGATAGCCAGGGAGACTGTCTATTTCTGGAAAGAGGACTGTGCAATGCATGGGTGTCCAAAGATATGGCCAAAAAATCAAGTTGATGGCCACAATGGTATGATCAAAGCTCCATCTTGTGTGTGTGTGTGTGTGTGTGTGTGTGTGTCTGTGTCTGTGTCTGTGTCTGTGTCTGTGTCTGTGTCTGTGTCTGTGTCTGTGTGTGGATCACTGTTTGCAGGTCTTGCCCTGGCTGCTCCCTTCATTCTTCCCCAATGTATTATCTTATTATACTTTTTAATTCCTTTCTGTAATTCATATTTATTTCATTAACATTTATTCTGCTATTGTCTTAGCTGTAGGGGTATTAAACAATTTCATGAAGCAGAGACTATCAATAGCTATTTAGCTACATAGCTTAATAGCATTTCCGTGCCCAAGATCAGTGTGAATCTAGATCTATGATACTATAGCCACAAGCTAAATGACCTTTCCCATAGATCCTATTATAGATCTGGAATATTCCATAAAAGTTTTCCAGCTAGAGATGACCAGACCAGTTAAGATTATTCCATTAATTTATTCACTTGGGAGTGGGGGGCAGATTTCTAGTATGGCCTCTTAAACCATTTTCAAAACATTCTTAAATATATGTCAAATTGTCAGGAATTACATGATACTTCTTGGAATGACCATGGGAGTATACAACACTGATTCATAGTCAGTCCAGGAAGTGGCAAAGAAGAATAATCTGCAAAGAGACTGGTGGGTTTTTTTTGTTTTTTTGTTTGATTTTTGGTTTTGTTTTGTTTTTAATAAGCATGCTAAGATTTTAAACAAGGAAGAAGAAAGCCTATGCTTATTTCATATATTTTAGAACATTCAATCACCTATTGCCCAACTAAGATTATACCAGGAAGGGCAAATGTTAGCCATTAGCTTTCATTCTGTCAGAGATCTTTTTAGAATAAAAGACCTACTGCAACAGATTCATGAAAGATTTCTTTAAATATCTATGCCTAGGAGCAATTACTTTTTTTCCTTTTTATTGTGTTATAAATCTTGATATATTATATTATTTCAATACAATGATATTTATATGATCAAATTCCAAATCCTTGACATTCTATTATTTAGATAACTTAGATTATTGGAAAAAAGAAAAGGAAAAAAGTAGATATTCTGTCAATATTCACTACAATTTAAGAAATCAATGTCATGAGCTTTAAAATTATTTGGCTTTTTCATTCAAAGTTAGGAGCAATTCCTGATCACTTTTTCAACCACTTAAGAGAAATTTCGCATTGCCGTCCATTGCACTAAGACATCTTGCCCAGCTGTCAGTATTTTACACCATGTGTTTCCTAGTATAGGTATGACAACAGAGAGAGAGAGATGGATGGTTTTCATTTTAAATTGTCAGGACACTTATGTTGGGCAAGAGGTGGAAAAAAAGAGAGAAGCTTATACCACCAGCAACAAAACTCCAGTATCTGCTCCGCAGAGACGAGATCTCAAGCAAAGCTCTTATCAGATCTATAAATGCATTAAGAATGTGGTGGCGAGAAGTCAATGGAATCAGAACTGTTTGCTAGCAACGTCCCAAGGGAGACTGGGCATTTTAACTAGTATGGCAAATGGAGGATTAAGAGCTTTGCAGGACACGTGAACTCTGCACAAATGCAAACATTAGCCTGATTAAAATTTAGCAAACCATGATGCACAACCTCTTGGGCACAATCCAGTTGACAGCTGTATTTATAGCTACAAAAGATGTTTTTTTGTTGTTCTAGGAATCCTTCAGTAGAAAGAAAGAAAATGAAGACAACTGAGGATGGAGCAAAGAGTGGGAGAAATTCACCGAGCGATCCAGGGTATATCTGTTCCAAAGTGAGCCTCATTCAGTACCATAAGATGTATTCCAAAGTGAATAGGAAGAGGAGAGGTACATAGCCTTAGCCCACAGACTCATGAGGAAACATTAAAATAAGTGGGATATATCTAACTTGAAAAGTAGGGGATGGAAAGTGGGAGGGGAAAGTCCAATAACAGGTCTGATTTTAATTGTTTAAATCGACTGTGGCTTACTTCTTTTCCATCAAGTATTTTTAGGGAATGAGAAATAGTTCTGCCCATGCATTCCACTAAACCATACTGTGGTTTGTTTGGTGGCAGCTTAGCCTCATGTCAGAATCCAGATATTGTGGTTGGTAGACATGTTTTAGGGCTTAGCATTATATACACACCTGAGTGCTAGGGCTTATCCAACAAACCATGATTAAAACAATCAACATGTGATTCCTGGTCTTAAATCAGCAAAATGTGTCATTTTGACTATGCTTGTGCAGAACACGCAACCAAAATTCGCCCAGAATGAGGTGTTGGAGCATCAAGGAGATAGAAGGGAAAAGTCATGCTGCAAAAGACATTACATATCATTGGAAGAAGACCAAAGAAAAAAGAAAGATGCCATGCACAGGAGGCTGGGTCTTTTTAAGCAAAAAAGTTTGTTTATTTGTTTGTTTGTTTTGGAGCTTGGGGGCTTTACATCCTACTTCCCACTTTGCTGACCACACTCAAGTTACCAAATAAAGAACACTGGCCCCAGCAAGGAAATGCACGATGGATGTCCAGAGACCTCATCATCTACCAGCTTCATCTTCTTTTTTTCTGTCCCTCTCACCCTCTCCCTTTTCTTTAAAGTTGCCCTTTCTGCCACGTAACTTCCAAAGATGAGGAGCCCAACAGGAAAAAGAGTAAGAGAGGGAGTGGTCTATCTTATTTCAGCACTAGCAGCATGGCCAAACACACAGGGACTCAAGCCCAGACTTCGGTGTTGAAAGTCTACAACACAGTAGCAGATTTGGTGATTTAATTTCTCTAACATTTGTTTTTAAAAAGCTGATTTTTTCTTCTATCTGGTTTAGGATGAGAGGAGGAGGAGGAGAACTAAGTAACATGGTCTCTCTCTGTTCATATGACTGTGTTCTGTTATATCCTAAAGCCAGATTTTGTGCAGCATAATGAAATTCTCTCTCCTCAGTGATAAGCTAAGTAACTTGAGTGAGAATTCCTAGGTCTTAGCCTTCAAGACCTCATTTGTCTGGTAGTTAATACTGAAACAAGGTTCCAGATATAAAGACATTGTCCAGAGATTCACACTTAGATCAATT
This sequence comes from Python bivittatus, assembly GCF_059951505.1. Classification (NCBI taxonomy): domain Eukaryota; kingdom Metazoa; phylum Chordata; class Lepidosauria; order Squamata; family Pythonidae; genus Python; species Python bivittatus. The sequence continues at coordinate 5,950,736 of NW_028277042.1, read as the reverse complement.
ATTAACTTGGAAACAAAGTCATCTAAACAATATATCTGGCTTCCAAATGTCTGCCAGAATAAATCCATGGTTTCAACTCAACAGGGAGAATCGCGTGTTCTTTGATCTCTGGGAAAAAGGTAAGTCATATTGGTTATGAAACCTCAGTTTTCTTCGTTATTCTCATGATTCATTGTGTAATGTTACAGTTGGCAGTACCTTTGGGGGAAGGTGGGAAAATCTAAAGGTGCCATGAAAATCAATATGCATATGATGAAATGTCTCCAAATATTTCTACCTTAGGGCAAAACTCCTGAAGATTCGGTTCCTGATTTGGAGAAATAAGAAGCTAAGAGATTTGGTTCATTGTAGAACAGAGATGTGAATGCACCAAGAATATATTCCAAGTTCTGTCTACTTATTGAGTCACCTTCCTCGAAATGGGGGAATTAGGAGACATGGGAAAGAAATTCATTTGGTTCACTTAATGTACACATTCAAAGCCAACTCATGATTTGAAGCATGGTTATTCTTTCAAATGTAGTTTTCCAATGGGAAAATAAGATGTAGACCAAAAAGATGAGGAAAATGGGAAAAAAAGATGTCGACAAAAATGTATGATTATCTGCAAATTACACTAAAATGGCATGCATTGCATTAATGAAAAGCTATAAAAACATTTGATTTTGGGAGGGAAGGTTGGCAAAAGTACATACATTGGGCAATTTTGAATAGAGAATAATATCTTGGAAAAAATGCACTTGAAAATACATTCTAATCATAGCCTGATCTTCAGCCAGTCATGTCAGACCCATCAGGCAAGAGTATCTCACTATTAGTTTCATGTAATCTTTCAGATACTTTGTAATCTTTTCCCCACTTCAAGCATACTGACATCATCCCATGCAATTATAAAATACTTGGCTACTATTTCCTGTTGATTGATTAGTACTGCCTTCAGGAACTGTCTATTTGAGAGTGGGGGTTCTGGAGATGCTCCTCATATCCCAATGCAATAATTGATTGTACCTCTAGAACAGGCCACAAATGACCTTTTGAAATTGTCCACCAAATTTCTGGCCTCACCAGATGACTTCCCTCTTGATGTCTTTTTAAAGTGTGAGGAATTTAGGAGGCTGCAGACTAGGAATATACCAATGTCCCAAGATCTGATTCCATTGATAGATTCGTTTCGACAAATCAAGTTGATTTGATCCACGGGTTTGGATCTGAATGGTCAAATCAATTTAATTTGATTCAGATTATCAATCAGGTTTGGAAAAACATGTATTTGTCTATGTGGCAGTATGCATTACATTGTCGAATTGATTCAAAGATAACAGATTCAATTCAAAGCAATAGGCAATTTGATTTGAACATTCAGTTTGAAGAGTGGTTCGGTCAAATCGCCTTCAAATAGACAACTGGCATTAAATCTTCACATTAAGACTATCCTGGGCAGGAAATTGTCAAATGAAAGGAGTTTCCTCAGTCATTTTGTAAGGGCCAGAACACCATAGCTCACTATGGAAAATTCAGCAAAATATTCACCTTTAAATGAAATTTCAAAATTACATTCAAAACTCTCATTTCTAAAGTAAATGGAAACTGGAGTAGAAGCAATGAAGGGAATTTCTCTGCCATGTGCTATTGCCCGACACAGACATATCTCTGAATACTCCAAACTCTTAACAGGCACTAATGAAAGAACTCTGCCTATCCAGTCATGCCAGGGCAGTTCAAAAATAGCTACACATATCTCCTTGATGAAAGTCATTCCTAACATGCAGACTCAACAAAAGCAACACACTACCACAGTCATTGTTTTGGAAGTAAAAGAGGATGCAATTTGCAATGGAGAAAAATGGTAATCTCTAATATTTAGTAGCAATTTCTGTCTCTTTTGTGCTGCATAATATTCTCTCGGAATCTCCATTGATTCTAAAGAGAGATTAAAGCTGCAGGTGTTTATTAGACAGAAATTCTGCTAATTCTTCAAACTCCATGTACTGAAAGAGCTGCTCAGATAGAAAGGAAAAAACAGGGACTTACTCCTGCACATGGAAAGGAAGGATGATGATCAGAAGGGGAAAGTAGGGCGGTTTCTGATATTGGACTGTGAAGGATCTTCACCTGGATTTTCTTTTTTTTTTAAAGAAAATGTTCTTGATTTTGCAAAATAGTAGCTCTTGTGACCTTGGCAGAGTCCACCCTGATAAAGGCACAGAAACAAATGGGTTAGTAAAGAAAATCCTAGTCCCACTATATAAAGAAACATGTTTATGAGAGGCCATAATAAGCCCTACCCTCAATGCCACATCTGTGATAGCATATCATTAGACCTGCATATACAACATGACTATTATTATTATTATTATTATTATTATTATTATTATTATTATTATTACATTCGATTTATTGTCCGCCCATCTCCCCCCAATGGGAACTATCTGTCCTTTGCATCTAGAACTGCATGTGTCTTGCAAGATTGTTGGAGGAGAATATTAATTTCAGCCTCCCGTTCTTTTCACTACATCTTTTTTCTTCAAGGCCAACTCTTTTATCCTCCAGGAAGTCACTGGCCCAGTATATTTTTAGTTGATTCATTTGGGGATTATAATTTAATTTATAATTTAAGTGAATGAGCAACTGTTGTCCACAAGGACATCTACAGGAAGGTCGAAAAGGTTAAAAAGGGTTAGGGATTCAAATATGCAATTTATGGCTGCCCACTCAACTTTTTATTGCCCCCCTCCTGGATCCAGCTGATCCAGCTGATCTTGTCAAATATGGAAGCATACTTTGGATGGTACTTCCTCCATGTGTAGACCTGCTCAAATTGTTCTTGCTGCTCTATCCCAAGAAAGACTCTGTTGGCTTCTGTACAAGGCCAGACCCTACACTTTCCATAGAGAATGCTTCCATTAAAGGTCAAATATCTGTGTGTAAGGGTTTTGGAAGACCATTATGAAAATTCAAACACATATCTCTTCAGATAGCACATGATGTGAAGAATTCGTCCTGGCATTATGGAATTAGTAGTCAGGGAACGTAGATCATACCAGATGGACAAAGATTCTCAATTAATATGAGTGTCATGCAGAAATTATATCCTGTATTTTTTTTTACTCTGCCAGTTCTCACTCAGTTTGATAAATACATTTTGTGTCTGAAACTTCCAAGAAGAGAATTTGGGTGGAAATAGCATGGGTGGACTATGATGTTTTTACACTTAGTTACTTTTGCTTCTGTGGGTGGGTGAATGTGAAGGACCTACCTTTCACTGTACAATCCTCCCTCTCTCTTTGTAGCCTTCAACTGAAAGCCAAGAGAAGACATTTGGGGGAAACTCACTAGGTTTTTTCCCCCCACACTAGGAAATGTTCTGGGAGCTGAACACCACCAAGAGTTCATTTTAAAGAATCTGCAAACATCCCAATACCAAGGAAGAAAAAAGAGATCCCGAAATAGTATTCTTAAAAAAGAGAGATTGCAATCGTTCATGCTGTGCCCAAAACTGCCATTTGTCAAAGTTCCCCTGGAACAAAGTAACCTCTTTCTCTTTTTCTAAGAGTATTTTTTTTCAGGTCCTAATCTGTCTCTTACAAGTAGGTATTCTGGACAGACAAGTAAGAGCCCGTCTTCTCTATGAACTATTTTCTTTTTCTGCATTCTGAAAAATGTAAGAATAAGATGAATCTTCTTGTTTTGTTTCCACAAAGGAAGAACACACATTTGAAGGTTATTCTGTCCTAAAGCTGCAGCAATTTCCTTTTAACTCATGGGCAGATGTTCATCACATCTGTTTACTGTAGAGTGCTGCTTTAAAAAAAATGCCTTCTTCCGTACATAATTACATGCGTTGGACACAACTTCATGGGTTGGCTGCACAATGTTTGACAGTTGTACTCCCCCACCTGTCCTAGGAATAGTGAAAGAGAATCATGTGCCATTTTATAGGCCCTGGTGATATATTTGAGATTGTAGACATGTGTAGGTTGCAAATGCAATCCAATCCTTTAAAAAAAAAAAAAAACCATCAAGGATTTCATTGTGTCAAAATATCGCACAATGCTGTTTGCATTTCAAATTGGGAATGCTAAATGGATCCCTATGGTGAAGTATTTATTTGAAATTATCTTGATTCAAGAAGGAGGGGATATGATTTACTAGTAGCAGTCTGAGTTAGGGAGGCTGGAAGAAACTAGTATTTCCAAATTCCTACACAAAATAACCTGAGTCATACACCTCAGGCTAATGTTCACTAATGAGATTTCACAATTTTCTACAGTTTAATCATATCAAAACAGGCAGAGGGAAGGAGAGGTGTTTAGAAATATTTAAATATTCTTTGGAAGTATCCAATGGATTTTTCAAGTTTCCAATTTTTTATTTTTTTAGTTTGTGTGGGTGTATGAAAAAACAGAGTACACCCTAGCGAAGCAACACGCAACTGCATTTTGAAAGGACATTTGTATATGTGTGTGAGCATGTATTTCTATGCATGCACACATGCACGTCAATTCTAGAAAATAATGTAAAAACATGCAAAACGGATGTGAATCAGAATTGATTCTCCCATCGCTATCTGGAACAGTAAGGATAAATCCACCTTTAGTTTTAGGAGTCATTTTCAAATGATATGTAGTAGACAAGGAGTAAAATGTTTATGAGAATCTTTATATACAATCCAAGATCTAACACAAACTTGTAAAACACTATTAAATTCTAAGCTGCAGTTGTATTTAACAATGTTTTACAGGTAGTTATTGTTCAGGTCACACATCTAAAAAAACCCCAACCAAACAAACCCAAACACCCTCTCCCCCCCCGCAAAAACCCCCCCACCAGAATGCATATTTGAATATAAAGCATACTGAGAAAATGTACCTTTTGAAAAATTCAGAAATAATAATGAATTGCCACTTTGGGGTAGAGATTTTTTTTTAAAAGCAGGACAGTGCAGACTTAGGCAGGAAGTAGCAGTCTTCAATCCATCACTAATCTCAAGGGCCATTTGTTCTCCTCCTCCTAAGCTCTGATCCTGGTTTGTGATCCTGGTTTGCCTTAATCAGAGTCTGATCATGCGGTATTTATGACCAGGCAGTGGATAGTTTGCTAAAAAAAGAAGAAATCCTAGAAATTGGCTTACAGAGAAGAAGAACACACGAGTCCAATGTTTCTGAGTTTTATTACTGATCATCATTGTGAATATAGCTTATTTGAATCCCTCAGCTACTGTATATCCCCTTAATCTCTTTTCTGCACCTTGTTTGCCTTTTCTTTTGTTTATTATTCTGTTACAATCATCTTTTTTTCTTCTTTCTTATCCTTTAACAAATCCCATCTGAATGTTTCCTGTCTTACAGCCATATTTCTACTTCTCCCTCCAGAATTGTTTGGATTACGGGACCATCTCTGCATCAGTCCAGTGGATCAGTGCATTTAAAAAAAACATACGGTATTCATAAGGTGTAAAATTAAATATTGAAGGCATTCTAACATATGCTGAATTAAGTTTCCACTAGAAGAGCACCTAATGTTTTCCCCAAACTAACATCATTCATAACAACTCCAGTGGTTCCTCCTCCAAAGAAATAGGTGGGGAAGGTTGAGAGGAGCCGAGCCTATTTTGAAAAGAGTAGGAAAGAAATGTACTCAGATTACAGGGTTGTCAGGGGTTGGGAGAAGGGAAGGTGTTCTTCTTTGAGATGGCCAAATGTTTTTAAGGACTAATAGTAATAGTAATAGTAATAACCTAAAGCCATGAAAACTTGGGAACTTCAAGATTTCACTAGCTAATGTTTTTAGGAAGTAGTAGTAGTAGTAATAACAATAACAATAACAATAACAATAACAATAACAATAACAATAACAATAACAATAACAATAACAATAACAATAACAATAACAATAACAATAACAATAACAAAACCCTGAAGCCATGAAAACTTGGGACCTTCAAGATTTCACAAAGATTTCATGATTTCTTATTCCCCAGGACTCTAAGCACCTGAGGTAGATGAGAACCTTTCAAGCAATCCATATTCATATCCCCAAATCCAAGAGAAGGAGAATGTCACCTTTTTAATATAGTTTTTCAGTGTATCTTAATTATGTAATTTTAGCAACAGGCCCTGAATAGGCTTTTTATGCAGTCCTTGTTCATTATTACTTTTCTGCTCAGAATCTGTAATATTTTCTATACGCTGTTTCACGACAGATGTTTTATTTAACAACAACTAACCCCTAGTGTCAGATTTTTTTTTCAGTCGCATTTTTTTTTTAAAAAAATGGCACTGTTCTTTAGTAACTCCTTGGGGCAAACTTTTCTAATAAATAATGGGGTAGAGCACAGAACATTTCATCGCTGCCATCTCTGACGTGACCAAGGCTGTTTTGGCAGATCATGGATTGTCAATCCAAAGGAGATCTATAATCCCCTTTTCCCCCCACATTGCTAAGAGACATTTTGGGGCAATAATGTAGGCGCCCCAACATGCAAATGAAATGTGTCTTTGACAAACTATAAATCCAGTTTAGTGCAGAAGGCAACTGTATAACGTATTCTGAAAGAGTTCATATGTCTTTTTTATCTTATGCTTACCTCTCATTTGGCAGTGTTCTTGAGAAAAGATGACTATTCAGGCACAACTTGCATTTTTATCACTGATGTTCTGCCCCCACCACCCAAATTAAGGGGCAGACAGGAACAACAACAGGAGGGGAGCTGCATTGTTCTAAAGCACAGCCTTTGACTTTATCTCTTGATCCCTGAAACTTTCACATTAAAGTGCACTGTTGCTGTTTGATTCGTGCTGCTGTAGCTAAAGGGAATATGTAATGATTTTTTTAAAAAGCATCCAAGCTTATATCTTTTTCATTTTCCTTCTCTTAAAAAGCAGAAAGAAGGCAAAACGCAAAACAATCAGGCATCTGAAAAACTGTTTATCTGATCAACACCAAATACTGTCAAACCATTGACATGTGCATAGTTTCAGGACGTCAGCCTGAATAGACGCAGCAAGTCCAAGAGTTAATTATCTTTGACAACTTTGCCAGTTAATTTCCTATTTCTATAAGCAAAACATGTGCTCATATAAAGCTGCTTTTTACCTCCCCTTGTCACCGAGGGTTTATCAATCAAAACAAGACCTAGATTTGGCTGCCAAGGCAGCTTCTCATCTCAAAGGGGAGTTTATCTGTTTGAAATCATTTCAACAACCTAACGACAGCAATGCGGATGTGAAATACAATAGGCATTGTTTCTCCCCTCCCAAGCCCACCACTGTTTTTGCCTCATTCATAGAAAGCAATGGTCTACCCAAAGGCTCAGATTAGTGGATCCATCTACCTCCTAATATGTTCTCTGCTCCGCTGTTTTCATTCCAGGTCCTAAAAACAACAGCGACTCTACCCAACTGTCAAGGGCTGATTTCAGATGTAGCTGTTTCACTCTGGAATTTTAGATGACAGGATGTACCAGTATCAATTCTTTGTCTAGAGCAATCCAAGTGCATTTGCTCAGAAACATCAGCTGTGTAAAGAGATGGAGTGTGGGGGAGCCAACCAGTTCCTGCTGATGGTTCTCAGGCAGTCAAAGCCTTGGTTTGCATTGTCTCTACTTTGCATTGATGAACAGGTTTGCTTTATCTGAATAACCATAAATGTTTTCTTGAGTTTCCTTTAAGCCAGATTGGACTTTACAAGAAAAGCAACTGCTTTAGCTTCCACACTGACCTCACAACTTGCAATCATATTTACTTTACTTTGGTGTAGCAGTAAAGGCATCAGGCTAGAAACTGGGAGACCGTGAGTTCTAGTTCCACCTTAGGCACAAAGCCAGCTTGGTGACCTTGGGCCAGTCCCTCTCTCTCAGTCCTGGGAAGAAGGCAAGGGCAAAGCACTTCCAGAATCTTGCCAAGAAAACTGCAAGGACTTGTCCAGGCAGTTGCCAGGAATCAACACTGACTCAAAGGCATACATACATACAAGCATGCATACATACATGGTTGAAAACTTGGTGCATGAGTTACCCTTAGTGTGGACAGGATGGAAAAGAGACATCAGTATCTTTGACTGGCCACCTCATATTTAAAACATAAGAAGAGGTGCACACAAATTTGCAAGAAGAGGTCTAAAACTTGGCATTCAGACAAATCAGCCATCCATAGAGATAAACCACATTTACACATCATTCAATACACAATAAAAAAAGCTAAGAAGAAGACAAAAAGAACACACCCTCTCCAGCAGCCAACACCCAGATAAGCAGGGATTAACACTAGACAGTCAAGAAGAAAACAGTACCCTAATCAAGGGACTACCAAGGCGAAAACCACACCCCCACCAACACTGGCAGAGCAAGCTACCACAGCTTGGGTAAACAGGGAGCAAACCCCACATTCACCAGCACTGATGACATTATGTAGTCGGGTAATGAAACATCTGCAAGCAATCAACCAAGCTCAGAGAGCACCAAGGACTCCAAAATAAGCCTAATTGACAGGTTAAAATCTCCAAGGAACACTGAAAAAGAAGTACAGATGGAATTGATGTGAAATTTATTTGTGACGTGGCTCACAGGACCAAGATGGTGGAGGCTTTCAATGGAGCAGTTGCCAACCTTCATAGCTGCTGCTCGGCCATCTCTCCCAAAGGGATGTGCTGGGGACTTTTTTTCTGATTTTTTTTTTCTTTGCAGAGCTGGCCAGATCCAGCCCTTTCTTTTGCCAACTTCTCCTCTCCCATCAAATGTAGTCCCATTCTGCTCAAAGAGTGAACAGAGAGAGCTATTGCAGTGATGAACAGAGAGATTATCTAGTCTATAAAAATTCATTTGGCCTATAAAGGCTATTAGGTCTATGGATTTTGGATATTTTTTCTTGCAGGCATTACAGTTATTATACACCATGGTGATGGATAGAAAAATCTTGTATAGCAAACTCCAGGTGAACATGACATCTGCTGAGATTCTTAAACTTGGCTCTGCTCCTTACACATTAAAAGGAAAAAGAGAACAAGATTAGGTTGTGTTTTTTTTTACATATTATCTCTAAAATTTTATTTCAGGTTATGAAAACATGAACAGGAAGGCTGTTTTCTAACCAATACCAATCAATTATTTCAGCCCATTTAAACTACAAGACTATCAAATAAAGCACTTTATGAGGCTTAAATTTTTCATAATTATTGGGGCAAATAATGCATGACTTTTGAATATATGTTGGCATAAAATTCACAGCAATACCTACTGAAATTCCCATTTGCCAAAAAAGATTAGAGTCACACTGCTTTTCCATTCCTCTTTATCATGCAAATGTCTTGTTTATCTCACCTACATTATGTTCTCAGGGTTAAATAAAATGCATCTGAAAATATCCTATAATAAGTATGAGAGAATTTGGCAAGAAACAGCTGAACAACAACGTGGCCATAATCTATTTCCTTTAAAACAGTCCTGGAAAATTTAGCAGATTGGCTTCAGCAGAATCAAGAGGCGCTGGATTTTGATCTATAGAGTAAGTATTGGCAATACTTAATAAGAATTCACTGCTGATTTTGTCCTAAGAATGGTTTAACTAGCTATACTATCCCTGTGTTGAGAGATGGAGAGAGATTGACAAAACCCAACAGAAGTTATTTGTCTCTTTCGAAAAGAAGTCAAAAGAAAGAATTCATCCTGATTTCCTTCACGTGCCTTCACAGCAATGCGATCCTCACCTCTGCCATACTGTGACAATGTGGGAAAGTTTAATTGAGGTGAAGTAAAGGTTACAGTTAGGACTGAGTGGGTAAATTTCTTTATTTCTTTATTTATTCAATTTGTAGGGCCACCCATCTCACCAAGTGATGCTGTGTGGTGAACAAAATTTTAAAAAATAAAAATAATTACAAAAATAATACAAAAATAATTAAAATACATAGCAGCCAAGGATAAATCATAATTTATGCAAGAAAAACCAATGTAACTACATATTTTTGCTTTCATTATTTTAAAATGTTGTATGCCACCCTTCAGAACTGGGTTTCCAAGGTTCTCACAATACATTAAAATCATGAAGACATTTGAATAGCAACGTAAATATGCCATAAAATTAAAACGTTAATTAAAATGCATTCCCCATTTCCCAGAATGGAGGGAACCCAGAGCAGTGCTTCTGAGAATGACTTAAGGTCCTCATACATAAAATACACAACATAGCAAGATTCCACTAGATGGAAGAAACATGTGTGATTAGACCAACCTCATGATATATCAAGTGCTACATATATACTGGACAACTACAACTTTCAAACTTATTAATTGATGATTATGATTTATTCAAGATTAAACAAAGTTGAAACACAGTTAAATGTTATGTTTGTGTGATATCATACCAGGATGCTTTCATCCAGTCCATCAAATGGCATGACTTCTTCTCCGTCTTCTTGCTAAAGGCTAATGAAGGTCCCACTAATGCCACTAGCTACAATATTGTCAATTAACATTACAACCTTTCATGGAGGTGGAAGAATGAAATTTCCACAGTTTCTAGCTAACAACCAGTGCCAATGATCCCCTGCAGTGATAACCAATAGAACAAAGAGACCAAAAACAAGAAACTCTCTTTCAGTAAGAAATCGAACACAGTCCCACAGCAAGCAATCAATAGTTTCAGCAATACTACTAACAGGGCATAAATTATCATCCACCTTTCCAATAAGAAACAACTTGTCCTGAGTAGAACAATGTTCAAACAGCACCCTCAAGAGGGAAACTTGATGGACTTTGTCAGAAACATCAAAAAGTCAAAAATCACTAATCCTCTGACTAAAGTAGTACATCCTCCAGCTAGTAATATCGCAATCCCATTCCTTCTGCCAGATGTTCCCCATTTCGTGTCTAACCCAATTTCTAACTTCCTTGACTCCAGAAAGTGTCCTACAGTCCACCTCTAAATGATCCAATGCATATTTAGTGATTATGTCTGCTAAATCATTCCCCAAAATTCCTACTTGGGAAGGAATCCGCTAACGTTTAACATGGAGTTTCTAGAAGAAAGAATATTATTCAGACTCCAAATCACAGCCACCACTGATGCCTGATTACCAGCCCACCCACTTTTATAGCTGGTAAACAGAAAAAGAATCTCACAATATCATAAACTTCCCAGAACACAAATCCAATAATCACTCCAAAGCCAAATAAATTGCAGAAAATTCCACTGTCATTCCATTAATCTTATCGATCAGCCGAAAATGCTTTTCCAGTTCAGCCAAGGAACAAGAAACATACCCCAATCCCTATCACCATGAGCAGTGTTTGACCTTGCAATATATATTTTACAAAAACCCAAATCTGGAAAAAGCTGATCAAACGTTTTTTTCAGTGATTAATAACTGAACCCAATTGCAAAACACAATTCTTCCTCATGTCCGCCGAAAAAACCCTGGGAGGATGATAAAGCTAGACTGGATAAAGGACACCACAGAGTCTACTGACACCAGTTTCCTTAAAGAAACTAATTTAGGCCACAAGCAAGTCCAACAACATGAGGACAGTGGCCATCCAAAAAATTACCAGGATCGCCAAATTCCCAACTGTCTTCAGCTATCCTTCCATTCTAATCTCATTCCTTCCATACGTAATTCTCTCCCTTTCATCAGATGCTATTCCTGGAATACGTCTTTCCTCACCATAAGTTACCATACTGGAATACTTCTGTCATTTTCATTAAATGGTGTTAATCAGGCAATTGCTGTGCACGCCTAGAAGCACATGAAGAATTCCTTGATCTGCATGTGATTTTGACTCTCCTTTTGGGCTTGGTGCTGTTACTGAGCCATTAACTTTCATTGAACACTCAGCTCCATTTGGTGGTTCAGTGAACCAATAAAGGTTAGGAGTGTTCCACAAAAATAGACACGTTTGTTGGTTGACTAAACTTTGGAGCTGTTCGATCTGTATTGGTGATGGTCAATACTGATTAAGCATGGTTTGTGGATAATTTCATTCCATTTGATGGGTCCCCAGAATCAGGTCACTTCATATTGGAATTAACACAAAACAGATTCTTCCAAGTTCACATCATCTGATAAGAATCCCTGAGTAATCAGTAAATAGAAATAGCCACTCATAATCCACGAATGTAAAATAAAAGGTGTGACTTTCCATATGAACATAACTCACAAGGCCGCTTCCCATAATTCACTCAACCAGCCACTCCAGTCAAATTTCCTTATTGTTAGTTCTGGCAGGACTCAATCACATTCACTGGCTCAAAAAATAAAATAAAATAAAAAATCACCATTTGGATAATACAAAGTCCTGAGCCATATAATGGCCTGTCTGCTCCAACATGTTATGGCAGTGAATTTTGCAGTGTAAATAAGTGCTATATAAAGGAACCCTTTCATCTGTTGGTCCTGATTCTCTATACATGAACTGAAATTGTGAGAGAGGGAGAAAAACCTTTCTCTATCCACATTCGTCGTATCAAATACTAGAACTGTAGACTGTTCAGTTCTCTTCCTATTGATTCCGTGCATAAAGTTTGCTTTTTTACAGCAGTGACAGGCTGTGCTAATTTTTTCCACTAAGCTATTCACTGTAAGCACGCAAAACATTTCAGATTCAGACTGTTTCAAGCTCAAAATGAATTGATGTCTTGCACTCAAAACAGAGCTGTTTCAACTTGGAACTCTCCCAGAAGAATCCAAACAGCTTTCGAACACTTCTAAAAAGGTATTTTGAACTTGAAACAGAGGGTTTCAAGTTTGAGCCATTTAAAATTCAAAATATTTTACACAGTGCTACCATCCAGCATGAAAGCCAGTTTGGTGTAGTGGTTAAGGCACCAGGCTTGAAACCAGGGACCATGAGTTCTAATCTTCCTTTAGGCACAAACCCAGTTGGGTGACTTGGACCAGTCACCCTCTCTCAGCCCTAGGAAGAAGGCAGTGGCAAATCACTTCCAAAATCTTGCCAAGAAAACTGCAGGCTTGACTCCAGGCAGTCACCAGGCATCAACACCAACTCAAAGGCACTAAATAAATAAATAAATAAATAAATAAATAAATAAATAAATAAATAAATTTCCAACATGGCCACAAATTCCTTCCGGTGGGCATTATAGAACTTTTGTAGGAATGCTTGTGAAGAAGAGGGAGTAAGGATCAGTCACCCTGCTCTCTCACTCTGATTAGGTATTAGTCATCTGATCAGCAGCTTCACTTGTTTGTCTGTTTGTTTCTAAATATGGTCTGCGAGCAGCAAGTAGAAGAACAACTAAAAACACATAAAATACTATTCCATAAAAACACAAATATAACACCAATAAAGACAAAGATAAAATAAAAGCATGAGAAGACGGGACAAAACCAAAGATAAAACTAGAGCATAAAAAGTAAGAAAATAGCAGCAGCAGCAGAGTAAAAACAGAATTCTCCTCCTGATTGAGAGAGCTGCCAGCAAAAACGTAGCTACTCTATTTGTAACCACTGAATTCTGATTCTGGAAGAGGAGACACTGGCTGCTGCCTCAAGGTGGAATTGACTTCTGTTGATGAGGGGTGTTAAAGGATAAAACATGGGCTATCGAGGAAGGGATAATGGGAGAAAATGTGTGCAGGAGGTTCAGGCTTACCTGAATCACAAGGACAAACTCTATAAAGGGAATTTTCTGGTACTTACCATCCAATATCGTTGTGGGGAAGATGTCAAGGCAGGTGAGCACATCTCTGTGGTGCATAGCAGAAGTGAGATTGAATAGGTACTTAGTAGGTACAAGCAGGTTCTGATCAAGAACCTGCCAGTAAGAATCCCCAATAGCTCCCAGATCCATCTGCCATGCTATATCAAAAACATGCTGGCAGATTTTTGCTTGATCTTTATCTAGACCAGAGTTTCTCAACCTTGGCAACTTCAAGATGGGTGGACTTCAAATCCCAGAATTCCCCAGCCAGCAAGCTCTTAGATAACAAAGACAATTTGGTGTCTTTAAATCTTGCCACGCTTTGCTATACTGTATGTAAATTCCATCCTTCAATGAGCTTGTGATGGAATGGACATATGAAGGCCAGGCTCAGGGAGATAAGCGTGTTCTTAGCCCCCAACAGGAGCGTGGGAAGTTCAAGAAGATGAGGCTGGCATCTCCCTAAGGAATTCACAGTATTGTGGCTGGCTGGCTGGCTTGGGAACTTGGGTTCAGTCTGGTGAGATTCTGTCTTGAGGTGGAAGCTAATAAACACAACAGAACTGTATTTGCATTGTCTCATGGAGTTCTTTGGGCTGAACCTGACAGAGCTGTAACTACTAATGGTTATGCAATGTTTTTACTAGGGTTGCTGTAAGCATGCTGGCTGGGGAATTCTGGGAGTTGAAGTCCACCCATCTTGAAGTTGCCATGGTTGAGAAACACTGATCTAGACCTAAAGGCAATAGATAATGGGGATTGATGACTTGGCATGCTTTAGAAGCCAGTTCAGAGTGAAGGCAGGTAGAAGGGTCTCAGTCATTGGAGCAGGATGACTCATTAGGGCTTTGGCAACATCAATCCATCTAACCCACTTTTCACTTTAGCCATGTGAACTGATTCATTCAGTGCACCAAGCTTTCTAGCTAACAGGTCAGCAACTAAAATGTGTGTTGCAGTGGTGAGGGGATGACTAGGGGAAAAAAAAAGGCTATTTAAAAAGGCAAATCAATGCTCTTAAAGAATGTTTTGTTTAAATCTCCAGCTCCTTTGGAGAGACCTGCAAGTGCATAATTTGAAAAATGGGACTCAAGTTTTTTTTTTTTTTTTTTTAATGGCAGCATTCAAACAAAGAGCCAGAGGAAGAAGAAAAAGCGGGGGGGGGGGGGGAATTAAGAGTCTAAAGTGACAAGTGGGGAAAATCTAATTGCAGTCTGTGGCTTGCAGCAGTTTCCTTTCGCTTCCTTGACAGTTCAGACTCCGAAGAATCCAAAGACGAAGGGAAGGAAAAGGCAGACGAACAGCTACAGAGCAACGTTTCTTCACCAAAATAGCACCAGAGGGAAGAGTTTTGAAACCCTGCCAGGGCTGCAAAGAATGTCAGCCCGAGCCAAGGAGCTCATTGAAACTAAGCGACCCCATCCTAAAGAATGAATATTGCAACAAAGGGAAATAATTAATTATTATTTCAGAGAAAGTTGCCGTATGGTAGGATTGTCCATCTAATTCAACGTTCTCTTATTTGATAGCTGCCCTCTAGGAGGCGGAGTCTAATAGTAGCTTCTCAGGTAGGGTCCTGTCTTCCCTACATCTACTCTGGATCTTTTTTTTAGCTGCCTCCCTCAGTGTGATGAAAACAATATTGGTGTGCTTGCTAAGTCACACTTCTTCTCTCTACCCCACCACAAAGCTGAGTATAATTGTGGTTATTTTTTTAATGGATGGGATTTTGCACTTACCGTACCTTAATGATAAAGGGGTTGTATGGTATGTGTCCTATTTTTATGGAGCAAAAAGTCCTGGCTGGCCACAGCCTTCCTATTTTCTATTCAGTCCCAAGGATAGAACATCTTCTCAGTTTGTTTGTTTTTTCCCCCTTGAGTGGAACTATCAAGGTGATGATGGAGATGGAGATGGAGATGGAGATGGAGATGGAGACAGGAACGGAGACGGAGAGGGAGATGAAGAGAGGGAGAGGGAGGGAGAGAGAGAGAGAGAGACAGAGAGAGATGATGATAGAGACAGAGAAAGATGGAGATGGAGATGGAGATGGAGATGGAGATGGAGATGGAGGGAAGGGGGAGAGAGAGATGATTATAGAAATAGAGGTGGAGAGGGAGATGGAGATGGAGAGAGAGAGAGAGAGAGAAGGATGAGAGGGATAGGGAGAGAGAGAGAGAGATTTTATTAAGGTCATAGATCTAAAGAAAGAAAAGGCAACCCTAGTGAAAACATTGCATAACCATTAGTAGTTACAGCTCTGTCAGGTTCAGCCCAAAGAACTCCACGAGACAATGCAAATACAGTTCTGTTGTGTTTATTAGCTTCCACCTCAAGACAGAATCTCACCAGACTGAACCCAAGTTCCCAAGCCAGCCAGCCAGCCACAATACCGTGAATTCCTTAGGGAGGTGCCAGCCTCATCTTCTTGAACTTCCCACGCTCCTGTTGGGGGCTAAGAACACGCTTATCTCCCTGAGCCTGGCCTTCATATGTCCATTTCATCACAAGCTCATTGAAGGATGGAATTTACATACAGTATAGCAAAGCGTGGCAAGATTTAAAGACACCAAATTGTCTTTGTTATCTAAGGGCTAATGAAAGTAGAATAAACTGGAATGCCCTGGGAACTTAGAAAAAAGAAGGGAGAAGAGATCAATTGTAAGCAAGTGTCCCTGTGGAACTGGCAAGGTGGCTGTCAGTCTTGGAGAGATGTATAAACAAGAATCATTGTAACTTCAGACTATTTCAGTGTACCCCATCTACACGAGCATGTGTTTGTAGTAGTCCACCAGATCTTGTTCAGAAAAATGTATCACCAAAGAAAAAAGCTGAAGGTGAAGCTATCTTGAAAGGAAGAAAGCCTTTCAGATTATGTGGACTTGTCCCCACCCTGTTCCCCCCCACCCCTTGATTCATCCCAGGTCCTTGGGTGAAGGTTTTAGATGCCAGACTGTGTTTTCCTAATGGTTGTTTTTGCTGCAGCTACAAGCTGTTTGATTTTAAAGGGTTCTTTGTTGAATTGATTGCCTGTGATGTAAAACAGGCTTTCAAAATATTTTGTCATTTTTACATTGACTGTGCTTTGCAGGAATTATCCTGTACAGGTGAGGGCTTTGTGGATTTATTTTCACTGAAGAAAGAAAATGAAACATTCATAACCCAACTTTCTTTCAAGGAAAGCAATATAATTTGTTCCCTCACCCCACTATATGCTTATAAGGTGAAGTAGCTGTTGTGCTGAGATAAGATTTGTTTCATCATGTTTTGTTAAATACACCACAGCGGCTAGGTCCCCACATTGTACAATTCCACATGTTGGAGCTTACAAACCATGTCTTAAACAATCCATGTTATGGTTTATAGCAATGAGGGAACCTAATCAAGGACAGTTTTAAAACACCTAGTGAATTTTCGGATGGCATTTGAATTTGAAAGCCAGTTTGTTGTAGTGGTTAAGAGCAGGCTAGAAACTGGGAGACCATGAGTTCTAATCCCGGCTGAGTCACAAAGCCAACTGGATGACCTTGGGCCAGTCACTCTCTCTCAGCCCTAGGAAGGAGGCAAGGGCAAACCATTTCCCAAAAATATTGCCAAGAAAACTGCAGGAACTTATCCAGGCAGTTGCCAGGAGTCAACACTGACTCAAAGGCACAAAAAAAAAAAAAAAAAATCCAATGTGGACCTCTGCATCTAAGAATTTCACTGCACCAATTTTAGGATGGACAAGAAGCTTGATTTAAAATAAGCAAAAGGTTAAAGCAGAAGTTTCAAGGCCATTGTCATTACACATTTCCATACCTCAGCTTAGTCAAAGATACTTCAGAAGGTAAACATTGTGATAGTGCTTCTCCTTGATTGTTCTATTTCAGTTCTCCTCCAATATATAAGCCATAGTGAGTTCATATAAATGTGTCTACAGTTCACGTTATGACTTCAAGGCGATCACCAAACAAGATATAAAAAACACACGCAGCTCCATGCATTTACATTCTATAGCTTTTGGTCTGAATTGAACATTCTTCCATTATCGAGAAAGAAGATTCACGAAGTCCATTTGTTAGGACTCATCCTTTGCTTCATCTTATCGAGTAATACTTTGAATTGTATATAGGGGGAAGACAGAATATCTTCTGGTACATATTCAGGTTTTTTTTTTTTTTTTGGATGATGATGATGGCGGTGATAATTCTTTGGCCACGCTTATCCAGTGCAGTATACTTTTCCTGCAGTGTTTACAGCCCCAGATCTTTCCAAGTTTTAATTTTGCACTCCATATGGCACTTTGCAATAAAATCAGCATGTATGCTACATAGAACACATGCAGTTATTTGATGAATCACCCATGTGGAAAGGTGAGGTCACAGACCAAATCACGAGTTTCTCTAAGCCCCTGATTTTGTGAACAAAAGTGGGAAGAGAAAAGAGAGACAGAGAGTCTACAGCAATCCTCCCCAATCTGGTGCCTCCTAATGTGTTGGGAATAGACTACAACTTCCAGAATTCCCAGCTAGCAATGCCAGAGTATGTATCCCTAAGCCTAGACCAATTTCATAGTACCCCATGTTCCAGTGATTATGGGTACTTCATATCTGATCGTCTTATCAGACTTCCCTTGGCTATTACATGAGTATGTATAGGAAGAGATTTTAGAAGTTTTCAGAATTTCACCTGAAATTGTAAGGTGGGAAGAAAAGGAGGCCCAATCTTTTTTTTTTTAAAGAGATAGAATCAATGTGGGAAGAAAAACCTATCCAAGCAGTTGTCATTCCTTTCTTAAGCCATATTCACTGGCCTCTGTTTTTCCAAACAATATTCTTTTGATTGCATCATCCAGGGGCACTCAAGAGGGAAAGCAAGCCCTCACTAGCATTTACTGGGAATAATGTTGGTGTTGGTGGTGTTGTTTTAAATAACATTATTTCATTTTATTGGAAGAACTAACAAGGAAAGGTAGCTAGGTAGCTCTGATATCAATGCAATTTTCTTTTTCTTTTTCTTTTTCTTTTTTGACAAAGAGGGGAAAAGCCTGGGAAATAATGTAAATTGAAGCAACTTCAACATCATTATCACCATCATCGTCATATTGCTGGAAATTATTTGCTGGGAAAAAAAAAGACTAAGTCACAAATGGATAAGCAGCACATAGCCATCATCCATTACTGCAAATCATGTCCAGTGTTGTAGAATAATTCTTCGGAGCATCTCTTATACACAATAATCTTAATGTCCTACTGGATTCCAAATACTGGGGATATGGCTGGGCAGATCATTATGCATTCTTCATATTCAGTAATCAATGAAGAGAACCATTTTGGCCCCACCTTGAGCAAACTGTGCCCCATGTTGTAGATTGACTTAGATGTTTCATAATTTCTGAATTGTTGCACATCTAAGAGCAGCAACTTAACAAAATCGTCATCTTCCCTTCCAGCATTCCTGAAGGAACCTGAGGGATAGGATTGAAAAGGAAGACTCAAAACCCAACAGTATCCTGTTAAGCAAATTTCTACTTAGACAGGAAGCCCTTTAATATATCTTCCTGACCAAGAAGAGCCTATAGATAGTCCAGAAAGAATTTTCTCTTGCAAAATGAAGAACAGCATCCCCAAATTTTGAAAAGTGCAAAATCTGAAGGATTCCTGCATTTGGATCTGCACATTGATTGAGGTCAATCTATACAGAAATTCACAAAGCATCCGTAATTGGAAACATCTCAGGAGAAACGGGATGCATTGAGGAGGAAAATTTGGAGACTTCAGAGAATTTTCTCTCTTTCCTCATTCACCATATCCATGGGTAGTTTGCCAAGTTGCATCCCACAGTGCAAAAGCAATGAGACAAGTTGTGACATGTCAACATTTCTCATCTGTTTCCCTATTCACCCTGCTGTCGTTTGCTCTGGGGAAAAATAATGTCTTGTATATTGAGGAGAAAAGTGAACAGGATCCTGAAACGAATGGAATGAAAATTAGAGGAAGTTTTCCTTCAACTTCTTAAGCTTTGTTTAAGATTGGGCTGGATAACCTTTTATATATGTATGTATTGGATTGATATCCATTGCAACTAGAGAGACTCTTGGCAGTTTGCTAAATATCCATCGAAATATGATAAAACATCCATGGTGTAAAAATGAATAAAAATCAAGCAAATGAGCCAACCTCTATACACACAAATCCAGAACCAATGGCATCAATTAATATCATGAGGGCTCTCCAAAATAACAGGACAGGGCTGATGAAATTTCTTGGGAGAGATTATTGTAAAGTGCAGACACACCAACAGAAAAACAGCATCTACAAAACCCTCCTTCCTTTGCTTCATGGAAGTGGGGAACCACTACTGTAGTAGATTCTTTTGGGACACATGGATTGGGCAGGTCAAAACCAGTTGGGAAAGATAGTTTTGTCAATATTCCAGTGGTAAGCTTTGTAGGGCTTTGGGAGATTTAAAGCCACAACATTCAAAATGAAGATGCAAAATGTTCCACATTAAGCATATGGGTGGATGGGATTTTCCAATTATTCGGGGTGGGGGATAAAACTGTGGTATGTCTATTTTAGGGCATACACTCCAATCTTGGTGCTTTTTATGTTTCAACATAATTGGAAACTATATCATCAGTTCTAAGCAATTTTGCTAAGAGGAAGTTCCAGAGGCTGCAAAAAGGAGACTCAAGGTTGGATGTCCCCCAGAAGCCAGAGGTTGACCATCCATTTCCACAGTGCAAAAAGTTTGTTCCCTAAATCTACAGCAACGTGATTTTGTTTGCTTCTGAGCATAGGAATATTAAGAGAAAGAACTGCCAATCATTCCTCTTTCCCAAGCTGCTAAAAATCCCGCAACAACAAAAGTCCTCTGACCCCCACCTCAAACAAAAGGGGAGAGGAGGAACCTACAGTAAGAGTCTGGAGCTTTGCATCCCAAAATTGTCCATTTTAGTCTGCTTTGTGGGGGGGGGGGGCTATTAGGAAGGCTATTACTTTGAGTGCGATGGGCAATGACTAAATTTGAAATTTAAATTTGAAATAGAAACTGCAAAACTATCCTGCCAGCATTCCCATTACAAAATCTGGACCTCAGGAGTGGAATAAACTTAGTAATTTTGACTACATGGCAGCTGAGCTGGAAATACATTGACTCAGCTTTACAATCCTATGGACATCATAAGAACATAGAGGTTCAGCACTGTGTTTAGTAAGACATAGAATCTTTGTGTGGAACTGCTCTGAGAATAAGATTATTGGTCTTCTTCCAATTGATTTCCTCACTTTTTGCAGAAGTTTCTACAACAGGTTCTGTGGACTATGTGTATGGCAAGTCAGGATAAACTAAGGCACTCTGAGGTCAAAATATAAGATGAACATATTTTGGAAGCGATGTCCAGCCTGTGTAAAAATAAGGATCATCACCAGTCTATTCCTTTCTCTTTCTTGGGTTCACTCTGCTTTGCATTCCACTTCTGAACTCATGGGTGGAGAACTCTTGTCAGTTATCTGACTCCTGGCCCATATAAACATGAAACTGGTTAAGAAACCTTTCTTTCCTCCCTCTTTAATCTCTGACACTCTACCTCTAGCCTGTAAGCAATTAAGTACCTCTTAGTTGCTTAAACAAATCCCCCATACCCTCACCATCACTAAAATAATTACAAATGCAAGTTGCACAACAACGACTGCATATTAATCAAGGCCTGAGGCCAATTAATCATTATGACATCAATAACTCATTTGCATAGTCCCATTCTCTTTAAGATTCCATGTTTGGGTGACAGGGTTACTTCATTGATTATGTAAATTCTACTTCAATGTTCACAAGAGAGTCAAAAAGATTAAAGAGCTTCAATCTATGGGAGGCAGGCAGGCAGGCAGGCAGGCAGGAAGGAAGGAAGAAGTGGGAAGAAAGAGAAAAAGGAAAAGGAAAAGGAAAGGAAGAATGCATTCTTATCACCTGAGAACCTATGGATTAGTTCTGGAACACTATTGACAACTTGTGGCAATAAAGATGCTTGTCCTGATTTCAAGAGCTAGCTCAAAGCAACCAGTTCAGATCTCAGTCCCTTAAGAAGAAGAGTAGGTGAGCATTCCATAACTCACATTGATTTTTTAATATATATATTTAATGTCAGCAGTAGACTGCCTGAGGTTTTAAGGTTCCTTATGGCCTTTGATCTTATTTCAGAGTTGCTGCAACCAATCAGTTCAGATATCTAACAAGATTGATCTATCATACCTTGGCTTCCTGGGCAAGGAGGGAGAAGAAAGAAAGGGAACTACCACCTAGTTTTGACTTTGGGCCCACCCACCAATGGCATATGGCACCCAACCAGTTTCCCCCAAAGAAACACAGGATGAACCTGAATGGGATGAAGGCAAATGAATGCTTGCAAAACAGGATGGGGAAATTCTATCTGCCTTCAGTATGATTAAACTGAAGAGCACCCATTCCCCAAGGTCCCGTTATTATCCAGGAGCATCTCTTATGTACTTCATACAAAACATCAAGCATAAAAGTCCTGTTGAAAGCAGAAACTAAGCATATGTAGTTTATGTTCAGATCCAACAGCTTCTAACTACCATTATTACAGCATGGCACTGGAGATTTTGCAGTCTTGAATAGAAAGCATGCAATGGTTTGTTGGGACAAGTCTAGCTAATTTAAAATTAGAGATGAGATTAGCTTGGTCCTCCAAGAATGACAGAAAGAGAGTTGTGCTAAACTGTCTTAGTTTCAGAGCCTGAACATATGCATAAATATTAGAGGATATTATTAAATCTCTCTTTCTCCCCCATTGAGGATAGGAGGTCTAGACAGGCCAGTGGAAGTCCCCTTTTATGTGAGGGAGCAAAGATAGGATATGCACCCAATTTCTGGTTCAAGTTGCAGCATTTGCACAGTGTTTGTCACTGCCCCCTCATATGCTAATATTATTATACCACATTAACTTTTACATAGTTACTAGACACATACAAGCTCCCCCTTTGCCTTGCAAGATGCTGATTTAAGACATAAACCTATTCCAGTACCCTAATAAATCTTGAACCTCTCTGCCATAGGATCCCATATTCTAAAACAGAGATGCATTCAGAAGAGGAAAAGTGAGCTATGCTGATTTAAAATAATAATATTAAAAAAAAAAACTATCAAAAACTGCCTGTGGGTAAATTTGAGCTGCCCACAGCTCCCCAGGGGCAGCTCAGATTTGCTGTCGAGCCATTTATGTGGATTTCAGTCAAATTCTAATTTTAGTGTTCATTAAACATGGGTAATTCCCTAGCCTATCCACGCATCACCTAGTATACATAATACCTCTGCAATATAGGTCAGCCAGGCTTAAAAAACACACAGAGATATCAAAGGGCAGACATTTCGTTATAAGTATTACGTTTATAAATAATTATGAACTTTGCAGGGTACAGTGTTAATTGCAAATGTTTTGATGAGGGCGAGAACATGCTACAGAGGAATACAACACCTAGTAGTGACTTGCTTTCCACAGATGAGGTGTTGATAGCGAGCAGGCGGTCGTACCGACATTAAGACATGGGTTATGGATTCTCCAGCTTCACAGCTTCTGAGTTAGGATCAGCCTCCTCCAACCTAGTACTCCAAAATGGATTGGGACTACAACTTCTAGAATACGGGAAAGCATTGAGGAAATAAGGTCAATAGTTCTAGCTATCTTTGTTACCAATATCACTTCCTGGAAAATGTGTTCCTGCAGCTATCCTTTGGAAATTAGAACACTGCCTAGAGTTTGAAAAATAGGTGAGGTAAGTAGGTAGGTAGGTAGGTAGGTGTAGATAGACAGACAGACAGACAGACATCTGCGCAGTTTTCTTGGCAACATTTTCACAATAGCTTTGCCATTACTTTCTTCCTAGGGCTGAGAGAGAGGAACACCCAGCTGGCTTTGTGCCTAAGGCAAGACTAGAACTCATGGTCTCCTGGTTCCTAGTCTAGTGCCTTTAACCACTACCCCAAACTGTCTCTTAGTGTACCAGTACTAGAAGTAAAAATAAACCTATAGGTAAATAACATTATGAAAACTAATGTGGCAGGGTGGCTATGGTGTTGGACTAGAATAGGAAGAGCCAAGTTTAAGTCTACCATTAGCCATGGAAACATGCTGAGTAATGCTGGGCCAGCTACTACTTCTCAGCCTAACCTACTACACAGGGGTCCTGGTGTTGGGGTAAAATGAAAGAAGAGCTCCATGTAAGGCACCCCAAGCTCCTAGAGGCAAGGCAGAATAGAAACTTGAGAGAAAGAAAGATCATTTATTTATTTATTTATTTGGCCATCCAGCTTGAACATTGCAAGTCTGGGAGCTTACAAAAATCAAATGAAACAAAACAGAAGAACAATTTAAAGTTAAAAGGCAAACAAACATTAATTAGCAACTTGGCTCATATTCCTAACCCCCTCCAGATGGGAATTCTCCTCATCCCAGCCCCAGGACCCAAGGAAATAGCCAGGTTTTTAAGCCTTTCTGAAGACCAGTAGGGTTGGGGCCAACTGAATATCAGGGATTTCAGATGTGTCCAGATTGCCCTGATCAGTTTCAAACCATTTTGATTCAAAACATCTACTTATTTCAACTCCTCTCTGTACTTTGGAGAAATGTTGAAATGTTTGGTTGCAAAATGGTGCTCTGAAATGGTGGATTGAATCAATTTCATTCAACTTCTTGAACTGATTCAGAAAAATATGGTTTTATGCATGCATGTCATAATCATCATCAAATCATAAATCTGAATTAGGATAATCCCCGTTTGACAAATCAATTATTTTGGCAATTCAGTCAAATCACCAATTCAAATCTCTTAACTAAATATTTGCACACCTTAAATGTATTTTTTCTTTCTTCCTTCTTCTCTCAATCTCTCTCTTATAATGAGAAATCGATGAAAAGATGTGAATAAAATGTTCTCATTTCTCTACTGCCAAAGTATAGCTAAGAGGGTATTCAAACAAAGAAGAACTTTGAAATGGGAGTGTTGTGATTGAATTTAGGGGTGCCTTGCTCTGGTGCAATCCTGTATGTGTTTACAAGGAATAGTAAATAAACAGCCCAAATAGATTGTGTGCTTTTACTGTATTAAATATTCCTATGATATATTTTAATTTAAAAAGCAGGCCCCCATGCCTGTTTACCATGAAACCTTTTTCCTATCAATCAGGATTTTGGAAGGAAAAAACACATTACATTCTTCAAAAGAAATGGGTAGCATTTTTCCTTGAATCTCCCAAAGTAAAAGGAGCCAATAATTTACTAATACGGATGTTTAAAGGTTTTGTTTAGTCTGCGTTTGGAAGCAAGCTACTCTGATCCTCATTCCATTCCCCCAAATATACAGATAGTAATGCAGATATTTTGCCCTGCCCCCAATTTTTCAGTGTAGTTTCCAGCCCAAAATCTTGCAATGTAAGTTTAGGAATGTGTATCATGTGAACAAATGTTTTGAAAAGTAAAATGAAATGCGTTTGTAAATATCCTTTTAAAAATGCAGAAATGTTTCAAAGTATTCAGAGAGAGAGCACCTTAATTAACTCACTATAAATGAGGCTGGGAAAAATCCAATTACGTTTTCCAAGATTTTGTATTTATCCCAGACTAGAGTTAAAGATACCGTATTGAAATCTGCACAATTCTTGCTTCCTTGGCCCTGATGCATGGGGCTTGATTCAGAGTTAATATTATTCCTTTCCAGTCATTCATTTGCAGAACTGTCCATGTGCAACACATTACACAATTTAGCAGTAACCTTTTGAGATCTTTGATGGCCATATCTGCTGTCTTGGAGATCTCATGGAGGTGTATGCAACTCTGAGGCCTATGCACTTTCACGCTATAGAAAATCTCTGGGCCAAGAAGTTGATGGTGTCAGGATCTTCTCTATCTCCATAGCCTCTGGACCTCACCCCCAGGTTATACACCCGAGGCAGGCAGCACCCAGAGGCTCTGTGGATGAAAAGAATAATGATGAGGGCTGTAGCCATGTCACCTACTGCTTTTCTTTATAATTCTTGGTTCCATGTTGCTCTAGCTTCTGGCATTGTTTCTCAGAAAGAAAAATTATGTTCCTCCCTATGATGCTTTTGATTTCTTTTTTTATTGTTAACCCTGGGTGCATAATGTTAAGCAATGCAACCTATATTTAAACATCTTAATCCTTTTCATTAAATCCCAGCTTCAGGAAAAGAAAAAAGGAAGAGAGTGGTCCTTGATCCATGCAGAGAGCTAGAGGCTGTTGCTCTGTGGGTGGCCTCCTTTGAGGAGCAGTGAATTCTGCTGCAAATGTGATTCTTGGAGCAAATACTGAGGAACTCAGTCGCAGAAACATAAATCCCGTGGGTGAGCAATACATACATAAATTGGTAGCTATTCCAAATTTGTGCTTATGCTGTAACATGCAATTAATTTATAGAACTATGTGAAGTATGAGATAGCTACCAGTTTAGATGGTTTAGTTGACATCAAACGTCAACTAAAATCTAGGTTCAGCTGAAATTTCTACTGAACGCTAGTGCTTAGAAGAAGAAGACTTTTGCCCTGAGACAAGGTAAAGAACTATGATCCCCCTGAGCAACATAGGATTCCTTCACCCTATTTTAATTCCTGGTGGACTGTTTTAAAAGAACAGTTGATAATCTAGATGAACCTCTGGTATGGCCAAGCAGAAACATCTTAAGATCTTAATCTTCTCAGGCGACAGATGCATTATAAAATTCTGCAGATATAAATCTCATCATGTTTAATAGTCTGAAGTATTTTATTCTATTGATCTTCCAGAAAAATGTTTATGTATTTTAATCTGAGTCTTGTAACCTCTTACAAAACTTCTATAAAATGCTAGTCTGTGACCATAATAAAGAAACTACTATACTGTATGGGACAATATAAATCCCAGACCATGCCATGGCATCTCCAGCCTTAACGATCAGATGTATCATATGCATCTGAGATACTGGGGTTACCCAAAACAGCCAGTTTGGTTTTTATAGTGAACTTGATGCTTTTCACTTATTTTGGAAGATGACTTCCATAATTCCTTGCCATTTGGAAAGCTTGCAAGGGAGCCAAATATTCAAACTTGTGGAACGAAATGGATTGCTCCTCCTGGTGAACCAATCTTCGGAATCAACTTCACCTGCTCACCCACTTCATTTTCACTTACTGAGCCAGGCATACCCTTTTAGAGCAGCAGCTGTTCACCTAAGTAATTGCGACATTTTGCAAGTGGGTTAAATCCGTGCCAACGGTTTGCATTTTAACAGCTCTGTCATCCTCACCTTTTATTTATAGGAGCATCTAAAGTATACAAAACATTGCATACAAATAATATCCACAGGTTTGTAATCGGATAATCGAAATGAAAAGTGGGTAACCTCTGCTGGTTGGAGGGCCCCCTTAAGTTTTTTATGGTACATTGAAAGTCATACCCCAATAGTGGGAAGATGAGAAATCCAGTGGGAAAATGAATTTTAAAAGGGTGAAACTGATGCCTTAAGGCTCTGCAACATTCATTATTTGAGGCTCCATGAGAACTGTGGGCTGGGAGTTTCCCAATCCGCCCTTTCTTTCATTTGCAATCCTTATCAAACTGTATAACCTTCTTCAAAATTAAACAAAAAACAAAAAAAAACAGAAAAGACATTTTCTGCTCTATCCCAGGACCCTTAAATCTCTGTTCCAAAAATGTGGAAGAAAACAGAAGGCAATTACAAATTAAAAACCAATACCCAATTCATATTACTATTGCTACTGTTTTGTCGTAAAAGCCAAGTAGGTTAGTAATAAGCTACTTAAAAACCAGATTCACCATCTGGTTGTCCCAGTGCCAAAGTATGTAAATCTTGGTAACGGTTGGTTTTTGTGTTCTCATTATTTTGGAAACAGGCAATCTCCTCAACATGCCAATATGTGCAAAACCGAGAGCCATGTTGCAAATGTATGTAAACATTGCTGTGTTAATGCCAATGGGCTCTTGGGATAACAGAGACATACAAAAAAGAATCAGATTATTTTCTTCCCAAATCCACCTGTAGACCAAGATCAGAAAAACACATTTCTTTAAAACAAACTTATCCTATACAATCTGAACAAAATTTATTCTCCATTTATTCACTGACTACTATATATCCGTACTGGATGGTTAGTTGCCATATACGCGGTCGCTTAAATGCAATAGCATTTAACAGCTAATGGTTGGCTCATTATGGTTGGCTTAAAATGTTGGCGTGCATTTTCTACAAAATGTCGTATAAACATGAACAAAGTTCATTTTGATGGACACGCTCACAAAACCCATGTCAAGCAGAGGCCAAGTTATTGCGATTGTTGTTAAAAATAAAAAGCTGCCTAATTCTGTAATTAAAATTAAAATGACTGGTAAGAAGGTTGTGCTTACATTTAACACCCAAAGAATTAAGCTGAAATCCTCCAAAGCCCTCGATAAATGAAAGAAATGCTCAAGCTGGCTCCAGCAATGAAGTCTGTCACCAAACAGTGACTTGATCCGTCTTAAGCTGCTCAGTTCTTTGATCAGAAAGGAGAAGGAACAGCTCCAAAAGTTCGCTTCAAAAGAGGATAGTAAGTGGCTGAGTCAGGCAGACCAGCTTTTGTGTACTTCTCCAGGGGGAATGGTGATTCCTTGTAATGTTTAGAAGCCAAGAAGCAGATTTTATTGGACAAATAACTTGTTCAAGAAAAGCTAGTACAGTGCCCAGGATTATAAGAGCCCAGATGGATTAGGCCAAGGGCCCATCTAATTCCAGCATTTATGGGACACAGTATGAACAACCAAGGACATTAAAGAAGTTCACAAATATAGACCATAAGGTGTTTGTCCTTGTCCACTGTTGTTTCCCTGAAGCTGATATTTAAGGCAGGCTGCCTTTGACTCAGGAAGTAGTCTGGAGGCATCAGAGCTAGCTATATCGATATCTCTATGTACCATTTGTCACTGAGACATCCAAACCTTGTCTCAGCCAGGAAGTCACTTAACTGATTTGCAGCAGAAGCCTAGTACCTACTTGGAACTGTCTACTTGCCTTTCAGAAATGAGCATTTTCTCAGGAGTCAAGGAAGCTTTCTTAAAGTTAGACCATCTTTTAGTTCAGTTGGGGCATTTGACAGCACAGTCTGGGCACTCATGAAATGTCTGCTGTGGTAGGTTTGACCAATCACATTACATCTGTAGACCAGATGGCCAACAGGGGAGGCTGTTTCTCACTGCCTTAGGGTTTTATCACCCTTGAGCTTTATTTTTCAGACCAGGTGGGAATACCAGCAAACAAAACTCTGAGTGATAGCCATCCACCATTTAAAAAAAAAAAATTCTAAGAAGTTTGCGGGATCTATGCAGTGCTAGAACTTAGTGCTTGCCTTCAGCATGTCACCTCCCCATCTGAAAACAATATAAAGAAATGAATCTTTTTAAAAAACAAGTGGGGCTAAGGTCAGGTAGGTACCAAATAAGGTTTCATAGGTACATTGCTATAAAGCACAAACCACACTGCCTTCTTCTGTTTTATTCCAGGATTGTCTATTCTGAATGGCCCACTAGGATTTCAGGCAGAGGTCTTTTCCATCACTTGCTTGCCAATCCATTTTATAAGAAGGCTGAACTTGCCGTCTACATGCAAAGCTGGTATTGTACAACTAAGCTACACTAGTGGTTTCTCCTTAATTCTGCAACAAAAAATATGACGCTTGGCCAGGAGTTATCAAAAGAGATTTTAGATGAAGAGAGAGAGGAGGCACCATTTACAAGAAGGACTGAAACTCCCTTCCTTATTGGGGAGCAGAGGATAAATTGCAGAGATAAGCAGTAAATCCAGGTCTCCTGCAGCCTCTTTTCACAGAGTGCACTGCATTATCACTTTCCAACAATGCCCCCAAATGATGGTGTGTTATATTGTTGCCAAAAAGAGCATCAGAAACCAGGAGGCAAGGCTAGCCCACTCTACTCTATTGTTGTCACTAGGATCTCAAGGCAAACTGTGTGAGATGCATTTCAGGTAGATAGGAGGAAAAAAAAAAACAGGAAAAAGAGCCAAGGCAGAAACACAAAAAGTAGCCATAAAATGTCTTGGAAACAGTTGCCTTGGAACAAAATTCAGAGCCTAATGTAGAAGGATGAAGGCCCAACTGGAAGCTCTCCATCAAGCAGGTGATACTCTGTTCATTGGGGCAAGAATATTCCCTTAATTCTTGGCCTTTCTTCCAACATGGATATACCATGCCTTCTATCTTGCTTTATTTTGTTTTGTTGTTTTGTTTTGCTTGATTCTAGCTTAAATAGGAGAACTTGAGACAGTAGTGTTTTGTGTGTGCATGAGACCTGGTATAACTTAGCTCATCTGGTCAACTTGTAGATCCGTATATTGTTCAAATTGAGAAGTTGGATCAATTGAGATGAAGTTTGTTGTGTGAACACAGCATGTGTTTGTTACCCTTGAATATGAACCCAGGCATTAGACTACCAAAATGAATATCTTCTGGAGCATGAGAAAACAACCATGCTGGTTGGAAGTCCTGGAAACTGTGATCCCAACCATCTGAAGGACATCAGGTAGTGGAGAGCTGATTTAAAGAGCTAGTGATTCTGTTCCTCTGTCTTACAACAATCATTCATCTTAGCAAGAGGAAGATTGCCTTAACATACATAGGACACCTCCAGGCTTCCCATCTCCCAATTCTTATGAATCCAGCGTAAATTGCGCACAGCATTATTTCGTGCTGTTTTGACTACTCTCAGATCTATTCAGACATTGGGACTCTGCAGGCGTGGTCAGGCTTATATTCTGGCAAGCCTATAAGGCCCATAGAGAACCACCAGCCAATTCACTTGTCCATTTCTGTCTAGTGGCTGAGCAATGACAACTGTCAATCAATCAATCAATCAGTCAGTGTTTTCTTCCCAGCTGGTTACTGAGTACTTTTTCTTGTCCCTTGAGGTTCACACCAAAACATGCATTCATTCCTTCTCTTCACAAAAATAGAAGAATCAAGTGTTGGCTGTTGGTAATAAATGGTTCTGTAGACGCTGCGGCAGTAAATTTCCTTGCTTTCCAAACTCCTAAAATTCCTGCCAACAAAATGCAGTACTGGAATCTCAAGAGATGAGAGGTGGTGAACCAAGAATCTCCCCTAACATGAGCAGACTGCCCTTCAAGTACAAGATAATACATTGCACTTTCTTACATGGCATTCCTTATATTTAAATGGCTGCCCATTATTCCAGAGAGATATAAAAATTGCTGGCAACTGCAAACTGCAGATCCAACAACAGGCCATCAAGAGGGGCCTCATTTCACAGAACAACCAGGACTGCACCTTCATCTAGAAAACCTCACAGTCTAGGGCTGTGATGATGGACAACCATTTTGTAAAGGGCTTGCAGATTGAAAAACTAAAATTATCAGCCTCCAAGAGTTGCCTGAGATATGGGGATGAAGAGTTGATATATTTGCCCTTTTGGGGTGGGGGGGGGGAGGTTAGGATTTAAGGAAAAAGACAGGTTAAGATAATGTTAAGCTACATTTTTTCCATCCATTTTGCTGCTGTTATTCCTCTCCTCTTTCCTTCCACCTTTCCCAGCTTTATGGACTTCTCAAAGGAGCTGGATCTTTGCATAACATAACCAACATATGATAACTTGAACCTAATCATTTGTGCCTCAAATGAGAACTCTGGATTGATTTGTTCTACAAACAGCTAAAGTTTTAATCATACTTAATAGAGCATATGTTCCATTCAGTGGTGAAGACTGGACTTTATGTCACCATGTCATGCTTCACCACCTGAAGATATGATCCAGGCAACAGGATAAAGCTTACATGAAACCTGCTTGAGATTCAAGTGACAACATCAAGATTTAGACCATGAAGAGGGACTCATTGTCAATTTCTCTGAACAGCTGAAGGATTAATTTAATTTGCTTAAAATAATGCATCAGAGAAAGCATTGTCCTGAATCAAACCAGAGGAGGAGGAGAATTGCTACTATTTTTTTTCTGCCACAGCTTGTAACTTTGATGTTATTTATGACTGAACTGACCTTTGACAGTAGAAATTTGGATGAGATTCAGATCTAAATTTGATTGGCTAATTTATCAGGATTTGTATGGGATTTGGAAAACTCAAGCAACATCAAGAAATAAATGAAGCTAAATATCTCCTTGCCATGAAAATTGAGAGTTGGTCCTTTACAGGAGCTGGCAAGGAATTTTCCTGACCCATAAACTGGCAAGTTGTCAAAAAAGGTGCATTTCTTAAAATAAAAATAGCAAATGCTATATAACCGTATTACCCATGGATTGCATTGAGTGGCTAGATTTTTAAATTACTCAACATGTTTTTACGTTGATGTTCCAGCTCAAAGAAGCAAAGATTGGCTCAGGAGACAAATTCTCAGTGCTTGCATTTACAGATGTTTAGCCTTTTTAGTGAATTAACCAATTTCCTAGATTTGCATGATACACTGAATTATAAATTAAACAAACGGAGACAATAAATGACAACAGAATAAACCAAAATAAAAATTAACCAACTTTAGCACATAATCTGAATGTAGCTGCTGGTTGACCAAATGGGAGCAATGACCAGTGACAATGTGCAAGTCAAGTCTTGTAGTGCTACCTTGGGTTTTCTCCATGATTCTATACTATTTTTCTCCCAGGGACCTGGCCCAGATTTGATAAATGGGTCCAAGAGTTGGCCATTCTGTTTTCACTGCCACAAACAGATTGGGGGAAATGGATGGTTCCAGAAATGAATTTTGTGTTATTTTTAGGAGCTGTGATGACAGGAGGCATCATGTTTGAAAGCTCTGGCTTGATCAAAGCACCCTAAAAGGATTCAGCAGCACTGAGAACTATCAAATAGGATTATGATAGAATTAAGGGACTGAGCCATTTATAACTTTGGGCACTCTCCGTCTTTGAAGCCTTCCTTGGAAATTGATCTTTCTCCCTCCCTCTCTATAAACTAGAACCACAGTGCTGCATTAAAATGTCTGCATCCATTCCAAAACTATTAGCTTTGTACAAGATAATCCTGGGGAAAGGTAACCGTTGCACATGACAGTTGAAATTTCAGAGGGGAAAGGAAGCTCTTGTGAAGGAACATTTTCTTTCCCCACCCCTTCTGCTGGGAGCATGTCTAATGAATTCTCTTCTGCAGCATAACACAGTGCCAGGGTTGCATTATGGGGCATTTATTACACAGTAAATCATCACACAAAATATGGAAGCAAGTAGGTTCCCCCCTCCTTCCATGTTAAGCAAAAAAATGAAACAGACACTAAGAAAGGGAGAGATGTATATTCATTGGTCAACCCCATTCTTCTCAATGTTCTACCCCAAGGCTGGCTGGGGAATTCTGGGAGTTGAAGTCCACCCGTCTTAAAGTTGCCAAGGTTGAGGAACCCTGCCTTAAAGCCTTTCATACAGCCAAACTATTGGGTTTAGCACACACACACCATTTTCTCCAAAGGTTGCTGCTGAATTATATCAAATACCTGGAAAGCAACCATTGCAACTGTTTTAATTTAATTTTAATTAAATGTAAATCCAATTTCATTCTTTTTTCTTTCCTGCCTCATCCACTTCTTTGTCATGGCCTCACCAATTTTGGGATGTGTGGCCCAGACCTGTCATTGTTAGAATAAATGCAGCCTCTAAACTGGGGGGAAAAGTCCCTGCCTTAAAGACAATTTTATTATATCATTATATTTCAAAGACCACAACTCACCTCATCCAATTAATCCACAACCCAGCACCACACTTATACTTCTCACTCCAATTCCCACCATTAAAACTTCTCCCACCTGGGTAAAACAATTATAACTACACCCCTTTCAGTGATATTACCATGTCATCAGATGTCCTCTACAGCGCTCCAGAAGATCAAGAGTAGAGAGGTGTCAAAAGTTTCAGTACAACATTAAGCATATAACTTTATGAAAATTCCCATTTTGAGTGCAAAACTGGCTGCTCTGAGCCTGAAACACTTCCAAAACCCTCAGTACAGCCCACTTCATGCTCATGATGATTGTTCCATGCTTGAAATGGGAAGTTTCATGCTACAAGCAATTTCAGTCAAACATTTTGCACACTCCTTAATGGGAGGTTAAACTGAGGTCTAGGTCCTTCAGCAGTTGCCCCCTTTCTTATGAGACAGACCTTTCCTATTCTTACAGTCCCAGTCTCCAGGTTTATCTTTATTTCCAAATAAATCTCCGGTACCTGAGAGGCCCAACAATCAATCTTAGAAAATAGACGATGATTGAAAATGTCCCCAGCTGCTCAAGAAAAGAAAAAAAGTGGGAAGAGTTGAAGGGGAACAACGTATCGCTAAGTGAGTGTAAAATGACAAGCCAAAATAGCAGCCATTTTGAGAGAGTGCCACAACTTGATCTCACTGACCCAAAGAGGTCTCCTACCCCTGATTTAACTAAAAATACAAGAGACCAAATTCGGGATCCTCTGTAGCCAAACAGTGGGCTCCTTTCTTGTACTATGGAATCTTCTTCTGCCTAGAATCTTCAAGTAGGAGCAGCAAGGCTTCCATCTTAAACCCTGCAGGACCACTCCTGGTCCTGACATTCTGTTTTTTTTTTTTTTTTTACTAGTCCTCATTCGATGAAAGAGAAAAGGTAGCATTTTTCTGCTCTAAAAAATATAGTCTCCTTCAAGTTAAACTCAACTCCTGATGACTTCATGTACAATCTATGTTGACAGTAATACTGAAGTGGTTTCTATCTCCTCCTCCTCTTCCTCCTCCTCTTTTTTTACAGTCTAACCCATTGCCCTGGGATTTTCTGGAGTATCCTATCCCACTGTTAACTATGTCTGATCTTGCTTAGCTTCAAGAGGTCAGTCAGGGTGACTAGAAAGATGCTGCTACCTCTATTTTTAAGAATATGAAATATATATATATATATATATATATATATATATATATATACCGTTAATTACTCATCCAAACTATCACTATAAGCATTTGAGCAATGTGTGTAAACTCACCTTCTGTAAAGGCAACTTAGTGGGCTTCAAATATATCCAAACTGAGTAACTCATCTTACACATTTATTGCAATCATTAGACCAGAATTAAATATGATGCTATAAAGCCCCATGACTCTAATTTGAGAAGATACCTAACAGCAGTCTGGAACCAGATACCCAACAATTGCCCGCTTCCCACACTTCCCTTTTAGAAAGGCTGCAAAACTGACATCCATAAAACTGAGCACAAAGACACATTGTGCCATTAATGGCAAATTTGTAGATGCTCCAAACCAGCAAAGCCACAGGCACAGACAAATCTCCCCAGACATGAAGACAGGATATTATATCACCCTCTTCCCCAACCTTAACCTCTCATTGGATGCTAAATATGGATTATCAGCTTATAAAGATATGACAATAAATAGAGATGCAACATGATGGGTGGAAAGGCAGTGTGGTATGGAGTGAAAGTACTTTCTGACCACAGCTAGTCGGATAGGCGGCACACTAAATGAAGAGAAGGATTGAAATTTAAAAATAACACTTGGTTTGGCATTCAAGTGTCCTCAAAATTATAAATTTATTAAAAGCATTAGGGTAATAGAAGAAAAAGGAGGAAACATTCCAATGTCCATAGGTACCATAACAGGACTCTCAGATTACATATTTTTATGCAATATATGGTTAGATCCTATTTATATAGCAGTGTGTATCACTACAGCTCCCTTATTTCATGTGAGCCAAACCATAATCAGGAATTGGAATCCAAAAAGAAACAGATCTGGAATGCCTAAAATCCCTATGCAAAACCAGTTTTGAAATTTGAACCATGACATAATCTCACATATACTGCTAAAATTTAGCCATATTCATAGCCAGGGCAGTGCTTCCCATTAAATCTTCCCAACAAATATCACAGCTTCTCTTTTCAGGGTTCATTCTGGTTCTTTTATTGCTGCTGACTTGCTTTAATAATGTCTTTAATGAAGACATTTTTGACAAGGAAGCACAGGGATTCCAGCTCCCTTGGCAATGAAATTGCAAAGTAAAATCTCAGAATGCAAGAGTCTGAGAATGGAAAACCTGGGATGAAAACTGAAAGTCTGGATAATATTACAATGAAATGGAAAAACAGCTCCATAGCGGAGTAAAAAAGGGTTCTGTGCATGCACAGAGGCCTCTTCTGGCTACTAGAACTCCCGAAGGAAGTTCATAGCAACTCAGAGAAAATCAATGGATCATTTTGTACAACATGAGAGGGCCTGTTGCTTTGCAAAGCAGCATCAAAGGGCTGCTTCGTGTGAAATAAAACATCTCTTCAAAACTTTGCCTAGTCCTCTTTCTCATAAAGTAAGTCTTCTGAGAGGAACGTCCTGTTTTAATAACATAAGCTGCTAAATTTAAGATACTTTAATTTTTTATGCGCAAATGTTTTGTTTTCATTTGTTATGCACTGCCTTGATAGTTTGTAAGAGGAAGGTGATATAAAAATAGTGGTTAACAGTGATAACACAAACATATCCATTCGCACATTGGTTCCCACGGTCCTTAGGATGAGTTTCCCAAATTACTGTGATGCTTTCACCTTGCCATCAATTGTTCCTCCTTCCTGTCTATGTATGAGGAGCTCTGGAACTGGAAACTTTTGAGAGCAAGTCCTGTCAAGTCCTGTCATGTCAAGGAAAACTGAATCTCATGGTCTTTTCAAATAGCAAGTCCAACTTGGATCGCATCAGCACTCCCTCTTTGTTTTAGAAAAGGCCACAAATCATCAAATCACTGCCTGCTCTCACATTTCAATAGATCTGGACAACTGTTACGGAGATGTAAAGAAGAACTTTGCACTAAATTGTCAAACCTGATGTCAGCCCCATGAGGTAGACCCGACCAGGAAACTGACTCCATACGGAGGCTAAAACTACCTTCACTGAGATTGGCCATAATAACAGAATTTTGCAAGTCTGATGATGCTGAACCTCCTCCCCCATCTTATACTCTATTGACCAGGGTAAGATCTGTGTGAACTGCTTCCAAGTTCTATCTCATTGCTCTGGACTTAAAAAATGTTTCAGCCCCTATTGCCTAGGTAACAGCTCTTGCATATTTCCGTCAAGGTATCTTCCTTGCCCTCTACGCTTGATTTCAATTTATCCTCCCTTTCCCTCCACATGTTAGTGGGGTTTCAGCCTGCCCCCCCCCCACTTCCTAGTGCTTAGGAGCCCTTCCTCTCCCCACCTTCCTTCAGTGAATGAATAATAACAGAGGTCTGATCTCTACAGAGCTCATCTTTGTTCTAGTTCCAAAAGAACCTTCTAAAAAGTTTGAGAAGAAGATACAAAACTGAGGAATAATACTAACTTCATCCTATTTTTTAAAAAGATGTATAACTCATTATGAATGAAAGGCAAATACTGGAGATTAATTAACAAGCCTCTTCCACCTCTGCTGTTGAGCGAGATTATGGCGGTATCTCTTACAGAAAGAGGACACTACAGTATAATGGTCTTAAAAGCTTTCTATGGCTTATGAAGATTTAGCTAGCTAAATCTATGAAAAAAAATAAGTGAACCAGGTATTTTTTACAGCTGCATGATACATGCTGCTCCACTGATTTTCCAACCACATGGAGCTGTCCTAAAAAAACATGAGGTTCAATAGAAGAGAATATGCGTAGCTCAGGGTTGAACTGTGGAGTCCTTGGGGCTCTCTGAGCTTGGTTGCTTTTTTGCAAACATTTCGTTACCCAGCTAGGTAATGTCTTCAGTGCTAGAAGATGTTACCTAGCCAGGTAACTAAAGTTCTGCAAGAAAACAACTAAACAGGAGATTATCCCATTTTATATTAATTATTCTCTCTCCACCTAACTACCCCACACCATTTTGAAGGCAAAATTGGGTTGATGGGCTAATGAGGGAAATTTAACACAACATTCTCCAAACTACTGAACACCATCTTGAATTCAAGCCTATCCATGCCTACAAGTTATTTTTTGTTATTTATATGGAAATTGCTGTCCATGTATACCATGAATAGCATTACCAGAATTGCAAAGACTGAGCAAGTTGCCTCATGCCCATGATATGGCTCCTTATCCTATGCTGTTAGTATGGTCAACGGCCAATATTGTGTAGTGAATAACACCATGACCTGGGATTAAGGAGATCAAATTCAAACCCCAGCTTGAATAACAAAACTTGGTGAAAGGCTTTTAGCCAGTCTTTTTCTCTCTCTCAGACCAACCTCCCATACAGGTTGTTGCTGTGATAAAATTAGGGAAAGTAACCCTAAATCCAGCATCTTTGACTGTCTCAGAAAGACAGGTTACAAGTGTAGCAAATAAATAATAAATAATTATTATTTTTATCTACCACCCCTTGCTGTTCAGCTTCGTTTTCCCATCCACCCCACTCCTCCCTTGCTTTGCTGGCTTTCACCTGATCCTTATATCAAAGTGGAACATCAGAACAGCTAACAAAGCTTTACTGAAGTAATACCAATTCTATAGGGAGCAATAAGAGATAGGGACAGCTGATTAAACAATTAATTCTTTCAGGATCCTTTCAGCCTATCAGGCAGAGAAACACAGAGAGAGGGAGAGAAAGAGAAAGCATACATTGGGATTCCAGAATGAATAATTTAGAATCATAGAGTTGGAAAGGACATTTGAGTACATGATCTGTACATGATCCACTATAGCATTTCTGGCAGATTACCTTCCATCCCTTGGTTATAGATCTCTACAGAAGGAGAGCTCACCACTTAATCTGGCAACCTGTACACCTCATATAGTCAGGAAATCCACCCTGAACTCCTTCCTTGTAGTTTCAACCCATTGGTTCTCATCTTATCTTCTGGAATAATAAAACTGTCCTAAAGTATAGTCTTTAACATGACAGACTGGGGGATATGTTCATTTCAGTTATTTATATCCTACTTTTCAGGATAACATCTCCTAAAGTGGCTAACAAGATATGTAAATAATCACACATACAATAAAATATAAAGCATATTATTGAAAACAAACAGGTTTCTAGGACCTTTGCCACAAGGCAATTGGTGAGGAGGAGCAGACCAGCTGGATTAAAGAAAAGCCATATTCACTTCATTAATTGTAGTATAGTTAAATTACATTTAGTTTTTGTCCTGAACCTATTGACTTCTCTGTCCTCGTTCCACCAACTTTGTGGAATGCAGCCTTTGGCTAGAAATAAATCTCACCTTTTGTCATGGGTCATGGTTTACAAACTCTTATTGTTGGCTGAAAGTTCCTATCTTGTGCTAAGTCAAAACCCAGCTCCTGAACCTCACATATAGTTTAGAGAATGTATCATCCTTTTCACTCCTGATTTTTTTTTTCATTTGGCCCTACTTCCTGGACTTTGGCATTCTAGCTAAAAGCAATGTTAAGTCCACAAACCTACAACTTTCCAACTCTCCCTTTTGTAAGTTAACATATAAGATCATTATACAGAAATGTGTTATACAGTGGTACCTCGGGATACGAACGCCTCTACTAACGAACATTTCGGGTTACGACCAGCTTCGGCAGGAAAATTTTACCTCGGGTTATGAACTTGCCTCTACTTACGAACCGGATCCGCGGCCATTTTCCCTGCTGTCACACAGTCGCGGCTTCCTGTGGGCGAGGTCGCAGTAGCAAGGAGATGTTCGGTGAGGCTCGTGGTGTGTTTTGCGGTGTTTTGTGAAGGTTTTTGGTGTGCGTGTTAGCATGGCTCCAAAGAAAATGCAGAGCAGGCTTGGCGGGAGTCAGGCTCTGAAGAGGAAATTGCCTCGGGTTGCGACCAAATTCGGGTGGAGGGCGGAACGGATTAACCGGATTTACATTGAACCCTATGGGGAAATTCGCCTCGGGTTGCGACCAAATTCGGAGGGCGAAACGGATTAACCAGATTTACATTGAACCCTATGGGGAAATTCGCCTCGGGTTGCGACCAAATTCGGAGGGCGGAACGGATTAACCGGATTTACATTGAACCCTATGGGAAACTTTACCTCGGCTTGAGACCAACTCGAGTTGCAACCAGAGTCACGGAACGGATTAAGTTCGTATCCCGAGGTACCACTGTACTTTCCAGCCTAGGTACATGTAACAAAAACACAGTTTCTTTGTTTGGGTTCATGCATGATGTCTTGGGCTATGCATTCTCTGCTGGCAGATTTTGACCTGAGAAAGAATTGCCAAAGAAGTTGGTGAGAGAGCTTGGACTTTTCTCAACTGTGGATGGTCTTGCTTTAAGGGCCAAACCACGAGCCATTTCAAGAAGTGTCTCTGTCATCAACGGGATTGTTTGTGGGAAAGGAAATGGTTTAGAGTAAATTAATAGAACCTCTCTTTAGTGGAAAACAAAGCAATAATTTGAAAAAATCCCATTCATTTCTCCATGGTTACTCACGCTTTTAAATGTGTTTGACATGGTGAAGAGCAGCAGAATGGTATAATGTAAAGGTTTGCTCTTCCACCGGTTTCACCACATGGGGGAGCATTGCTAACAAGCAAAGGAAATGGATTTTTCACTTTGTGGGGACATTTCCATGCAAAATTGGTCATTGACAAGATGTCCTTCGTATGATTAATTTAATCATATGACAACATCAACATCAGCTTCTTTATTTTGCACTTCCATTTTTTGTGTATGATATTGACATCTTGCCTTTCTATTCACAGGTTCAAAGTAGTTGGTACATGGGTTATGCCACTTTGGCTACATTAGGACTGGCACTCAGAACTGAGATCACTAACCCACAGCGGCGCTGCTATCTAATCTATCTTCTCTTTAAAGAAGAAATACCTGTGCCACTTTCCCTCCAGATGCTGAACATCCACAAAGTTACAGGAGCAGGAGCAAGTGAACCAGTGTCTGTTGACTCTGCAACAAAGTTTGCAAGCCACAGATACATTTCAGAGCTCAAATGCAGAAAAAGAACTCAGAGGCCCGACAGTACATATTGTTTTCTCTGTCTCTCAGCATACTTACCTGTTGGACACAATAGGGATTAGCATTTTATTTACTCTAAAGAAAGAGCAGCGCTTGGTGGTGGGAACAGAGCAGAAAGAAATTGTGAAAGGTTTGGCTATTGATTGTTTTGTGCTTAGCACAAAAATTAAAATATGTTAAAGTATTTTAAACCCTATTGAGTTGCTACCATCATTATCTTGGGACCTCTGAGTTGATGCTTCTTATGTCAAGTTAATGGAATATAACAGAGATATTTAGAAATTTGGGCATTTTTTTTAAAATAAACTCTGCCTTTCAAGGTGGTGTCCAGAGCAATTATTCCCAAAAGGGTACAATAATAGCAGGACAATACTGTACCTCTCTCCCACCAAATGTCAGTGAATAGGAGCTTCCATTGCACTTTATTTTCTACACAGTGACTTGGATCCTGTGATGTCTGGGTAATTTTGTGTAGAAAATAGCATCTGCTCTTTGGAGCTGCCAGTTTCTTTCCCAGAATCTCTCTGTCCTGACTAATTTGTAGAGAAAATAGCAGAGGAAGACTTTTTGCCTTTTGCAAGCAGCCTTTTCAGAAGTGGCTTGCCATTGCCTTCTTTGTAGGGCTGAAGGAGAGTGACTGGCCGCAAAGTACTCTATGAGTATCTGTAGCTTAAGGGGCGCTAAAATCTGGGCCTCCCCACTTCTAGTCCAGCACCTTTACCATTACATCAACTGGCTGTTGGGCTGAGAGAGAGGGACTGGCCCAAAGCACCCAGCTAGCTTCATGCCTAAAGCAGGACTACAATTCATAGACTCACAATTCCTAGCCTTGTGTCTTTAAGCACTACATTAAAACTGGTTCTCTAGTAAGGACTTTCTTTCTTTTTTTTTAATGGTGCCTTTTAGTCAATGTTGACTCCTGGTGACTGCCTGGACTAGTCCCTGCAGTTCTCTTGGCAAGGGTTTTTTGGAAGTGGTTTGCCCTTGCCTCCTTCCTAGGGCTGAGAGAGAGTGACTGGTTCAAGGTCACCCAGCTGGCTTCGTGCCTCAGGCAGAACTAGAACTCACTGTCTCCCAGTTTCTAGCCTGGTATCTTCACCACTACACCAACCTGGATCTCTAGTAAGGATTAAATTGTTTTAAATTTTAAAAGAAAATGGCTTTTAAAAAAGAGAGAAGGGAAGCTATTGCTGCATCACTGATAACACAAAGTTGTCTCCATGAATTAGACCGGGTCATCTGACTTTAGACCAGGTCTAATTCATATCAAGTGGGGACATGGTGGCACAGCGGCTTAATGATGCTGAAAGTTGCCGGCCAGAAATGGTCGACACTTCAGCGGTTCGAGCCCAGCTCCATGCAGCAGAGTGAGCTCCTGCTTCCTCCCCAGCTCCTGTCAACCCAGCAGCTCGAAAACTTATGTGAGTAGATAAATGGGGACTCTCACCCTGGTGGGAGGAAAAATGCTGGCGGTGCTTGCATGGGAGACGGGAGCAGTTGCCGGTAACGCGGAAGGCATGCACGCCCGAAAAAGGCGCGAAGCAACGGAAACCCCGCCTCCTGCACTCGCCAGCTGGGCTCTGCTCTAGGAAGGAGGCTCTGGCAAACCACTTCCAAAACACCTTGCCTTGAAAACTGCAGGGTCTCGTCCAGGCAGTCGCCGCAGAATCGGTAACGATTGAGTGCGGATAAAAAAAAAAAAAAATTCATATCAGGCACTCCAAAGACTTTGCACTGCTGGCTTACTTCTGTGGGGATAGATGCGTATTCCTTTTGGAACCTAAGAGTGACTCTAAGTATTCAGTCTATGAGCGGTATTCCTTCCTTATTTTTGCTCTCAAATTAGACAGCCACAGCTCTTTTTGTCTTGCCCTCATACCAGAAGTCCCATGACCCCCCACCCGGGGGGGGGGACTATTTCAGTGTGGTTTTACATATTACCTGACCACTAGGAGGCAGTATATGATTGGTTCGGTCCTTATTGGCACTCATCAGGTACATGCAGCCATTATAGTTACTATTACATTTTAGGTGGTTCCAACTCTTGTGCTGGGGGCAGCTGGCAGTGGCAACTGGTGACAATAGGTACACTGGGTGGCCGTGTCAACATTTCACATTTCTTTTTCCATCTTAAATAACTGACACTCAATGATCTTTGGAGTTTTAGATTTCTGTAAGGAAGGCATATGCTATACATATATTACCATCAGCTGAAAGAGCTCTGATGTATGAAATGCTTTGGGGAGACAAAAACAGGCACACGGCCGCTTCTTCTCTTTCCTTTCCTACTTTTTTCTGGGCAAAAAAGGATAGCTATAAATCAAGTAGATTAATTAACCTTACACAGTCTTTTCTAATCGGAGTGTCCTCTAGATGTATGAACTTCAACCTCCAGAATTCTCAGCAATGCTTCTGCTGGTTGGAGAATTCTGGGAGTTTACTTATTTAAGATGTAGAAAGCCACCCAACTCAAACCGTGTGACTCAATGTACACCATAAAAACAAACAATAAATCCCCTCCAAAAAAAAAAAAAAGAAAACCATGTAACAATAAACAAACAATATGTAAATACAAAATCTAAAATATAACATGTAAAATAGCAAATATACATCTAAAAGTTCCCCAGCAGACCTCGGATCTATCTTTTTAATATATTTCAACCTCCCTTCCTCTTTCCCTTCATTCATTTTAGTCATGCTCTCTGTCTTATTCCTTCTTGATTTTATCTTGGATCTTTCATTCTTTCCCTTTACCACTTTTCTTTGGTTTTCCATTTTTCACTTCTACATAAATTAAGAAAGATTTGTGGACTAGGCTGGAAGATGTATTATTATTTTTCCATGGAAGGAAATGCTTTTGGTCTGCAAGGTCAAGGATATGTTGCGATGTTGCCATAAAAATCCATTTTTAAAGATGTTAACTTTTATTTTGAGCAACAGAACATAGGCCTTTCTTTTAACCTGCAAATTGACTGCTGTCTTCCACATTCTGAAGGAGATGTATCATAGCTATATCAAGCAATTTACCTGAGTCAATGAGATAAGGGTTATTTTTATTAACGAATGGAAAGGAATTTCTCCTCCTCACCCACCCTAGCTGCTTGTCCATGCTTTTGGAGTCATATTCAGAAGCAAAACTGGGAAAGGGACATTTGGACTATTTTTGGGGGAGTGGGAGTGAATGTCAAGGGCAAGGGAGCAATCAAAATTCATTTGTATGCTTCCATACTTCTTCCTATTTGAAGGCCATCACATTTATTCCTCCAGAATCACATGTTATGACATCCTCGGAAAGACTTGATAGTTGCCAGGATGAGAGACTCTATGTAAGTATTGTCTTTCTACCCCAAAATGTCAACCTCTCTTGGAATTACGAATACAAGATGGTACTGTCATTCTTTCACATTTACCTACTGCAAATGTATGAAACTTTGGAGTAACTTTTCATTTCAATAAAGGCCTCCATAAGCAAAAATCCACACTGCAATCCAGGGTGCAAATTCCCAAAATTCACACCAACCTGATTTTTATTCACCCAAGTCTTGCAATATGCAAAGAGCCTCAAAACTGCAAATATACCATAGCAAGTGTTGCTCAATCATCTCATTCAATCCATAAACTAAAGCAAAATTAGCTGATTCTCCCTTCCCAGACTAATACATGCACAACAATATAGCTGTCATATGTCTTCACATCTCCAATGTTGAAAAGAGTTCCGATATTAAAATACACAATTATTTTAGCCTGCAATTCTTTCCCTATTGTCGTCCTTCACTAAACAAGGCTACTCAGCTCGGTAAAAATGCAGTATGAATGGCCTGCACCAGGAAAGAAAGAAAGAAAGAAAGAAAGAAAGAAAGAAAGAAAGAAAGAAAGAAAGAAAGAAAGAAAGAAAGAAAGAAAGAAAGAAAGAAAGAAAGATCTTTAGTAACCATGCAACATCTGTTATGTGGGGCTTGTAAATCTACCTTTCCAACATCTTAACAGCAAGGGAAATCAGTCAGTACAGCAAGTTATATGAATCTCCAGCAGTGGGGGGGAAGTTACTCAGCTCTGTTTCATGTGGAACTCCATTTCAAACCCCAAGGAACTGCTTTTTCATTTTACTGTTGCCCCTTTCCTTTCACCCTGACCCACCTTTGTATTCCCCAGCGATTCAGCCTTTATCATTTCGGACAGAGGGCTCTGCCTTGCTATTCTAAGCTGAAAGCATATTTCCGGCATGCATGCAAAGAGACAGAAAGAGAGAAAGAGATTCTGCTGTGACTGCAATTTGACAGTCATCTTCTGGATGAAATGCATTATTGCTTGG
This sequence comes from Python bivittatus, assembly GCF_059951505.1. Classification (NCBI taxonomy): domain Eukaryota; kingdom Metazoa; phylum Chordata; class Lepidosauria; order Squamata; family Pythonidae; genus Python; species Python bivittatus. Next base: position 5,905,794 of record NW_028277042.1, on the reverse strand, counting down.
CTTCCGATACATACATATTACATATGTTCTTTGCAGAAGACAATTGCTCCCAAGTCAGTACTTAAGACTGTGCTTCTGCGGAACTAAAATGATTCTCAAAAGGTGACAGAATCAGCCAGGAAGGGAGGGTTCTGTAGATGCATCCCATTTGGGGTTTTTCAAGTCTCAGTTCATTACGAGGAGCTGATGTAACATTTCTAAATGCCCAGTTAAAATGTTCTGTTTTACTGGTGTAACACTAAAGATCAGCACATAACTATTAGTTGGGGCTTTTAACTGGAGAAACCCTCAACATTCGAAATGAGGGGGTCTGGAAAAATGAATTTATTTCCCCTGGAGTTCTTCCTTTGTTTCTTGATTTATATGAACCCACATCTCATGCATAGAATCAATGAGTTGGAAGGGGCCTTTTAGGGTCTTGAGTCCAACCTGTTACTCAGAGTAGAAATCTAAAATAAGGCATTCCTGACAGATGGCTTGAACACATCCAGCAGAAGAGAACCTACTTCTAACCAGGCAATTAGTTGCACTGTGAAACCATACATATTTCCGTTTCAGCCATCCAGGGGGCATGTAGAGAGTTGGCAGGAAAAGGTAGTCATTGGTCTCACTCCAGTCACCCTGCTTCTTCACCAGACCTGCCCTCAACCTTCATGTGTTCATTAAAATGTCTTTGATCTGTACACGCATAGTTGGTGGCCTAGACTTCAGGAGAGCGGGTCTGCACCTATTCTTGCACTGCAGTGAATGCTCCTGATACTGACCTTCTGTTGAAGCTGAGCTCCATGAATTTCACCACTGATTCTTCTAACCCTGTACCATCGATTTTGTCTAACCACTGCTTCTCCACATTTCAAGCTGAGCTCTTTTGCAACATGTTCTGCCTCAGGTCTTATTTAAATGGGGGATGCCAGGAACTGAAGATGGGATCTTTTGTATGCAAAGTCAGTGTCAGAACTCTGAATTATTACCCTGCCTAAATATAAGACGCATACCCAAGGGCAATATGATAAAATGCAATCATGCGTCAGAGGCAACATGCATGCACAAACATTAGTGAGTAGGAAATTTTTGAAAAGAAAAAAAGAGAAAGAAAATCAGGTAGGTAGGTTTGTCCAAAGCTCATCAATTCTGAGATAATTCTAAAGCAAGATAGGGAAAGTCTTCCTATTGCTACTGCAGAAATATTGATTCCATCCCATCTTAATCGTCTCATTCAACCCATAAACCTAAGCAAAATCAGCTGATTCCCACTTCCTCAACTAATACATGCACCAAAATATAGTTTAATTTTTCTTTGCATCTCCAATGAGAGCTTCTGTATTACATTACACAATTGTATGCCTAAAAATTAGAGATGTGTTAATTTCAATAATTCTCGGTGTCTCAGTTTCCTGAACATAGCTTAGTTTCAACACATTTCTGCACTGGTTGGCAATTTAGTCAAAGAAAAAAAGGGAGATTCTATACATAAATTCACACATATTTTTATGAATATTTCTCTTAGTATCCATGAAATATCTATTCATTTTAACAGTTTTCTTAGCATCCATGTTTTTTTCCCCTTCTAATGGAAACTATGTTTCTACAATTTCCTTTACATTTTGTATGCATTTTTTATTCAAACTGCATTGCAAAATTCCAAAAAGTATGTTTGTAGAAGTGGGAGCTATAAAATAGATATCATTTTATAAACTGTATATAAACAACTGGACCAAATTTCCCTCCGGCCTTAGTACAAATGTGAAAAAAATGCATATTTTTAGGGTTAAATCCAAACAGACTTGCACATTTTACGGTAAAATGATGCTCGCTTCATGATGATCAATAAAAAATTAGCATCCCAAGTCCCATCATGAATAAGGTTCTGTGACCCAAGAATAAGTTCAGTTCTTCTTCAGCCAAAATCCCTTATCAACATCCTAAATACCAATAGATTGTTAAAAGGGCACTTACCAAGGTTTATTAAGTACATGAACCATAAATCCATTTGATCTGCAATTAATTCAAAATTACACAACCACTAAATGTGTAATTAACTTGACTAGGAGTATTTAAGTCTTTATGTTGGCATTTATAAAGGCAAGCTACACGAAGTTTATTAGCTGGCAATTTATTACTAAAATACTGGCAATTCATGAGTATGTTGATGGAAGAAATCTAACTTACTATCTCTCCTGTCATTATAGGCTAATTAAGTGTGTAGATAACTCTTTTAAGTAAATTAAGAATCAGTCGAAAACTTCCAACACAGTGGCCACATCTGAAATACATGGAGGGAAACTGCCTTTAATTTGCATTAGAGGAAAAAAAGTCTGGATTTGTTAGTAAGTTTGATGAATCCTGTGAAGACAATTAATCAATCAATTAATTGAATTGCATTTGTTTAAATATGCTCCTGTAGAAAAGATTTGTTTAGATAACATATTTTACAGTCAGGTAGCATTTCAGAAGAGGCATTCCATCATAGGTGAGAAAGAACAAATGATAGTTTTCCTAAGATGTCACCTATCATGCATAGTCTTAGTTCATCCATCCATCACTGAAAATTCCATTTTCAGGCTGGAATATGTATAAATGCATTGTTGCAAAAAATGCTGCAGCGCATTGAGGGAGCATCTTAGAAGAAGCATTCCCTCAATATACGAGAAAGATGTTACTTAAGAGACTATCTTTCACATATAGTTTTTGGAAGCACTTGGGCAGAAATAACTGTAGGTTAACCAAGACCGTGTTTTAGCAAATCAAAAGATGAAGGACTGATCAAAGGGATGAATCAGCTAATCATTGTTCTGTACTGTCTACATCATATACCTTTTTTTACAGCAAGAAGAATCAGGTATTATTCATGTTATCCATTATTCTTCTCCAGAATAACTTCAGTTAATTTTGCCAACTTTGGCCAAGGGAAACGGGCTATCTGTTGTGAGAAGCAAATTGCAATTATTGTACAGCTAATGAAAAGCTTGACCTGGCAGCTTCTATAGCATTGTATCCAACAGTGTTTTTCTCCAATGGTGAGGACATCACAGATTGATGGCTATATCCACCAAATTGATTAGGGGACACACTCAAACAAGAAGTGGATTCTTCTCATAGGAAATAAAGGAAATGTGCGCTGTGTCAGCAGAAGTCCACTCTTGTAACATTAAGTTAAGCCCAGGAGACAGACAGGATCCCATTCTGACTACTGCATTGCTGTTGGTGCATTGTTATTGGTAGATCTTAGGTATGTGCAGGGATGCTTCATGCAAGCCAATCTTCATGCCCAGTAGCGCACTGTAGCTGATTCATAAAGCTATGCCCAGCCCCTTTCTCCATTTCCAACAGCTAAAGAAAGTTGCTGCTGATTGATTCACTTTACATCATCTCTTATGTTCCACTGTGCATGCGTGGAAACCTATTCTGATTATTCCAGTCAGCTATCATGCAGGCAGTGCCTAGACAAGGAGAATCATCACACCTCCTTGCTCAATGAAGAAAACTGTGTTGCCAGCATGGCACAAAGTATTCATTGAAGCAAAGCCTATTAGCTTTCCTCATCTAACTACATGGCTCCATTCTGTTCCGTCCTATGCCCAATGAGTTGTGTAGAAATGTAATGGAAAGTGGAATGCCATTGTTTTTACTAAAATTTCTCTTGCACAGCTGATGGCAGTGGAGATGTCCTTGTTTCTTAATGTTTCCTGTGACACCCAGACCAGGACATCATGGTTGAAGCTCTGCCTTGAAACCAGAATTACAGCTCAGGATCTCGACCCTTTCACAGGTTGTCTTTGTAGTGTTTGGGAATATATTCAGCAATCAAGAGACCTTCAGTTTAAGATGAGATAAATTTCCACTCCTGCTTCAAACCCCCAGGAAATTGGAAATTAAGCACTAAATATCACACAACATCAATTGTAAAGATTTTGCTGAATCTCATCAGTTATTATGCATTTAGATATCACAGGCTCTGCACCTACATTTTTATGTTGGTCTTTCAATTCAACCTTTGGTTGGGAAGGAAGGAATGTGTCAAGACAGAGACTGAAAAGATGTAGTTTTCTCAAGTGCTCCAGATGACCCTGATGAAATTATGTTCTCACTTGCTTCTTGCACTGTAATAGCACCCAATGGGCAAAGGGATTTGAAGGGAGACTAATTTGAGGATTAAGGCATTTGCCTTACAGAAGGAAATCATTCCCTCATTAGTCACAGTAAAGGTCAGCATTTACTACCAGATTTAAGTCTGTCCTCCAATTTTTCTCCCCTTAAGAAACAGGCTTCTGTTTTTAGTCTGTTCTTCAAGGTGTCCTCCAGTTATTTTTGTTGATGTAACTGTGATTGGCTGAAGTTGAAGTGGCTATGTTGCACATCTGTTCATCCATTGTTGCTGTTGTTATTATTATTATTATTATGGTTGGTCACACAGTCAGCCAGATGTTTAGACCAGATTTGGCATTTTTATCCCTCTATCAAGTCCTTCCCAAGGACCTGGGATAGGCAGATGTCGTTGTCTGTTGGTGTTAAAGGTATTGTCGCAGGATATAAGCTGTTCCAAGTAAAACTGCCTTTTGCAATTGACTGATGGTGATTTTGTCAGTGCTGATGGTGTTCAAGTGTTGTTGTTGTTGTTGTTGTTGAAAGCATATGTTCGAACTGGTATTTTGGTGGTAAAAACAGCATACAAAATTGCATATATTCGGAAAAGTTGTCAGTGAAACAATGCATGTTGAGAAGAGTTCGGTGCATACAAAACTGCTTATTTGAGGGAAAGTTTTAATTAACAATAAAAGCAGATTTTGTAGTAGCTACGTATAGAATGATAAAACCTGCAACACTGACAATCAATGCTCACTTTTCTAATGGACAAATAGATTTCCATTCAGCTCTTTTTCTTTTCTTATTCAGGAGGTTGTGCAGAATGAAATTCTGTGTTCATACATGCAGAAGTGATATGGACCAATCAGTAGATTCCTGTTATTGATAGCATCATTTTAGCTGGAGCTTTAATAAAATGCAGCTAATAAAGGGACCTTCACAACATTTATTTTCTTATTTTTTATTTATTCAATTTATATGGCCGCCCACCTCAAATAGATGACTCTTAGTATCTAACAATGATTCAAAACAAGATTAAAATACCATAACCAACCAATAAATAATATATACAACAGCCAAGATAAAAGACCAACCAACACATCAATTAGCACAACCATGATACCAGCTCAACCACACACCCTGGGGTCCCTGGACTCCTGTACAAATTACTACTTTGTTCACCTTTGTGCAAGACTCTGTTGTTTATGCTTCTGTGGATATACTTTCTCCACACATTCAGTCTCAAATTTGTCATGACCACTCAAACAAATATATACAGAAAAAAACCAGTACCTTAATAATGTTCTCACTAATCTTTGTAGGATGAAAACAACAGACACTGCATTTTTTTTAAAAAATGCTCATGGTTATGCTGCAAAAGACTAACTTTTAACTAACTACTTCTCTAGAAGTTTTAGATGAAGTTATCAGCAGTCCAGAAGAAAATAGAATCGAATTGATGGATGTCTGTCAAATAATACCCTATGTCCTTCTTATTTAATACACAGATGTTACTATCTTCTGCCTCTCTGTGTTTCTCACGCAGTTTTGGAGTATGCTCCACCACATCTTCTCTGTTTAAGAAAATATGGTTTGGTAAGTGACTCCAAGGTTATTTGTAGCATTTGAGACTTTATCTCAGATGGAAGAGAGGAGGTTGTAAGGAGCTGCACATGAAAACATCTAAGTTAGCCATCTTGCAGAGAAACACAGTTATGTCTCTTTAACACCTTTGATGACAAATGTGTATATTTTTTATAAGGCCCTGGAAAGTGTTCCAGGCCTTGGGGATAATACTAAGCAGAAATCAGTATGTCTTGGGAAGAAAGCTCTAGTAGGCCTCAGGTTCAACATGCTGTTTGTAACAATTATAATAATACACCTGTACTACCATTGTCAGCCTGGAGTAGCCACATGGGCTCTCATTAGTATTGTATTAGGACTACATGGGGGAAAAGATAATGGCCCATAATGAAAAATGCCAAATTTTCTATATAATAAAAATGAACTTGATTAATGAAAATCGCTTTCAGGGAAAGGGTTACAGCGTTGTTAGAAATAAAAAATGATGTATTAATCCAACATTCTTACAGATGGTCCCAACCTCCTGACAACTGCTATTCATTTGAGATGCTATTAGCATGCATAATTATGCTAATTAAGTTGTAATTAAGCACCAATTCTTCAGAGGGCTTTTTCTTCTTCCTTTCCTTCTTGAACCTCTCTTTTTTTCTCTCTTTCATTCTCTTTCTTGGTGTTTCTTTAATGCAACTCAAAGAGTGGTACCTTTATACAGTAGGAGAAGAAAATAAATGGAGGTCCTTATGGTTGTTTACTAGTACACGGCAACCATAAAATGGAGGAAATTCTCTCATATTTGTTGAAAGGCAAGAATGATCTTATAAATGATTAGTGGTAAAGATGGAAAGATTCATCTCATTCTGTGACTGTATTAGAGTTGGATCATTTGTTTAAGCATCATTCCCTTTCATTAGCTAGAAATGTTTGGGGGCGGGGAAGTGTTAGTCTCTCTCAGTATGACTGTTGCTAGTTTTATGTACCTTGCATGAATTCTTCCCTGTATATATGAACATTGGTACTTCGCAAGTTTGCCTTTTTGCTGCATATACCAAAGAACTGTTCCTTATTTAGGATTAAAATATTGCATTCTTTTTCAAACAAATAAATGATAACATTTTGGGGAGATGCATCCTAAATGTAAAAAATAACCTTCTGGCATCTGTATAACCTTAAGATTTTATACAGCACTATTTTCATGCTGTATCTCAAAATTCTTATTGTTTATTCTAGAGTAGTATTCCAACTAAGTTAGTCATGAGAAGTAATGGAAATCAATGAGCCAATTAGTTATAAAGACTATCTTAAGCCTCATTGATTTCAGAGATGCTGAGTCAGAATGCTACCCCAAAAATGTAGATACGTTCTAAGAAAGTACTGTTCATATTCTGATAGAGACTTTGTTTTATTAAAATCTTATTTGGGAACATTTTAGAGAGCAAGCTTAGTATATCACAGAGCCAAAGAACCAGGTCATCGCATTCAGAGAATTGTATCCCCCAAATTCCAGTTCACAACTTATTGAAGGAGGAACTCAACTGAAAATGCTAAAGGAGGGCATTTCTAAAACCTTTGCATTATTGGGAAATAACTACCACAGCGTTCATCCCTCGCTTTATTCCAGAAAAAAAAAAAATGCAGGACTACTTCAATTACAGGGAAAAACCAGTACACTCCAAGGAGATGCTGCCAATACTTAATAAAATAATTAACACTTTCTACTTGAAATTGTTCAAATTGATATGACTACAGAAAAGGGGGAAATGGGAATGTATGATTCTTTCTGGAATCGGTGATACTGTCCTGCTGAGTCTCGCTGAGAGCCGAGCGGCATACAAGTTTAATAAATTATTGCTATTATTATTATTTAGATGATAAATGTAGCTAATCACAGCATTACCAGAAACAGTAACAACATTCGTACTTGTTGGACAGGAAACTAAGATCAAGATAACAATGGTTTGCCATGACAGTGAAAAGTATATTCCGAGAAGTCCCTACTTCAAATATAACCCATCAATTGTAACCTCTTTCTCCAGGGAAAGATGTTAAATCATACCGAAACAAAAGAGCAGATAATTTTCAATTTTCGTTTATGCAATTAAATCTAGCAACAACAACAATAACACATCCATCAACCTCCATCCAGGATGGGGAGGACAATTTTGACCTTTTGATTCCCTTTTCATAGGGGATGGGGAGCAAAACAGCTCATCAATTATCCTCCCAGAAAATGGATTAATTCAATAACCAGAATAAGCACGCTGTGTGAAGACAGCCTTTGTCACTCCAGGATATTATGAGGAAAAATAGATTTTGAGCAAAATAAGGAGATCTAGCAAATAAAAGTGAGTTTTGCTCCACCTAACTTAAAATTCACCCTCTTATTGTCAGATTTCAACAGAAGGTTGATCACCATACATTTATACAAAACTCATTATTTATACACTTTTAGAAATATATATATATATATATATATATATATATATATATATATATATATAATCTGCACTTTATACATTTCAGGAAAGGGTTTTTGTTTTGTTTTCTTTTGCCCAATAGTATTATTATGATTTTAGTTTAATATTCTTTGTGTTTTCTGTTCTTTCCTTCTACATATATTTACTCTATTGTTTAAGAAAACATACAAACTGGGAGCCATCTTTGCCCTCTGCTTCTCTGCAAAATGCAGGTTCTTCTTCCTTGCACCACAAAAAATCTAGCCCGCTAAAATGCACAGAACTTTAGATGAGCGTGCCTGCTGCTCAGGTTTTTATCTCCCTGCCCCCAACATAGTCTCTATTAATGCAAGGAGTGCACTCAACTATTATTACAGTTAGTACCTTCACCTTCTTCTCCTAGAAAGACCGGTTAGGGGGGTCTCAGCTGGACTAATTTCCAGCCTCGTGAAGCCAAAAGATTCTCACTGATTCAGCTGATTGTGTGAAAAACTGAAATGGCAAAGAACTGAGGAAGAGGGAGGGGGAGAAGTACAGTTTCTGATATAAAATTAAATTCTATATTCTATGTGCAGGTTGACCCTGTAAATAACCAACCTTGGTCAGTTTCCTGGGATCAGAACATGTTGGCTTCAATAGCCCTGCTAGCTCTCTGAATGATCAAAAATTGGCCTCTGTCTGAGAGAGTTTATTGCTACCCCCCTTTCCACCTTACAGATAAATTACATGATCAGGAAAACTAACTTCATGTTAAATAATAATATGAGAAGAAAGGAAAAAGATATGATAGAAAGGAATAAACATTGTAGGTATGCAAAGTCCAATGAACCATTCTTTATGAGCAAAGCTATAGGGGAAAATTTGTAATAGGCAAGCAACATTCTCTTTGATGGCTATTTTTCATGGCTAGATTTCATAGATTGCTGCAATTTCAGATAACTTCTGAATCTTAATTCCTTTTGGAATTATAATCCCCTGCTACTTCTGATCTCAAATTTCCCTGGATAAATTAGCCACTCTACAGACTATATGTTAAGAGAGATGCAAAAATACTGCGACTGCCCCCCACCCTGTCTCTTTTTCTCACGTGCACACACACACACAGAGATACACACAAAATTAGGGCAAGACCAATACATTTTTTTCTGCCTGGGGCAGTAGGCAAGAGTATACAACTGTACAAGAGTGTACAGAGACTAGCCAGATGATCTTTTTCAATATCAATAACCAGATATTCTTTCTCTGTTTTAGAAGCTGAAAGGAAGCATACTAAAGCAGATGGTTTAGAACAACCCCTTTAAATCAGATGATTACATGACATACTATCCAGGGCATAAGATCATACAAAAGAATGGAGTAGTAATGATATTCAGAAAGGGCATCATTAGGTATGTTCTTGGTGATGAACAAAATAAACAATAGTATCATTGTGGAGTCCTTGGGTTTCTCTGAGCTTGGTTGTTTTCTTGCAAACATTTTGTTACCTGACTAGGTAACATCTTCAGTGCTAGTATCATTATCTAGTAGTTATTCACTGAACATCAATGTTATATCAGTAGAGAAACAATGATGGAAGACATGAACAGTTCTATGGCAAACTGCAACAGCTGCTGCTTGAAATACCTGCTTCAAGTAACATAAATGCAGATTCTTCACCTGGACATTAGTAGATGGATGATATTGGAATCAAATATCATATGTGGAATAAGGAACATCACCAATGATCAGATACAATAGACAGTTGTGCAGCATATTGCATCATATAAATGATATATTTCCATCAATACAAAGCTGGATTGATTTAAGACAATCGATTACCAAGATTTAAAACAGCAATATGTATAAATGTTGGGAAATATATTCAGATATTGTGATGTCTACAAAGATCAGAATAGTGCAAGCAATGGTATTCCTTGTAGTACTCTATGGAAATGAAAGTTGGACTTTGAAGAAGCAGGATAGGAAGAGTATTGAAGCTTTTGAACTTTGGTGTTGGAGAAGACTGCTGAGAATATAGTGGACACCCAAAAAAGCAAATAAATGGAACATCAAACAAATTAACTCAGAGTTATCACTTGAGGCACAAATGACCAGGCTCAAATTATCCTACTTTGGACACATTATGCAAAGACCTAGCTCTCTAGAGAAACCTCTAATGCTGGGAAAGGTAGAAGAAAAGAGGGGGACCAGCAGCAAGATGGATGGACTCAGTTACAGTGCTGATGGGTACACTGTTGGAAAACCTGAAGGACCAGGTCTATCTATATGGTTGCTAGGAGTCAACGTCGACTTAATGGTACATAATCAATGCATAAGTGATTGCCAGATTAAGCTTGTGTCTTTAAAAAACTGAACAACGACATAGTATAAGTGTATGTGACCTGTACTGTTGTAAGTGTTGTTGAACCATGGCTCTCTCACTGTTGGCCATGGGTGCTCAGAATTGTAATTCAGCAATATCAGGGAGGGAGGAGGCAAGCATGCTATCATTGATCTAGGAAATGTAATGCATCAGCTTGAAATGGAAATAGGCTATATTAAAGAACAACTAATAATTCTACCTCTTAAGAACAGTCTCTTCCTTATTTCTTTTAACAGAAATAAAGCATTCATATTATGGCATTATAACTTAAATCAAATATTAGCAGGGATGCAATGACTAATTAGTGTTTGTAATAAAAGACTTTCAATTGTCTAAAAACAGGGTCAATCTGAATAATTAAGTAGCTGATTAATATAATGTATAATGCAAAGATATAATGCAATTCTATTCAAAAGCAGCCCCACCTTAGAAGTCATAGTCTGCCTTCTCCACCCATAAAAAATGCTTATTTTAGGATGGTGCCTGAAATGACATATGCATGGTCTAATAAGAAAAAAAAATGTTCTGTGTTTCTGAAATGTGCTTTTAGCTCATATTCAATTAATAAATTAAGTCTCCTGGCTATAATTTATCCCAAATGAAATGGTGGGGAAAAAAAGATGAACCAACCTCAGAAACATATGGGATTCAGAGAGAGCTTTGTAGACGTGGAGTCTAGCAACAACTTCAAGACAAGCCACATTTATTAGGGCATGCGATTCTGTGAAGAGCAGTTCACTTCATCAGACATATCAAATAGCTTCTGTATTACAGGACTTTAAATACAGAGAGAAGAAGAGGTGGAGAAAAACAAGGTGGGACTGGGAAGCTAATGGGTTTATGGAATAACCAAGACTGAGAGGAAGAAGATGAGTGTTACCCAGTCAGTTAGCAACTATAACGGGCTAAGAACCCAAAGAGAGCTTGACCTCTCAAAAACTGGGTGGGAAAATATCAATTAAGGTCAGCTAATAACCCTAAGAAACCCACAATTCCATTATTGGCCCATTTGAAGGAAACACCTTGAAGCCAAAGCACACTCAAAATACGAGCTGCATTTTAGCTAATCCAAAAGCCAACAATGCTGATACATATTCTGTTATGGATTTATACACATGACAGCATTAAGCTGATTAGCATTACTGCTGTTCTTGAGAGGTTGAGATAAAGATCTAGTAAGATCAATAAGGTTTTTTTTAATGTAATTTGAACATAATAAAGCAAAGCAAGCAGTACAATCAAATAGAAGTCTACAAGATGAGCCCATTAAGTTCATTGGGTCTTACTCCCAGGTAAAGTAAGGCTAAAATTCACCCTGTTTCCATATCTTGTTCTAAGCTGACAGATAAAATAATTGGAAGACTCCTGCACCATATAGCCATCTCCAAGAAGAAATGTAGTGCCTATCCAGTATCTGGAAGAGGTAAGAGTAAGAAATAATAGTTTAGGATTGTTTTAACAATACAGCAGGCTAGAAATTGATACTTTGGATATATATGTGCATATTTTTAATTAAAAAAACAGAATAATACTAAAATAGAATGGAATGGACTGATGGATGAACACATGTGGAAAAGTCACAGAAAATGTAGTGATTTGCCCTTCAGTAAACAAGACTAAAAAGACAATCAAGAACAACATTATCCAGGGAGAAGTTTGGAAAGAGAATGTACTGCAGGCCTAGCTATTTAAATTCCCTTAAGCATGGTAGCCATTCTTCCCATAGCTATTTCTCAACTATTCCTTGAAGGAGACATCACTGCTGGAATTTTTTAAAATTTCTTTTGGAGGAGATATAATCCCAAAACTGGTTCTAAAAAGGTGCTGGGCCAAAATATACAGCATGTAGGTTTCTTCAGTTTGTTCTTCCTCTTCTGCTCTTCCTCTTCTGTTGGATGTTTACACAGAGGCAGTTTAAGCATTAGTCCCACAATCCATTCCCTTAGCAGGAATATTGCACCATCCATGTCACTACTTAATCATCTCAAACTATCAGTAGTGTGCAGAGAGTGAGTCAACAATGAACTTCAACAATGCTAATAGCTCACATAATGACACAATAATTATTCTGGGGACAGATGTCTCCTGCGTGCATGTTCAGTAAGAGTTCAGTCAGATTTTTAAATACAGCTTAATATCTATCCTTGGATAAGTCCAGCCTTGACAACTAGTTCAGAACCACTTTAGTGCTCATAGGGTTTAACTATGAGTGACTCACCTAAAGTGAAATACGACACAAATTTATCCAGATCTTGGTTAGAGAGACAAAGACACAAAGAGGGGACAACGTTGGTTGATAGCCTAGAAGTGTATCAGAAAAAGAATACAGTGGTCATATTTCAAATGGCACAGCTATGGAGAGCTGCTTGCATAAAACTATTTTAACACTAACAATAGCACTATTAATTCCATGAGCACCATGCAGTTCTCCACCAAATCAAGCAATGAAAATGGTTGGGTGATTTCTGTGAATTTCTCCATGGGAAGGAAAATTTCTCCAATGATTTCTCAAGGGCAGAATGTCTCCTTAGCTCCTCAGCTGAAAAAGTCCCAATGGGAGAAAGTGTCTCCTCAGATCTTCCTTTGGAACTGAATACACATAGTCCTTGTTTAGCAACCACAAGTGGGACCAGCCAAGCAGTCATTAAGAGAAGTGGTTGCTAAGTGAAGCCGCAACTGTGCTTATAATCTTATTTCAGCTTTTCTTTGTTTTACAGACCTGTGAAGATCGTAAATGCAAAGATTTGTCATAAAGTTATTTTTTCATCACTCTTGTAACTGCAAATGGTCGCTAAGTGAGACAGTCACTAAACGAGGACTACCTGTACAAGCACAAGAAGCCAGGGAACCCACAAATGGCTAAAAAGATGAGCATATGATGAAAGACAGGGCATTCACATAGACCTGCCCCTTAGTTATATTTCACCCATGAGAATTTAATCCAAATATTGTTCTCCTTTAAAATCAGTTCTGAAAGCAAATGTTCTTCTGTCCCATTGAATGAGAAGTGGAAGAAAAAAATGCAGGGGTTTTGTGCCTAGCATTACTGTTCAGCATCTCAGCATGCCAAATATGCTAAAATCTCATGTCATGTCACATAGGTACCACCAAAAAAAAAAGAAAAATTCAAAGCACAACTTTAAAGATTGGACCAGGAGTAGATCCTTCCTGAATCAGAACTGACCAGTATTCAATGCAGGTTTGTTTTGGTCTTTTTCATTCATATGTTTTCTGCTAAATTTTCATAATCCAGAAAAACCAGGCATCTACAGTTGCATTAAGTCTACTCAACCCCTTAACACCCCTCCCCAACCTGTATTTTTTAGGTTTCCTTTGAGGGTTAGTAGCAGTGCTACTTTGGGAGAAAGAAAAATTGAGTTGTGGTAGCGTCTTCCTACAATACTAACAGCTGTTTCACCCACAGGGCACTCTTGATATAAAATGCCAGCTGCCCCAGCTTCTTTTAAAGCAATTACATGCAGAAAGTATTTATCCCTTGGCTTGCATACTACATGAACTTTGTGTCAGTGGAACACAAGTTGTTAAAGAACATAAGAAGTGCTGTGCTGAAGCTGAATCAAGCCAAACTCCTGCATAGGTCAACTTCCTGTTTCCCACAGTGGCCACCCAGTGTATGAGGGTGAAA